>NC_138120.1:14612471-14922518 GCF_964146895.1 Miniopterus schreibersii | reverse complement strand
AATGAAATCACTTATGCAATCATGCTACCACCTTTTGGGCAAACTGGAGAAAGAACTGCCAGCATCCCCAATAAAAGCTATTGCTGGAAAAATGCTGCCACGTGTCAGACGCACCTAAGAATGCTTTGTCACCAACCCCAAAACAATCATTTGGAGGTTAATGCTGTCACCTGGTCAAGAAGAGTGAGAATGCATATCCAGCATCCCAAGTGAAATCATTTAGTGGGAAATTGCTGTTAAAATGGTTAAAAAATGTGACAAAACCAGTTAAGCATCACCAATAAACTCACTTGGTGGAAATGGACAAGCGAAAGAATGCGTTACCATCATCCCCACTAAAATCACTTGTGAAATTATGCGGAAATCTTGTGTCAAAACTAGAGAATGCATTGCCAGCACCCCCAATAAAATCCCTTTTAAAATTATCTGGTGGACAAGCCTGATGATGCATCACCAGGTTTCCCAATAAGAGCAGTTTTGGAAAAAATGCTCCCACCTAGTTGACAGACCTTGGAATCCATTGCCAGCATCCCTAATAAATTCACTTGTGAGATCATGCTGCCATCTGGGGGCCATACAAGGGAATCCATTGCCAGCATTCTGAATAAAGCCATTTAGGGGAAGAGTGCTTCCAACTGGTGGACAAAGGTGAGAATGCCTTGCCAGGATCTCCAATAAAATAATTTGGTGAAAAATGCTGCCGCCTGGTGAAGAAACGTGAGAGTGTATCGCCAAATTCTCAAAAATTATTTTTGAAATAATTGTTATCACCTGTACGAAGGAGAGAATGCATTGCTAGCATTCCCTACAAAATCGTTCCGTGGTTTTTGAAATGCTTCTACATAGTGGACAAAAGTGAGAAAGCATTACTACCAGCCCCCAAAGAATCATTTGGTGGAAAATGCTGCCATCAGGTGGAGAAACTTGAGAATGCATTGGCATCATCCTCATTAATGCATTTTGGGGAAAAGTGCTGCCTCTGGAGACCAGCGAAAAAATGCCTTGCCAGCTACCCCAATTTAATCACTTGCTGGGAAAATGCTGCCACCTCTAGACCAGTGTGAGACTGCATTGCCAGCATCCTCAAAATTTCATTTGTAAGGAAAGGCTGTCACCCATTTGACAAGCATGAGAACGCACTGTCAGAAGCACCAATGAATAGGTGCCAGATGCCAAACTGTTAGATGGTAAAAGATATGTACACATATATATCCTTTCTATGATGTTGAGCTCACAGGCCAGGGAATCTTTACAAGCCACTCTTCACACTGCAAACCCTCACCCCCAAATGTGGGAGAGAGAGAAGAGAGAGAGGGAGGGAGGGAGGGAGGGAGGGGGAGAGAGAGAGGGAGGGAGGGAGGGGGAGAGAGAGAGGGAGGGAGGGAGGGAGGGGGAGAGAGAGAGGGAGGGAGGGAGGGAGAGGAGGGAGGGAGGGAGGGAGGGAGGGAGGGAGGGAAGAAAGGGAGGGAGGGAGGGAGAAGATAGAGAGGGAGGGAGAAGATAGAGAGGGAGGGAGAAGATAGAGAGGGAGGGAGGGAGGGAGAAGAGGGAGGGAGGGAGAAGAAAGTGAGGGAGGGAGGGAGGGAGGGAGAAGAGAGAGAGGGAGGGAGGGAGGGAGGGAGAGAGGGAGGGAGAAGAGGGAGGGAGGGAGGAGGAGGGAGGGAGGGAGGGAGGGAGGCAGGGAGGCAGGGAGGGTGGCAGGGAGGGAGGGAGGGATCGGGAGAAAGTGGGGGAGAGAGATGGCGAGGAGAGAGCCTGCCTGCCACCGGCTTCATGAAGACCCAACACATGCAAGGTGGAGCTCATGCTGTGTCAAGCTACGAGGACTGTGAATATAAAGAAGGCCCTTCTTAGCGTCTAATATTACTGTAAAATTTTCTGGGTTTGGGCATCACTAGAATTTCCAGGAGAGACATTTCACTGTCACTCAATGGTTATTGAGTGCTTTCCGGAGTTAGAACCCTATTTGTGTTTAACTCATCAATTACTTAGGTGCATCCTATGAGTCAAGGACTATACTATCTCAAGGGTGGGGAACTAAGGCACAGGAGTTCACAAATAGAAACAGCAAATGACTGAGCTGGTATTTGAATCCAAGCAAATAGGCTCCAACACACACACAGTAAGCAGTACGCAACTCAACTTTCCTAGTCTCACATGGATAAGAATTAGAATGCATTGCCAGCATCCCCAATAAAATCATTTGGAGCAAAAATGCTGCCATGTGGTGGGCAAAGTTCACAATGCATTGCAGGTATTCCAATAAAATTATTTGAAGGGAAAATGCAGCTAGCTCTTGGTCAAGCATGGGACTACATCATTAAAGTTCTCAAGAACATCCTTTGTTGGAAAAATCATGGGAACTAGTGAACAAACGTGGGGATGCGTTGCCAGCGTTCCCAGTACAATCACTTGTGAGTTAATACTGCCATTATGTGGGCAAGCGTGAGACTGCATCGTCAGCATCCCCAATAACATCACTAGTAATGGGATGTTTCTATCAGCTGGACAAGAGTAAGAATGCTTTGCCAACATCCCCTGTGACATCATATATGAGGACAAAGTACCATCTGACTGATAAACGTGAAAATGCAATGCCAGTATCCAAAATAAAATCATTTGGTGAATAAATGCTGCCACCTTTAGGAAAAATGTGAGAATGCATTGCCAGCATCACCAATACAATTATTTGGTGGAAAAACTAAGCCAACTAATTACAAAACGTGAGAATGCCTTTCCAGGATCCTGAGTAAAATCATTTCGTGGACAAATTTTGCCACCTAATGAATGAAAAGGTGAGATTGTGTTGCCAGAGTTGCCAATAACATCATTTGTAAGGAAATCCTGCCATCTTGTGAACAAATGTGAGAATGCATTGTCTGCATCCCCAATAGAATCAATTCTTCAAGTAATGTTGCTTCTGGCCTGGCGGGCATGGCTCAGCTGTTGAGCGTTGACCAAGGATCCAGGCGATTGGGGTTCCATTCCCAGTTGGGGCACATACCTGGGTTGCGGGCTCCATCCCCTAGTCGGGGGCATGCAGGAGGTAGCCAATCAATGATTCTCCCATCACTGATGTTTCTCTCTCTCTCTCTCTCTCTCTCTCTCTCTCTCTCTCTCTCTCTCTCTCTCTCTCTCTCTCTCTCTCCTTTCCTCTTTCTGAATCAATAAAGAAATAAAAAGTAAAAAAATAAGAAAAGGAATACTGCCACCTTGTGGACGCATGTGAGAATGTACTGCCAGAAACCCCAATAAAATCGTTTGGTAGAAAAATGATAGTTAACAAGTGAAAAAATGTGAGAATGCATTGTCATCATCCCTAATAAAATCATTATATGGAAAAATGAAGGCACCTGGTGGATAAGTGTTAGAATGTATTGCCAACATTGTCAATAAAATCATTTGTTGAAAAAATACTACCATGTGGTGGACAAGAAGGAGCATGCGTGCAAGCACACCAATAAAATTATATATAAGAAAAAGTTGTCTTCTGGTCAGCAACAGTTAGAAATCATTTTCAGCATCTCCAATAAAATAACTTGTGTGATCTTGTTTCCATTTTGTGGCCAATTTGTAAGAATTCATTGCCAACATCACCAATAAAATCATATATAAGGAAAGAATAACACATATGGACACATGTGAGAATGCAATGCCAGCATCCAAAATAAAATGAGTAGGTAAATAAATGCTACAACCTGTAGGATAAATGTGAGAATGCCTTGCCAGCATCCCCAAAAGCATTATTTGTAAGGAGAGCCTACTGTCTAGTCAGCAAAAGTAAGAATGCATTATCAGCATCACCTAGATAATCATATATAAGGATAGGCTCCAACCTGGTATACAAATGTAACAATGCATTGTCAGTATCCCCAATTAAATCATTTCATGGAAAAATTCTGCCACATAATGGACAAAAGTGAGAACACATTACCAGCATCCCCAGAAACATCATCTGTAAGGAAAGGCTGCTATATGGTCTACAAAAGGGAGAATGCATTGCCAACATCACCTAGAAAATTATACGTAAGGAAAAGCTCCATTCTGGTGAACAAATATGACAACGCATTGTCAGCAGGCCCAATAAAATCAGTTGCTCTAAAAAATGCTTCCAACTGGAGGGCAAACTGACAATGCATCTCCATCATCTCCAACGTAATTATATATAATGAAAGGCTCACATGCCGAGGACAAACCAGAGAAACCATTGCAAGGCATCCCCAATAATACCACTAGGTGCAAAAAAACTACCATGTGGTGGACAAATGTGACAATACATTGGAGGCATCCTTAATAAAATCACATATAATGAAAGGCTACCATCTGGAGGACAAAGGTGAGGATGCATTGCCAGGAACCCCAATAAAATCTCTTGCAAGTTCATGCTCCCATCTGGGGGAGAAGTGTGGGAATGCCTCTCAAGGATTCCCAATAAAATCATTTGCCAGAAAAATGCTGCTACCTAGTGGACAAACGAGGGAGTGCATTGCCAGCGTAACCAATAATATCATTCGGCAGAAGAAAGCCGTCGACCGGTGACAAATGTGAGACTGCATTACCAGCATCTCCAATAAAATCATTTGGTGGAGAAATGCTGCCACCTTCTGTTCCAGAGTGAGTATGCATTGCCACCATCTGCAAAAAAAACCCCAAAATTCATCTGTGGGAAAAATACCCTTATGTGTTGGACTAAGGAGAATGCTTTGCCAGCCGCCGCATTAAAATCGTTTGGTGAGGAAATGCTGCCACCTGGAGGACAAACGTGAGAATGATTTGCCAGCATCCCTAATAAAATCACTTGTGAGATCACACTGCCATGTGGTGGATAAACATGAGAATGCATTGCCAGTGACCCAAATAAAATCATTCGGTGGAAAAATGTAGGTGTTGGTGGGTGAGGCTGAGCCTAAATCAGAGGCAGAAATGAAGAATCTAGAAAAGAACTCAGTGGACCCAGAGCAGATCCCAGCAGAGAACAGTGTGAAGTTCCTACTGGAGGTACTCCAGGCCCTTTAGTTAGAGATGGAGCAAGAGAACTGGGAAAACTGCAGGGCCTTCTGTCAGCTCAAAGACTGGACATGGCTGAGACGCCAGCCCTACTTAGCACTGTTAAGCAAAAATGTTCAGTGCTACCCTGGATCCTGGGCCAAAGCTGCATCCTTGATGCTCTACAGGGGACCCAAAATGTGCCTACTCTGGTCCTGAGAAAGGACCATCCATTTCACTTCAAATAAGGGTATTTCACATGGGAATGTTTTTCACATAAATAGATATTTTCAAGCAGACATCTTTTTATTGCGCACACACGCACACACGCACACACACACACAAAATAGCTGCAGGATATCCCTGTGGCAAGTCATTGAGACACAGAGACATTCAGAGCATAGAATAAAATGGAAAGAAAAGGCAAGATCATCAACTGTGTCTGTCTGTGTGTTGTTTGTTCATTGGTCGGGACTTACAATAGGCTGCCAGGGAATGACCAGTCCCTGGGAAAGCTGGGCCTTTACAGATGCAGAAGTGCTTAGGTTGTGATTTAAGATGGTATCAGAAGCCATAATTCTTCCTGTGTGGCAGAGGCTTGAGAGAAGGAAGAGCTAAGAGAAAGTCTATTCAATTGACTCTTACTGTTTTACCAAAGGAGGTAAGGCAGTTCAAAGGAAGAGCCTTTGAGGCAAGGGCCTACATGTCCAGTGCTCAGTCCTAAAGTATGATGGATTTGCAACTATCCCCCCTGTAGGAAGTCATCTCATGCATTGACAGCAGGCAACCAGGTGGGAGACTTCAGTTTGTTTGACAGCTGAGCCAAATGCCCTCTCTAGAATTATGAGCACACTTCTAGAGAGGGCATTTGAGTATTTTGATTAGAATATCAGCCTCTGAGGCCCAGGATTCAAAACCACATTTAGCAAATTGGAGAATAAGGTGCATGTAGAGACTGTGGGGAAGGGAGACAAGGTATGTGGGAAGGTAATGAGGATATTATGTTAATTTGGGGAAGAATCCCCTGCTGGAAGCGCCAATGACCCAGGGGACAATAAGAAGCAGAGTGTGCCATAGGTCTCACATACAACAAACACACAAACACACACACAATACAAATACACACACACACACACACAGAGGCACAGGCATGTACATGAAGTTGTGTTGGGCAATGTCGCAACCAGGTTGTCCAGTCAGTACACCTTCCCTATTTGTGATCCTTTGATATTTCCTCACATCAAAATGGGCTCCTGTGAACACAGTTGTTTATTTCCTGGGTTCTTTTGGACCAACTTCTTCTTATGCAACCAAGTAATCCTTAAACAATATCAAGTCATCCTTACTACTTGGTCACTGAAAACCAAGGCATGGATGGGAGAGGGAGTCAGAATGAGGAAAAGACAGAGAACAAGTGCAATGGGAAACAGAGAGAAAATGACTGATGTAAAGACAGAAGGAGCCCATTTCTTGGCCGTTGTTCTGCTGAGCACTGAACTCTGCCAGAATGGAGGCTCCAGTCCCTTCCAGCCACAAGCCTTCCCTTTGCCTGTAGCTCCAATCTGAGATATCCCATATCCAGGGATAGCCTCTACTGTCCGCCGTGTTTCCCCAGAGATTTTGCCAGGGGCCACTGTGAATCAGTGGGAAACAAATCCTGAAGTGGGAAATGTAATTAGACATGAGGAGGAGCCCAGCAGGCAGCAAACCCCAGGAAAGTCACAGATACAGGGACAGAAAACGGTCTTCCTCAGGAATGTTTTGCTCCAGGTGTGAGGTCCATACACCAGGGCACCCAGTGAGGGGCTAGGCTGTGTAGGGTGGCACCTGCTGTGCTCTCACTGATTGCAAGAGATGTTTCAGGAGCCCGCCAGCTAAATGGTGCCAGGGGTTGGCCTGTAGCAATTTTCAAGCTGTGTGCCCACCTTGCAAGCACCTGTGTGTAGGCTCAGTGTGAGTGCAATTAGCAGAGCGAGGACCCATATTCAGACCTGGCAACCGTGTGTGCAGTGGACTCCATAGGCTCTGCAGTCCCCATGCTTGCACCACCGGCTTCCTGACACTTCCAGTCTCAAGTCAAGGGCCCTGTAGTGAGTCAGGTTGTGTTTGGGAGCCAACGGGGCTCCTCAGGCTGATTGCATGCTATTAGTGCCACTAGGAGGCCTTCAAGGGCTAGGGGTCCTCTGGCCACTCAGTGCACCACTGCACATTTGCTCGAGACAAGTTGGGGCAAGTGAGATGGTCCAGGGTGCTTTTAGGTTCATGTCAGTGCAGAAGGTGATGAAGCCCAGGCGGGAAGGGCAGAGGAGGTCATGAGAATGGATCTGGGGCTGAAGGTGGGGGACGTCATGCCGGTGGTGGCTTTTGTGACTGGGGACCAGAGGTTGGTGGCCAGTGAAGAAGTTTCGCCACATCTTGAGTTGGCAAGGGGCTGGAGGAGAGGGGCTGGCTGAATTGCAGATTGTGCAGGATGTCCAGAATGAGGTTCAGCAGTGGACAGAGAATGAGGAGCACCTGGAGGAGCAGGAGGGCATACAGAGGAGTTGGTTTCACAGGAGCAGTTTGTTCTGAAGGGTGACAGCCCCATGTAGGTGGTTCAGAAGGTGGCAGGGTATGGCATGTTTTTGGAAGGGGAGGAGGTCTTTCCAGATCTGGAGGTGGGGAGGTCGGAGGAGCTTGTCGATGAAGAGCTGTTGGTGGAGGGAAAGGATCGTGAGTTTCTGCAAGTGCCCGACAGGGAGGAGCAGTGGGAGGGGGAGAAGTTAATTGAGGAGGAATTAATTGTCAGGGAGCAGTTTGTCCAGGAGTGGGAGGACATCATGAAGGCAGTGGAGGCCATGGGTGAGGCTGCACCTGAGTCAGAGGAAGAAGCAAAAGACCCAAAAGAAGAACCAGTGGAGCAGGAGCAGGCAGAGTCAGGGCAGGGTGGGAGGTGCACCTGGTCCCCACTGGAGGAGCTCCAGGCCCTTCAGTTAGAGATGGAGCTGGTGAACTTGGAAGCCAGCAGGGCCTTCTGTCGGCTCAAGCGCAAGACACGGCAGCGGTGCCGTCCCTATGTAGAACTGAGAAGCACCACCATTCAGCGCATCCCCGGATTCTGGGCCAAAGCTGTATCCTCGATGCTCAACAGGGAGGACCACAGTGCGCCTGCCCCAGTAGTGAACAGAAGAGGTGTCATCCAGGATAGGTAGTTCACAAAAATGTAGATACACTGAAGTAAAGTTCAGGCTAGTGACCACAGGCGGATCCAAAATCTTAAATACACTGTTTTATATTACAGGTACCACCGAAACACTCCCTGGGGGTCCAGGAGCACCACTGCAAATCAGACTCATGCACAAAACAAGGGCTCTTTACTCCACTCCACACAGCACTATGTCACACAGGTTCTTCTTGGAGTCGTGCTGCACTGGAGGGGGTCTGCATGTC
The DNA here is from genome assembly GCF_964146895.1 of Miniopterus schreibersii. NCBI lineage: Eukaryota > Metazoa > Chordata > Mammalia > Chiroptera > Miniopteridae > Miniopterus > Miniopterus schreibersii. The sequence continues at coordinate 14,914,103 of NC_138120.1, read as the reverse complement.
CAAGTCCTCAGTCATAGGCAGGAATGTTTGATATGCAGAAGAAAGTGTCCTGTCAAGCTCTCAGCAGGCCAGGATGTGCCAGGAGATCAAAGTCTGTCCAGAAACAGTCTGCCCGTGTGGGTGCAGACACCTGCAGGCCCAAGAACCACTTTGCTCCTTTTTGCCTGTTATGGAGAAGGGGGTGGGGGGGACAAGGGGTAGAGAGGTTAGACCAAACCAGAGTGTTTTCTAGATCTGCTCCATTTTCTAGCCATTTCCTGTTCAGCTTGCAGCGTGCAGGCTCCTTGACCCACGGCAGTTTGTCAACCACCCGGAATTGTCAGCCATGATCACTGACCAGGATGAAACCATGCTGAGCCACATGATCAATTTGAAGGTCAGGCTGCACAGACCAGGGCTGGGGAGGGAGGGAGCTTGGGAGAATAACCCATCCCTGCTGGAAGTGAAAGGTGAGTGTCCTGGAATGAGATGTTACCCCCTACTCCAATCCACTTTTGTTCTGCAGGTGAAGGAATTCAGGCATGCCGGGGATGGCTGCAGGATTATGCTGCTCTTTCACAACAACCCCTACTTGCGCAATACTGTCATTGTGAAAGAGTATCTGATAACCATCACAGGTGAAAGGAGGCTCCCTGAATGGCTGGGTAGAAGTTGAAAGGCGGTGCATCCCTCTCTACATACTCCTCATGCTGCAGGATACAGGGTGTCCCATTCCAATCACATTCACTGGTACTAGCATTATGAATGACTGACCTACAGCCACGGGCACCAGAACAGCAGCTTTTTGTAGGAGTTTCTCTCAACACAACCTGGCAGAATCTCACAGTATTGCTGAGGTGGGGCCTCACTGGCAATGCTGTAAGAGACCTTGATGGGTTCCCCTGCTTTTGGGCTTTGTGGTCAGATCCCTGCCCTGTCCTGGGGAGCCCTATTTGCCCTAATAGATCATCAGTAAGGAAGTGTGGTACAATCTTCTCAAGTACTATTTGAGGAAATTGTCACCAGGAGAAGGGACCTAGGAGTGGGCAGGTAAGGAGACTCTGGCTTTGTACCCACCACGGGGTTGCCAGGTAGCTGGGACATTGTTTCTCACATGGACACACTGAGGCTGGGAAGAATACAGGCTGTGACACATGGTCATCTGGGCATCAGGATGACACAGCAAGTCTGCACTGCTGCAGCGGGAATCCTGTTCAGGCAGGGAAGGCCTATGGAGGATGAGGGAGTGTGCATGTTCGCTATCCCTAAGAATCAAAGATTTTTTACCCACTCCTCTGAGCTCACAGTCCATGCCACCAACTCTGCCCTCAGGCCTGTCTACCATTACTTAACTACGGTGTCCCATGGTGTTCTGCCTACAACCCTTCACATAAAGGAGAGGCTGCTGTGCCACCACTTCCTTCTATTGATCATCACAACCAATATTCCCTTAAGTGTCTCCTTATTTCTACCTGGAACATGCTGAGATCACTGCTCATGATAAAGGGCTTGTGGTGGGACGTGTTGAAATTTAAGAGATCCTAATTTCAGCAGTGTTGCTGATCAACCTGTGAACTTAAAGAAGACATGGACACGGGAAATGCATTCGAGCTGAGAGCTCGAAGGCTCAAGGTCCTCAGGACCAAGAGCCCGAGACTCCTCTTCTCAGCATAGTTATTGAAGCTCCTAACAAAGCAAAGCTCCTGTGTTCCCTCCCTGCCATTAATCGTGCCAAAATGTTCTCTAAAAATTTTGTATCTACCAAACTCTGAATTAGATTAACTGTTCCTGTTACACAGATGGCCCCTTGTCGGAACCCCAAGCATGGCCCCCAATCACGCTTCTCCCAGAACATTCTCAGTGCTGTTTGCGGACATGAGCAGAGTCTTTGTGTGCAAAGAACGTCTCTGGTTCGTGGAAGCGATCCTGGGCGACCTCATCTGCACTCCTCACTGGCCATCTTAAGGATTCTCCACATTTCCCCCTTTTTGTTTTTGTTGTAACTTGTGAAGCCTAAGCGAAAAAACAGCTTGCTGATTAGACATTATTCATTGCTGCTGCTGGTGCCATCGCGAGACTATACAGAAACATAATAACAGCAATAAGCTACAGGCAGCACAAATTAAGATAGTACTCTTAATTCCTTCAAAGTGATTTAAGGGGTTAAGGTCACATATACCTTGAGCAATCCCTTCCCATATATCTGCAGAGGTCAATACCTCTAGATTTTTTGCATATGTGACATCTATTTCTTTTTGTAACTCAGCTATTTTACCAGCGATATTGCCATTAATTAATAAATGCTTACGTACTGTTCCCCAAGCAAAATGCATTTGATTCCATTTCAATGGGGTAATACAATAACGAGTAATATTCCAATCACATCCTAAATGTATCTGTCTCTGAATGCTTATAATCTGGTTCCCTAACATAGTAACAGCTTCTTCTAAATCAGTTAGTCTAGAGTCAATTCGAGAATCGATTTGCCGTTGCATTGTCCATAAACTTTCTGATTGCGAATGTCATTGTTGCACGGATTCTGCAGTCTGGACACTGGTATGCAGTGCAGTTCCCACTACAGCAGCAGTAGCAGTTACAGCAATAAGTCCCATGATTATTGCAATAATTAGTCCAATCATTCTTTTTGTTCTCTTCTTAATTGCTGAAATTAATTGTTGCAACATGGCCACTGCTGGAGAGTCCTGCCAAGGTCGATGCATCTGCACTGGAACCCGGAACCCAGTTCATGCTTGTAGCAAGTAGATGTGGTCCGTGGAAGAACTGTCAGGAATACTTTCATTAAAACAGGTATATAAAGAGCAGCTGACACAAGTGACAGTGTAATTAGATTCATCCCATTTTGCTGGTCCTACTAAGAACAGATAAGGCAGGGGTGCACAGGCTTGGAAGTAATGGGTTTAATTTTTTGTAAAGGTTAGTTTTGTGTCATTACTGGAACCATTACACGGCATGTTCCCTGTCCAAGCAGACATGCCCTGCATGGCCAAAATAACCTCCCACAAGTGGGGTGGCCTACTACCAAGATTCAGTCCACCTCCATGCCAACTGATGGCTCTGTTATTATGGGTGGCTATGGTATTATCATGTCACCTCCACCTCAAATCACCACCTAAACTTTTGGATCGGGCACAACCATGAGGGCTCCAATCTATGAGGCTTCCATAGGAAGTATTAAGTAACCCCGACCCTTTTCTCCTTGGCAGTGCACCCAGTGTACCCAGTCAGAGAATGGCGTCGCAATGGGTAAAGTGCACAGAGGTATATCTGGCGGTGCTTCCATGGTACGATTTCCTTTAAATCCACTCCCCACTAATAGGAACAATCTTTTATGGTATCCATCTCTGGAGTTGTTCTTTACTGTGGATAACCAAGCCTTCTTTTCAGCATGCAAACAATGTTTATCTGTCCCCACACAGATGGGAAATCCCTCAACTCCAACCTCATAAAAGGGTAGTTTATTTCCTCCCTCCCTGGGAACAAGTGGACCTCTGTTATCAGAAGGCCCTGGCAGCCAAATTGAGTCACTTACATATATAGATATCACACCGTCCCCCCAAACCACTGCCCTATTCAAGGGCTGGCTGGGAATATAAACCCAATAAGAATAGTTCTGAGCACTTGCCGACGCGGATAGGATGGCCAACCTAGCAAGAAACAGAGTAGTAGCATTCTGAGGCTGCGGATTTCTCACCACCGTTTGCTCTCCCTCTTGGCACAGTCTTTTAATTTGTCCCCACCGGGTCATGCTCATAAGGAGGAGCAGGCGGCGCTGGTGGAGGAGCAATGCATGAAGTCCAATAGAACGTGGGATTATTTTGCTTTGTTTTTGTCTCAGGTGTACCCAAATCCAAGTCACTTAACCTCTTTGAAACCCCCTGTACTTGGGTTAATAATACTTTATATTCTATTTTTTCCGTAGAGGAGCCCTCTGAACTTTCAGACTCAGTTAATAGTTTATTAAAATACCTTTTATCCTGCATACCGAGACCTCCCGGTGGTGACTGTTCATTCAACAATTCTTCTAAATGTAAATCCTGGTAACTTTCATTCTCCATCTCCTTAGGCTTATAAACAGGCAGAGTGCCCCCAGGAAGCAATATGGGAGACAGAGCTTGCGTTTGTAGAGGAGGAAGGGGTCTGGGTAATATGTCACTTGCAGACTCACACTCTGTGCTCTAATTTGGTAAGTCTCTCCCCTGGCCTGAAACCCGATGCCACAGTTTCTGTTTCTGTCTGAGAGGCTGAAGCTCTAAGGAGATCAAATTACATAGCAACCAAACCGAAATGGATTGGTCCCCATTCTGATAAGGCCTCCATAGTGCTCTGACGACTTGCTTCCAAATCTTTAAATTTAGCGGTGCCTTACTTGTCGTCTTAAACCAGTAACAATGCCTTCTCACATGATAAAACAGCTCCTCAAGAGCTGCCTTCCTTACCTGCACCCAGGAACTTTTCAACAACAGGGTGCGCAGCAGCCTAATATACTGGCTTTCTGCTGACAGGGAATTCCCCATTCTGATATTCCGAAAGTTTCACTTACCTCTGAGCGGACAATTCCGTTTCGGTTTCCCAATGCCTGGAAAATCTGTACTTCATGCTCCTTCAGGTCCCTGTTTGAGGCGCCGAATGTTGCTGATCAACCTGTGAACTTAAAGAAGACATGGACACGGGAAATGCATTCGAGCTGAGAGCTCGAAGGCTCAAGGCCCTCAGGACCGAGAGCCTGAGACGACTCAGCATAGTTATTGAAGCTGCTAACAAAGCAAAGCTTCTGTGTTCCCTCCCAGCTGTTAATCACACCAAAATGTTCTCTAAAAGCTTTGTATCTACCAAACTTTAAATTAGATTGGATTAACTGTTCCTTTTACGCAGATGGCCCCTTAACAGAACCCCAAGAATTGCCCCCGATCATGCTTCTCCTGGAACATTCTCAGCGCTGTTTGCAGAGGTGAGCACAGAGTCTTTGTGTGCAAAGAATGTCTGTGGTTCCTGGAAGCAATCCTGGGCGACCTCATCTGCATTCCTCAGTAGCCATCTTAAGGATTGTCTGCACAGCAGTGGCCCACTTTCCAGGTTAGGGTCTCGAGGGATAATTCAGTACTGTTCAGAATTACCCAGAGGAGATGACAGGAGGTTTGCTGTGTTCAGGGGATCTCCCATACTGTGAGATAAAGGGCAGGGACTATCCGTTTTAGTTCAAATAAGAGTAGTGCACATGAGAAGTTTTTCCAGATAAGTATATGCTTTGAAGCAAACATTGTTGTCCTGCCTGGGAAGTAGGTGCAGAAAATCCCTGTGACCAGATGGTTGCAGAGTCATCCAGAGCATGGTACGAAATGGAAAGATAAAGCAAGAGCATCAGCTGTGTTTGTCTGTGTGTTGTTTGTTCCTTAGGAAGCATAAATCAAGAATATCAACAGTGTCTGTCTGTGCATTGTTTGTGCATTGATTTGGGCCTTACGGTTGGCTGCATGGGAATGACCAGTCCCTGTGAGGTATGCACCTGTACAGTTGCAGAGGCGGTAAGTTATGCTTTGGGATGGTATCAGAAGCCAGAATTCTTCCTGCGTGGTTTAGGCTGGAGATGAAGAATTAAAAGAAAGTCCGTTACATTAGGTCTTAATGATATAACTAGGGAGATAAAGTAGTTATCTTACCTGGGAGCAAGAACCTAAATGTCCAGTGGTAGGTCCTAAAGAATGATGGATTTGTTAAGTATCCTCCCTGTAGGAATTCAGCTCAAATACTGTCAGCTGGCAACCTGGTGGAAGATTTTACGGTGCACTCCACAGTTGAACCAAATGCCCTTTGTAGAAGTATGCATGCACTTTATTTTGCTGAGAAAATCACCCTCTCAGGCTGAAAATTCTGAACCACATTTTGCCAGTGGGGCATATAAGGTGCATGGAGTGACTGTGATAGATAGTGAGAATGCATTGCCATCATCTTGAAAGAAATAATTTTTATGAAAAATGCAGCCAACTGTTGGACAAACATGAGAATGCGTTGCCAGAATCCCCAATAAAATCATTTGTGCGATACTGCTGCAATATGGTGAACAAGCTAGCATTCCTAATAAAATCATTTGGATGGAAAAATGTTGCCACCTGTTAGAAAAATGTGAGAATGCATGGACAGCCTCACCAATAGAGTGAATTGGTGAAAAAGTGTGCCACCAGTTGTAGAAACGTGAGAGTGTTTTGCCAGCATCCCCAATAAAATCATTTGGTAGAAACATACTGTCACCTAGTGTTCAAGAGTCCCCCAAACAATTATTTGTAGGGAAAATAAGCAGCCTTTGGACAAAAGTGAGAATGCAGTTCTAGCATCTGCAGTATTATCATTTGGGGAGAAAATGCTGCCACCTGGTACTTGAGCTCTTATCTTGTTGACTAGTGTGAGAATGTATTGCCAGCATCCCTAGTACAGTCATTTGGTGAAAAAGTATGGGCACCTCTTGGACAGAATTGAGACTGCATTTCCAGCATTAAAAATCATTGGTGGCAAAATGCTTCCACCTGGTGTTTGAGCATGAGGATGCATTTCCAGCATCCCCCATAAGGTCTTTTTTGGGTGGAAATGACGCCAGTTGTAAGACAAATGTGAGAATGCATTGCCAACATCCACAACAAAATTCCGTGGTCAGTAAATGCTGCCAACTGGTGGACAAGAGTGAGCATGCATTTCCAGCATCCTCAAGAAAATCATTTCGTGGAAAAAATGCCGCTACATAGGGGACAAACGTGAGAATGCGTTGGAAGCATCCAAAATAAAATAATGTGGTGAGGAAATGCTGCCACCTGGTGTACAGAGGTGAGAATGCATTCACTGCTTCCACAACGATATATTTTTGGGGAAAATGTGGCCACTTGTTTCAGAAAGGAAAGAATGCATTGCCAGGATCCCTTATATAATCACCTCTGGGATCATGTTGCCAACTGGTGAACAAATGTGAGAATGCATTGCCAGCATTCCCCCCAAAAATTATTTGGCGGAAAACACTTTCACATCAGGGACAGGACTGGTCTGCATTGCCAAAATCCCCAATAAGATGATTTGTTGGACAAATGCTGCCACCAAGAATCTGAGCATGTGAATACATTGCCAGCATTCCCAAAATAAAAATTTGGGGGGCGGGGGGGGGGAGGGAATGCTCCCAACTGTTGTACAAACGTGAGAATCTATTGCCAACAACACCAATAAAATCATTTTGTGGAAAAATATTGTCACAGTTGTTAGAGCATGAGAATTCATAGCAAATACTTCTAAAACAATAGTTTCTGGGGAAAATTTTGGCACCTATTTTACAAAAGTAAGAATGCAGTGCGAGCATCCCCAATAGAATTATTTGGGGGAAATATGCTGTAACCTGATGGAGAAACTTGTGAATGCATTCCCAGCAGCCCAAATAAAATAATTTCTGAGAAAAATGATGCCAACTGGTGTCCAAGCATGAGAATACATTCCCAGCATTCCTAAAATAATCATTTTTGGTGAAACAGCTGTCAACAATTGTACAAGCTTTAGAATGCATTGTGATCATCTTCAATAAAATAATTTGATGGAATAATGCTGCCACTGGTGGACAAACGTGAGAATGCATCCTGAGCATCCCCAGTAAAATCATTTGCTTGAGAAATGTGGCCAACTGGTGTTCGAGGATGAGAATGCATTCCCAGCATCCCCAAAATAATCCTTTTAGAGACAAATGCTCACAACTGTTGTACAAATATGAGAATTCATTTCCTACGTTCCCAATAAATTCATGTGGTGGATAAATGCTGCTACCTGGTGGACAAATGTAAGAAAGCATTGCCAGCATCTGTAATATAATCATTTGTGAGTTCATGCTGCTAACTAGTGACAAACCTGAGAATCCACTGCCAGTATGCACAATCAAGTCGTTTCGGGTAAATATGATGCCACCTAGTGGAAAATCTTGGGAATGCATTGCTAGCTTTCTCAGTAAAATCGCTGTGCGATCACACTGCCATCTTACGTTCAAACATTAGAAACCAATGCCAGCATCCCCAATAAAATTGTGTGGTTGAAAGATGATGCCTCCCAGCGGACAAGCGTAAGAATGCCTTGCCAGCATCCCCAATAAAATCATTTAAAAAAAATTCTGCCACTTGACGGACAAATGTGAGAATGTATTTTCAACATCCACAATAAAATATTTTGTTGGAAAAATGCAGCCACCTGTTTCGTAAATGTCAGAAGGCATTCCTAGCACCGCCAGCATAATCACCTGTGAGATCATGTTGCCAACTGGTGCACAAATGTAAGAATGCATTGCCAGCACCCCCAGTAAAATCTTTAGGTACAAAAATGCTGCCAACAGGTGTTCGAGCATGAAAATTCATCTTCAGCATCACCAAAACAATAATATGTGGGGAAAATCTTGCCACCGCTTGGGAAAAAGTGAGAATGCAACGCCAACATCCCCAATAAAATCATTTTGGGGGAAAATGCTGCCTCCTGATGGAAAGTCATGAGAATGCAGTGGCAGCATGCCCTATAAAATTATTTGATTAAAAATGCTGTCACCTGTGGATAAACATGAAAATACATTGCCAACATCCGCATAACATCATTTGTAAAAAACTACTGCGAACTCTTAGACAAGCATGAGAAAGTATTTCAGAATTACCAGTAAACCTATTTATTTTACAATGCTCCGACCTGGTGGACAAGGACGAGAATGCATTGCCAGTATCCCCAATAGAATAATTTGGTAGAAAAATACTGCCACCTCTTTTAGGGACCTGAGAATGCATTGCAAGCATCCTCAGTAAAATAATTTTGGGGGAAAGGCTGCCTCAGTGTGTTAGAGCATAGGAATCCATTGCCAGCATCCCCCCAAATTCTTTTTTTGGGGTAAAATGCTGCCTACTGTAAGACAAAGTGAGAATCCATTGCCAGCATCCCCTGTAAAATTACTTGATGAAAAAATGCTGCCATTGTGTACAAGGCTGAGAATGCATTTCAAGCTTCCTCCGCAAAAACATTTGATGAAAATACTGTGCATCATTGTTGACAAACGTGAGACAGCATTCCCTGAATGCCCAATAAAATCACTTAGTTTAAAACTGCTGCCACCTGGTGGTCAAACGTGAGAGAGCATTGATAGCATCCCCAATAAATCACCTTTTTGAAATATTCTGCCACCTGGTGGAAACCGCTAAGAATGCACTTACAGCATCCCTAATAAAATCATTTTAGGGAAAATGCTGCCAGGTGCTAGAAAAATTTATGAATGATTTGCCAGCATCCACAATGAAATCCTTAGTGAGGTCAGGCTACCATCTAGTGGACAAGGGTGAGAATGCATATTCTGGAATCACAATAAAGTCATTTGGGCAGAAAATTCTGCTACCCAATGTTCATGTGTGAGAATGCATAACAAATATCCACGAAAAAAAAAAAATTACTTTAGGGGAACACTGCTGCCAATAGATGGACAAACGTGAGAATGCATTGCCATCATACCAAAATAATAATAATAATAATAATTAATAATAATAATAATAATAATAATAAATTTGTTGGAAAAATGCTGCCACCTAGTGTAATTCCTAGAATATATCCTAAGAAAACAGAAACATCAATCAGGATGAATATATGCACCCCTATGTTCAGAGCAGCACAATTTACAATAGCTAACATCTGGAAACAGCCCAAATGACCATCAGCAGATGAATGGATTAAAAAGATGTGGTACATTTACATCATGGAATATTATACAGCTGCAATAAAGAAGGGTCTCTTGCCCTTTGTGATAGCATGGATGACCTGGAGAATATCATGTTACATGAAATATTCCAGCCATAGTGAGACAAGTATCACATCATCTCATTTATTTGTGGAATCTAATGAACAAAATAAAGTGATAAAAAAAAAAAAAAAGATCCAGAGACATTGAAACATGCAAAGGACAGACACTTGTGACAGAAGGAGGTTAATCAAAGAACATAAATGCATAGCCCATGGAAAAACATTCCTGTTGAGAAGTCCTATTGGGGCGTGAGCAGAAGAAGTGTCCAATGGTTTGCCACTTTCTGTAATGCTTTCAACAATAAAAATTAAATCCATTAAAAAATATGAAGGACCAAAGCCTAAAGATGTCAGGTAACTTTCCCTAGCTACACAGGGAGCTAATCAAATTTTAGCACAGCACCACATATTTTTCCTCTAGTTCCTTTAAAATTCTGTTATGTATTTTTCAAGTACAAATAAGCTCTGAAGTAAATATCTGTATTGCATACCCTACCAACCCCATTAACCATAGTTACCATTATGCCATCACTGAAATAATAAAGACGATATGATATATACATAAATTTAGCATTAGGTAGTGATATCTTACAAATGAAATCACAAAGGTGTTTTACTGTTCTGTCCTCAAATATTTACTGCTTCTTTGTGTTTTTTGTCGACACTATAAATTTTCTACTGAACATTTTTATAGTGCTCTAATTTTCACCCAAAGATGGGATTAATTTTTTATGCTGGTGTCTGATTTTTTTTTTTACTCTGATCCAGAATCTCAGCATAGATAAGTATTTTAAATCTCCTCTATCTGTTTATCTCCATGATTTCTGTTTAATTTTCTATCTAGTGCTGGATTCAAACTATTCTCAGCCATGCAAACTCCCATAGGGCAATTTTGACTCATCTCTTTCCTGGCATTCGAAGGCCCTCCCTTTGCCTAGTTAGGTTACTATTTAATATTTATCAGGACAGGTATAAACATTTTCATACACCCACAGGCCACACTCTGTGGTAAAACCTGCAGTTTCCCATTGCACTGAGGACACTTTGACACCACAGGGCTTACACTGCCACACTCCACTAAGACACACTGAGTTGTAATGGAAGAGTGTGAACCTGGAAGTTTTGTGGCTTTACATAGAGATTGGAAGTGGATCCTTGGATGTGAAAGTGGATTCTGGACAGTGCGAACATACATGTGACAGAGTAGAGTGTTACTAGTGAGAGGTCTGAAGCTGTCATCCTGTACTATGATCTGTGGTATAACTAGGGTTTTGCCGTAAAGGGTGGATGGTGGGAGCTATGCGGTATCACAGTCAAGAGTGAATGGCATGAGACCTAGTGGTCAGAATGGAGTGTGGGCAGTGGAAGCCCTGGGTTGTCACAGTAATGTGTGGTTACAGGGAGTCCTGGCATTGTCATGGTGGAGAGTTGGCAGTGGAAGGCCTTGGTTGTAACACTGGAATGTGTGTCCTGGAAGTACTGAAGGTGTCAAAGAATTGTTTGTGTAGTGTGACAGCTGGGGTTTCATAGTGGAAAGTGGCTATTGGGATGCCAGCATATTCACAGTGGGATGTGAGACGGGGGAGACCTACGGTGTCACAGTGGTGTGTGGGCAGTGGGAGTCCTAGAATGTGATAATTTATTGTGGGTAGTAGAGGCTCTGAATGTCACAGTAGAGTGTGGACTATGGGAGTTCACGCATTGTGGCAGAGTAGTGAAGGCAGTTGGAGCCACAGCGGTGTGTTGGCACATTGGAGACTTGACAGTGGGGGCTTTAAGCTGGGACAGTGAAATGTGAGCATTGTGAGACCTGATGTATCCCAGTGGAGTGTGGGAATTGGAAGAGTTTGGGTATCATGATCGATAATGGAGTGTTGAAACTTTTTGGTGTTACCATGGAGTGTGGGCATTAGGAGGTATGAGTGTCACTGTGGAATAGGGGATTGAGTGCCATAGCATATAGAGTGTGGGTAGTGGTATTCAAGAGATTCACAATGAAAATGGGCTCTGGGAGACTTGTTCTTAGAGAGGCATGAGGGCATTGAGAGCCCTGGAGTATTACATTAGAGTATTGACATCAATAGCTATTGTGGGTCACAGTGGAGTGTGCCCAGTATGTCAAGTTGCATATGAGCAGAGGGGTTTCTGGTGCAGCAGAGTAGAGTGTAGGTAGTTGGAGCACAAATGTTGTCACAATGGAGTGATGAGAGTGATAGACCTGAGGTGTTAAACTAGATTGTGGGCCTGGGTATTCTGGGACATCACAGTGAAGATAAAAAGTTGGAATTCTTGCCCTTCCCATTGCATTCTGGACAGTGGGAACCCTCAAGTGTCACATAGAGTGTAACTAGTTAAAGTACTGTTGGTGTCCCAGTGGAGTGTGTGCATTTGAATCCCTGCGGTGTGAAAGCTAAATGGTGGCAGTGGAGACCAGTGGCTCACAATGTGTGGGATTCTTTATGGCGTCATAGTGGATGCCATAGATGACTACATGAGGACACGATGTAGTTCTCAGACGTCAAAGCAGTGTATGGGCCTAAGAGCTGCTGGGTTTCAAGGTGGAGACTGGAAGTGGGAGTCCTTCAGTGTTACAGTAGAGTGTAAGGGGAAGTCCTAAATTTGCCTTAGTGGTGTGTGTCAGTGTGAACCCTGAGGTGTCAAAGTGTTCTCTGGGCATTGGGATACTAAAGGTTTCTCCATCGAGGGACACCAGGGATAAGTCTGAAGGTGTCACTGTGTAATGTGGGCTGTGGTAGTCCTTGAGTGTCACAGGTAGGGTGGGTAGTAATAGACCTCCAGGGAATTGAGTAGGAAATATGTTTTGGATCCAAGATATTCACAAATAAGGTTCTCGTTGTGACCCTAAACTTTTCACAGTGGAGGGAGGACAGTGTGCGACCTTGGGTTTAACAGTTGTGTGTTCAATTTAAGCAATTAGGGATGTCCCATTTGAGAATGGGAAGTGGGATCCCTGAAGAGTCAAAGGGGATTGTGAGCAGTGGGAGACTTAATGTGTCACAACGGTGTATGGCAAAGGGCTACCTCAAGTGTCACAATGTAATATAGGCTCTGATTGCTCATCAGGGTAACAGTAAAGAGTGGACATCGTGAGCTTAGTGTGTTACAGTAGAATTTTCACTGTGGAAGATATCATGGTAAATAATGACCAGTTTTAAGTTTCAGGTGTTACTCTGGGTTGTGGGCAATGAGATACCTCAGGTATCACAGCGGTATGTGGCCTGTGAGATCCCATTGGTGTAAGAGTGGATTGTGGGCTTTACTAGCTCTGGAGTGTTAGAGGGAATTGTTAGCTATGAAAGCCCTGAGTTATAACAGTAGGTAATGGGCAGTTGGAACCTTTGGGTGTTACTGTGAAATGTGAGCTTTGGGAGGCAGGGGGTCTCACAGTACTTTGTGCATATTGGGAGCCCAAGCATGTCACAGTATAACGTGGTTAGTGGGAGCCCAGGTGTTCAAATAAAATGCTCATGGTGGGAGATTTCAAAGATGGCTGCAACGTAACAAGAGGATGAGTTCCCTTGCCTCTAGCCACGAACTGTATTTACAGTCATATGCTGCCTAGTCACCTTGAAAAAAATAATAACTATAGCTGGTTGGACATACTTCAAATAAGGAGCACCAAAGAAACATTATAGAGACTGGTAAGAGAGGGGGAGGCATGGGGAAGAGGGAATCACCCCTGAACCGCATGCTTGGATGTGAGGCCTGAGGGTTAGAGGCTACAGGGCACAGTCCCCTTGGTCGTGTGGACTGATCTCCACCAATAGGGATCGCAAACCTTAAGTGGTGGAGAAGGGAAGGGGAGCCCACACATTCCTGGCAGAGAAAGCCAGGTGAGCAGTCTTCTTTTGAGGTGGGGTCCACACCTTCCCAGTGAAAGAATTCACCTACTGGTTGCAGCCTGCGCATGAGAGTTTCACTCAGGCTCTGACTGCAGGAAAGTTTATCCTGCAGTGTGGGGCTTCAGAATAGAAAGAAGCCTGTAGGCTGCACCCAGCAGTGACCTAAAAGGGCCCTCTGCTTTCTGGTAAGACATTCTTTCTGGTAAGAATCAGAGGACAGGGTAGGGACTGAGAAGCTGGCTGTGGAGCAGAGACTAACTCCTGCAGAGTGAGCGCCTGACAGCGACACCTCTAAGGGGAGAGATACCCTGAGCTACACTAGCCACCCTGCACCCTAAAGACTCTACAGAAGACTGGAGTAATACCAGGCAACTACAAGGTTGCAAAATAGCTGACAAGAGGAGGTGGTCCATGGAGAGCCTCAGATCAACCATCTACCTAAGGACACCAGAGCCAAACCTAGACAGCTCCTCCCATTGGTTGATACACAAGTACCTCCCAGGAGAACTTAAATCAGCCCACAAAACAGTGACCCTCAGGCAACATAAGCTGCCCAGAAGAAACTCACCTGATTGACTCCCTTTTATTTTCTTCTTCTTTTTTTTTTTTTGTTTGGTTTGGTTTTGGTTTTGGTTTTGGTTTTGGTTTTTTTTTTTTTTTTTGGTTTTGGGGTTTTTTGTTGTTTTTTTGTTTGTAGGTTTTTCTTTCTTTTTTCTTTTATCCTTAGGAAGAAGAGAAAGGGGAGAAAATTTGTTTTTTCTTCTCTTTTAAATTTTATATTTATTTTTTTTAAATTTTTTTAAACATTTTTTTTTAACAAAAGTTGTTTCCCATTTTTATAAAAGAATTCTGTCTTGCTTAGCTTGTTTTTAGTTTTGTTATGGTTATTTGCTTTGTTTTGTTTTATCCTTGCTTCTGCTATCAAGATTTTCTTGATATCCCTGCTTAGTGACTGGGACTTTATCATTATAGCCAAGTTTACTGCTTTCCTCTATAGGTTCCCCTAAATCTCTTACTGGACTCCCTCCCTGCCTGGGCTTTATCTCTCTCTCTCCTCTCGATCCATTGGCATAACTTTTTTTCTTTTTCTTTTTTTTCCTACTTTTCTTTCATTCTTTTGTTATTCTCCCTTCTGTCTTCCTGTCTTTTTGTTCGATTGTTAGTTTCTCTTATTCTCTTTATTGTATTTTTGTTTTCTCATTTTCAACTATTAACCTATTCCTATTCTCTCCCTTATTTTTTTGCTGTCCCTTCTTTCAGAGCCGTTTCTCTGCTTCTCTTATCTCCCAGTAGCTTCTCTATTTTTTACATTTTAGTTTATTATTATTTTCTAAATTTTCACCACTATTAACAACAATATACATCTCTCTCTATCTAAGCGTTACTTTTCTTTCTCTCTTTCTTTTTTTAAGCGTGTGTGTGTGTGTGTGTGTGTGTGTGTGTGTGTGTGTGTGTTCTCCCTTCACTCTCCCAGTTCTACTTTCATGTGGGTAGTTTTCATTGTGACTGTCAAGATATTTTGTAAGATACTCCTCGTTTCCTGGAAGTTTAGTTGTGTATTGTCCTGCCTTGCCCACACCGGTACAACAGCCTACAGGACGAGGTAGGGGCTGAGACACAGTTAGCCAACCTGAGAGGAGGGTCCTCCCAAGGACTGATCAATGACAATCTAGATCCAACCACAACAGGAAGACATAAAGAAACCACAAAAGGGACACCCACAAGAGTGACACGCCTAGAGCAAAGAGCTCAGAAGTATAAGGAAAACACACCTCTGGGCTCCATTGGACCCCCAAGACAAAATCCCATCCCACAAGACTGGGAGACGGCAAATATATCTAATATATAGATACAAACACTAAGACCTACCAAAATGGGGAGACAAAGAAACAACCCCCAAATTAAAGAAAAGGAAAAATTGCCTGGACCAAGGTGCAAGGGTGCCTGATCCTCCCAAAGCTGGTTTTATGCCTCTTTGTTACTTTATATATTTTTGATTATTGGATGGCTGACTGTCCACCTTTCTGGATACCAAGAGCCAAACCTAGACAGGTCCTGATATTGGCTGACACAAAGTACCTCACAGAAGACCCCAAATCACCAAACAAAACAGTGAGCCTAGGACAACAAAAGCTGCCCAAACAAAGCTCACTTGGCTGGCTTTTATTTTTAATTAATTTTTAATTTTTTAAAAAATATATCTTTATTGTTGAAAGTATTATAGATGTTCCCTTTCCCCTCCATTGATCCCCTCCACACAGCATCTGCCCAAACTTACCAGGCCTTCTTCACGCTATTGTCAATGTCCATGGGTTATGCATATATGCCTAAAGTTCTTTTATTGACTTCCCACCCTGACTTCCTTCTGAAATTAATCTGTCTGTTCCGTGATTCTATGTCTCTGTATCATTTCATTTTGTTGATTAGTTTAATTTGTTCATTAGATTTGACATATGAGTGCCATCATGAGAAAATTATTTTTCTCTGACTGTCTTACTTAACTTAGCATAATACCCTCCAGTTTATTCCATGCTGTTTCAAAAGATAAGAGATCCTTCTTTTTGACAGCCACAAAAAAACAAACAAACAAACAAAAAAGGAACATTCCACAGATCTAGAACAAACACTACAAAAATTTATATGGGAACCCACATAGCCACAATGATCTTGAAAAAGGAGAACAAAGTTGAAGGGATTAGAATATGAATACCAAGTCATCCTACAAAGCCACTGTAGTCAAAAGAGCCTAGTACTGGCACAAGACCAGGCATATAGATTAA
This sequence comes from Miniopterus schreibersii, assembly GCF_964146895.1. Taxonomy (NCBI): domain Eukaryota; kingdom Metazoa; phylum Chordata; class Mammalia; order Chiroptera; family Miniopteridae; genus Miniopterus; species Miniopterus schreibersii. The sequence continues at coordinate 14,897,683 of NC_138120.1, read as the reverse complement.
TGGAAAAGAACAAAGAATCCTGAAATTGACTCATGCCATTATGTTCAATTAATATTTGGCAAAGGAGGAAAGAGCATACAATAAATAAAAGGCCGTCTCTTCAAGAAATGTTGTTTGAAAAAATGGACTGATACATGCAAAAAAAAAAAAAAAAAAAGAAAGAAACTAGTCCACCAACTTACTCCACACCCAAGAATAAATTTAAAAATTGATAAAGACTAAAATATAGGTCAAGAAACCATAAAAATCCTGGAACAAAATATAGGCAGTAAAGTCACAGGCATCTCACATAGTGGAATTTTCACCTATAAATTTCCTAGTACAATGGGAAAAAAAGGAGAAAAAAAAAAACAAATTGGAGTACATCAAACTAAAAAGCTTCTGCACAGTGAAATAAATCATCCTCAAAATACAAAGGGACCTAACAGTATGGGAGAAGATATTTGCCAAGGATACATCTGATAAGAATGAATTTCCAAAATATACAAAGAACTAACCAGAACTCAACAAGAGTAGGCCAAACAATCCAGCTTAAAAACTGGACCTGAGTAGACACCTCTCCAAAGAGAACATACAGATAGCCAAGAGATATATGAAAAAATTCTCAACATTGCTAATCATTAGAGAGATGCAAATGAAAACCACAATGTGGTATCACTTCACTCCTGTCAAAATGGTTACCATCAACAAATCAAAAAAGACAAGTGCTGGCAAGGATGTGGAGAAAGGGGTTCCCTACCACTGCAGTTGGTAATGCAGCTGGGTTCAGCCACTGTGGTAAACAGTATGGAGGTTCTTCAAGAAATTAAATAGGCCCAGCTGGGCGTGGCTCAGGGGTTGAGGGTGGGCTTAGGATCCTGGCAATCAGGGTTTGATTCCCAGTTGGGGCGCATGACCGGGTTGTGGGCTCAGTCCCCAGTCTGCAAATGCAGGAAGTAGCCAATCAATGACTCTCTCATCATTGATGTTTCTATCTCTCTCTCTCCCTCTCCTTTTCTTGCTCTGAAATCAATAAAGATATATTTTTAAAAATTAAAAATGGAACTGCCTTTTGCCCCAGGGATCCCACTTCTAGGAATATAGCCCAAGACTTCCTAAACAGCGATCAGAAAGAATAAATACACCTTTGTATACATAGCATCACTATTTATAGTAGCTAAGATCTGGAAACAGCCCAAGTGCCCATTAGTAGGTGAGTGAATAAATAGCTGTCGGACATTAACACCAAGGAATACTGCAGCTGTAAAACAGAAGAATCTCTTACCCTTTGTGAGAGTATGGAAGGACCTGGAGAATATGATTCGTGAGGTAAGCCTGTAAGCAAAGGACAAATATCACATGATCTCACTTATATGTAGAATCTAACGGAGGGGGGAAAAATTGAAAAACAAGATAGGACCAAAAACATGAAAGCATGAAACAAATTGACAGGTCTCAGAGGGAAGGTGGGAAGGAGGATGGGAAGAGATTATTCAAAGAACTTGTAGGCATATATGAACAGCCCAGGGATACAGATAATAGACAGGGGGGTGGGAGATGGATGGAGGGGGGCAAAGTGGGGTAAGTGGGGTACCTCTGTAATAGTCTCAACCATAAGATCAATTTTTAAAATATATGTGCAGTGGGTGACCTGAAGGCGTCAGAGAGGAATGACATTGAGAGCCCCAAATCACATTTGAGTTGGACAGTAAGAGCTGTTAGGGGACACAGAAGATTTTGGCAGAGTATGTGCCCTAGGGTGCCAAAGTGGATTTGAGCAGTGGGAATTTTGTGTTGTCACACTAGAGCATAGGTCATGGTACTCTGGAAGGTGTCGGAGTGGAGAGTGTGCTGTGGTGTTTCTTTGATGCCAAAGTAAAGTTGGAGAGTGGAAACCCTGGGATGTCATGGTGGAATGTGGGTGGTGGAAGTCCTAGGAAGGAACAGTGAAGTTGGGCAAGGTTTGCCTTGTGGTACCACAGTGCAAGTGTTGGTGATGCAAAACCTAGAGTATCATGGTTGATTGTGGGTGATGGGAACATTTGGCTGTCAAAGTGGATTGTAGGCTTTGGGAGCCCTGGGTGGCCAGGGTGTGTTTTCAGTTGTCACAGATGAGTGTGGGACTTGGGAGCCCTCGTTTAATCAGAGAAGGAAGTGGGCAGGTAGAGGTAAGTTCACATTGAGTGTTCTGCATGGAAGCCTAAATGTATTACAGTGGATTGAGGACACTGTGAGCCCTTGGGTTTAATAGTGGTGGGTTAATCTCAGGGTATTGAAATGTCACACTGGAGATTGGGCAATAGAAGCCTAGTGGTGTCAAAGAGGATTTTGTGTAGTAGGAGCCCTAGGGTGTCCCAGTGAAGAGTGTGCAGTGATCTATGTCAGTTATTACAGGGTAATGTGGGCTGTGGAAGCCGTGTGTTGTCATTATGGAGTGTGGACAGGGAGCACACTAGATTGCCACAGTGGAGTGCTTTCAGTTGGAACCCAACAGGGATCATAGGGCAAAGAGTGCAGTGGGAGCCAATAGGATTACAAATAAGTGTCATGCATGGGAGCCCTGAACATTTCACAACAGAGTGAAAACAGCGAGAGCCCTTGGGTTTAACGGTAGTGTGTTCACATTAGTAGATTTGGGTTGTAACAAGTGAGAATGTGCAGTGGGAGTCTGGCAAGGGAGGGGTAAAGGAGATTTTTGGCAGAGGGAGCACTGTGGTGTCACAAAGAAAGAGTGGGCAATGGAATATCTTGGGTGTCAAAGTGTAATTTGGGCTTTGAGAACTGAGCAGTGTAACAGTAAAGTGTGGGCATTGGGAATTTTGACGTGTTACAGTAGAATATTATTACCTGCGGAAGCCCAGGACATCACAGCAGATATGGGCAGCTGGTACTTTTGGTTGTTACAGGTGAGTGTGAACATTTTAATTGAGGAGTTTGACAGTGGAATGTGGCATTGAGATTGCTACATGGCACAGTAAAATGAAGCTAGTGGGATCCAAGGGATTCACACTTGAATGTGGGCACTGGATACCTGAAGGTATCAGTGCATCTTGATGACACTGAGAGTACTGTGGTATCATATTAAAGTATGGGACTTAAGACCTATTGGGGTTGACAGTGGAGTGTGGGCAGTATTTCCCTAAGGTGTCAAAGTGGATTTGGGCTGTTGGATTTCCAGTGTGTGACAATACAGGATAGATAGTACAAGTCTGAAAGGCAACACAGGGGAGTGATGAGAGTGGTAGTGCTTAGGTGAGAAAGTAGAGTTTTGCCTGGGAACTCTGGGGTGTCACAGTGGAGACTGGCAATGCGACTCCTTTGGTCTCTAAGTGGATACAGGACAGTGGGTATCCATGGGTGTTACAGTAGAGTGTAAGGTATGGGAGTCCTGAATGTGTGTCAGCGGTATGTCTCAGTGTGAGCCCTGGTGTTCTGAAGTGAACTAGGGCACATACCGGCCACACACCACTGTGACCCACAATGGCTATTGATGCCAGCACTCTAATGTTATAATACTCCAGGGCTATCAATGTCCTTGTGCCTGTCTAAGAGCTTTGGGTCTCCCAGAGTCCATATTCTATTGTGAATCTCGTGGATACCACTACCCACACTCTACGTACTAGGACACTCACTCTCATATTCCACAATGGCACTCACACCTTCTAATGACTACAGTCCACGGGAACACCAAAAAGTTCCAACTTCCCATTACCTACCATGACACCCAATTCCCACACTCCACTGTGATACATCAAGTCTCACAATGCTCGCATTCCACTGTCCAAGCTTAGGGCCCCTAATTTCAAACCTCCACTGTGCCAAAGGGGATGCCTACTGCCAACAACACACCACTGTAACACTAGAGGGCTCCAACTGCCCTCTCTACTCTGTCACAATGCCTGAGCCTCCATAGGCCACACACTACTGTGACACTCAGAGCTTCTACTGCCCACAATAAATTGTCCCATTCTAGGGCTCCCACTTCCCACACACCACTGTCGCACCCTAGGTCTCCCTCGTCTCACACCCCACGGTGAATATGCTGGCATCCCAATACCCACCTTCCACTGTGAAACCCCAGCTGTCACACTATAGAAACAATTCTTTGACACTTTCAGGGCTTCCAGGACACATTCCAGCGTGACAGCCAACGTCTCCCACTGCCAACACTCAACTATGACAATGACAGGACTCCCTGTAACCACACGTTACTGCCCACACTCCATTCTGACAACACCAGGTCTCACACCATCTATTCTTGACTGTGATACCACATTTCTCTTACCATCCACTTTTGACTTTGAAACCCTAGTTATACCTCAGGCCATATTTCAGTGGGACAGAGTCAAACCTCTTACTGATAACACTTCTGTGACACATGTGTGTTCCCACTGTCCAGAATCCACTTTGACACCCAAGCATTCCACTTCCAATTTCCACTGTAACACCACAAAACTCCTAGGCGCTCACCCTACACTGAAACCTCAGGGTGAAAACTGTCCTCATTTCACTTTCACACCATAAGCAATCCCACTCTGAAAACATGTTTTTGAAACTTTGGGATCCTACAGCACATGTTGCCCTCTGTCTCCTAGGGCTCCCATAGCTCTTCACCCACAGTGACACCTTCCTTATTTCCACTACATACACTCTGATGTGACACACCAGAAATCCCACTGACCAAATCTACTTTGATAACCTAGGGCCCCCAGTACACACATTCCACTATGATACCCCATTCCTCCCTATGACCACTTCATTGTGGGGGCAGACACCTCAAAAGCCACTGTGCTCCTTTTTCCTTCTGATGGAGAAGTGATGTTAGGGGATAGAGAGTTCACGCCAAGAAAGTCTGTTGTAACGATCTTCTCCATTTTCTAGCCCATTCATGTCCACCATCCAGTGAGCAGGCTCAGGGCTGTTTTTCAACCACCCAAAACTGTCAGCCATGATCAGTGACAAAGATGAAACAATGCTTAGCCACAATATCAGTTTCGAGGTCAGCCTGCACAGACCACAGGTTGGGAGGAAGGGAGCTTGTGAAAATAATCTATCCCTTCACACAGGAAAAGGCAAGTGTCCTGAAGTAAAATGTAATCTCCCATATATACTTTGCTTCTGCAGATGAAGGAATTCAGGCATGCCAGTAATGGTTTCAAGATTATGCTGTTCTTTCACAGCAAACTCTACTTCCACAAAATACTGATTCTGATGGAATATCTTGTTACCATTACAGGTAAGAATAGGCTCCCCACATGTGCAGCAGCAGAATGTGCATAGAAGTTGAAGTGTGATGAGTTGCTGTCCACATACTCCTCTTGCTGTAGGATGAGGCCATCCCATTCCACTACCACTCAGAGGTAACCAGCATTATGGCCGATAGCCACAGGCACCAAAACAACAACCTTAACTTCTCCAACTTGTTATCTGACCACAATGTGTCAGCTTCTGGCAGGATTACTTAGTGGGGCCTTGCTGGCATTGCTGTAAGAGAGCTCGATGTGTTCCCCTGCTTCTTGAGTTTGTAATTAGATCCCTGCCCTCTACTGAATATCCCTGTTTTCCCTACCAGGTATCAGTAAGCACAAGTGACCCTATCCCCTCAAGTACTTTGTGAGAAGTTTGGCACCAATAGAGGAAGAACAGGTGAGGAGAAGCCAGGTGGGCACTCGCCCCCGGGTAGCCAGGTAGCTAGGACATTGTTTTCTCACATGAACACACTGAAGCTGGGAGGAATACAGCCTGTGACACTAGATTATCAGGGCATCGGGATGAGACAGGAAGTCTGGATCACTGCAATGGGAATCATATTCAGATGAGGGAGGCTGAGGGAGTGTGCATGTCCACAGTCACGCAGAATCAAAGCAGACTCATTGACCCACTCCTCTGAACTCGTGCTCCATGCCACCCATCTCACCCTTAGGCCTGTCTAATATTCCTTAAATGAAGGCTCCCATGATGTTCTTCCTACAGCCCTTTCCACAATTGTCTGGGGGTCTTCTTGCAAAAGCTGAGGGTGTTGTGCCACCACTTCCCTCTGTGGATCATCACAACCATCATAGAATCCCTTAAGCATCTCCTTCTTCCTCTCTGGGCCACCCTGAGAACACAGCCCATTATAAAGGGGTTGTTGTAGCACATGTTGAGCAAAGGGCTGAAGGAATTTTAAGAGATCCCAACTGAGGCAGTGATTCACTTTCCTGGTTAGGGCCTCAAACGATTATTCAATATGCTTTAGTAATGCTCAGAAAATATGATATGAGGGTTTTTGTGTTCACGGGACCTTCCACAGTGTGAGATAAGTAGGAGGGGTCATCCATTTTACTTCAAAGAAGAGTAGTGCACATGAGACATTTTTGCAAATAAAAATGTGTTTCCAAGGAAACACTGTTTTCCTGCAAAGGAAATGGGTGCATAATGTTCCTGTGGCAAGGCATTCAGACAGGGAGGCATCCAGAACATGGAATGAAATGGAAAGATAAAGCCAGAGAATCAACTGTGTTTGTCTGTGTATTGTTTGTTCCTTTGAAAACAAATCAAGAGCTTAAACTGAGTCTGTCTTTGTGTTGCTTGTGCATTAGTTTGGGCTTTACAATTGGATGCCTGGTAATGACCAGTCCCTGTGATGGCAGGGCCTGGACATTTGCACAAGTGGGTAAGTTATACTTTGGGATTATATCAGAGTCCAGAATTCTTCCTGTGTGGTGGAGGATGGGGAGGAAGATGAAATAAGAGAAAGTCCATTAAATTGGATCTTAACATTTTACCTAGGGAAATAAGGTAGTTCAAGGAAAGGTCCTTGGGAGAAAGGGCCTAAGTGTTTAGTATTCTACCCTAAAGGATGATGAATTTGCAAGTATTCTTCCTGAAGTGAGTCAGCTCACACATTGAGAGCGGGCAACCAAGTGGGAGATTGGATGTTCATTTCACAGTTGAACAAAATGCCCCTTCTAGAAGTATACGAGCACAGTATATTTTGAAGAGAGAATAACATGTAGCAAGTGGGGATATAAGGCACATATAGGGACTGTGGGGAAGAGAGCCAAGGCATGTGGAAAGGAAGTCAGGATATTAGGGTCATTTGAGGAAGAATCCCCTTCTGGAAGGATAAATCACCAGGGGGACAATAAGAAGCAGAGAGCACAATAGCCCTCACACACAACACACACACACACACACACACACACACACAGGCTCAGGCTCAGGCTCAGGCTCAGGCACAGGCATGTATAAATAGTTGTGTTGGGAAATCTCTGAACCATATTATCCACAGTCAGTATGTCTTTCCCAATTGAGGTAAACATTTGGGGCTCTTCACTTTTTTTCAAAATTCTCAGGGGAGGGTTTTTTTCCATTGTTTTTCAGGGAGAGTGGAAGGGAGAAAGTGATAGGAAGAATGACAGAGAAACACTGATGTGCAAGTGACACAGATTTGCTGCCTGCTCCATGCACTCAAACCAGGGCCAGGGATCCAGCCAGCCCCTGAGGTATGTACCTTGACCCCTCAGTCTGTGGGCTGACACCCTAAACACTGAGCAAAACTGGATGAAATGCTCCACTTTCTTCAAATAACAGCAGAACATATAAGAAGCTTTTTCAGATAAAAATCTGTTTTCAAGCAAACATTGCTTACCTAACAGAAAATAGGTGAAGAATGACCCTCTAAGAAGGCATTCAGACATGGAGACATACAGAGCATGGGATCAATATGAAAAGATAAATAAAGAGCATCAAATGTGGGTGTTTGTCTGTTGTTTTTGCTTTGGTTTGGGGTGAGCCAATGAAGTCTTTTCAATTGGCTTTGCCGGAATTTCCAGCCCCTGTGAGAGTTGGGCTGTACAGTTCCAGAACTGGTTAAGTTCAGTTTTAAACACCTGTACTTCTGGGGCCCACACACTACTGTGACATCCCAAGTCTCCCACTGTCCTCTACTGTGGCACAAAAGGACTCACACTGCACACATTCCATGTTGACACCCCTTGGCATTACTGCCTACATTGCACTGTTACTCCTTAGGGCTTCCATTGCCAACAGTCCTTTTGACACCTTTACTGGACATTGACACCTCCACGGCTCCCAATGCACTGGTAAAAGTAGTGCTCCCACTGCCCTCAGTCCACTGTGACACTTCAGCGCTCTCAGGTTCCTCTACCATTCTGAAACTCCATAGCTCCCAGTCCTCAAACTGCATGGTGACATGTGAGTAATACTGAAAGAAACATATAGGAGCTCACAAGTGCTTCGGTGTTTGTGTTGCTTGTAGCAGGGTTTCCAATAGTAGTGAGCCAAAAACTTCCCAAAGTCCTAGGGAATCAACAGCTCATCGAATTTCACCTGTGTGGTCAAGATTCAGGCCTATGAATGTGTACGTGAGTGTCCCAGAGTTCTTCAAATTTTGTTTCTTTCTTAAAGGGTATTATTTGTGTGAAGGAGGGAAGAACAGACTGACCACACATTACAAGTCTTGTACTTTGGCCAAGTGACAGGCACTGTTTACAGTCCTGGAGACCTAGGGCCTGACAGGAGCTCCCGACTCTTTAGTTCCCATTCCCTTTGGCCCATCTCCACAGCATAAATGAAAATAGTTATACCATTGTTCAGGTGTCTGTTGGAAAAAGTTTCCACCGTTGCTTGACAAAAGATATACTTTGCTGTTTCGGGATTTCCTCTACACATAAACATCCATTAGCAAATTTTGACATCTAATGCCCTGCTGCCAAATGCACTTCCTTAATGATGCCCCCCCCCCATTCCTTGTCTTCCTTCTCATATCATTTCTCCTGACTGCCTAGTCCCTGAAGCACCCCATTCTCCTCACCTGTCACAAACCAATCGTCTTCTACCACCTCCTCCTGCCTCTCCACATCTAGATCTGGGAAGATCTCCTTCACTGCCAAAAACATGTCACGTCCAGCCACCACCTGGACCTACTGCATGAGGCTCTCCCCCTGTAGGAGAAACTGCTTTTGTGCCACCAACCCCACATCCTGTCCCTTTTTCTCCTTCTCCCATTGCTCCTCACAATCTGTCCACTGATGCACCCCACTCTGGTCATCCTGCACAAGCTTCTCTTCAGCCAGCACCTCCTCCTTCCCATGCAACTCAAGATGTGGCCATATCTCCTCACCTACAGCCAATCCCTGATCCCCAGCATCAAAGACCACCACCTGCATGAGGTCCTTCATCCCCATCCCCAGCTCTACTCTCTGTAAAGCCTCTGTCCTTACCTCCTGGGCATCATCACCTTTCTGCCCCAACCTGAACATAAAATCATCCTGTGCCATCCCACTTGCCCCGTCCTGTGGGGAGTAAAATGCCCCTTGTGTGGTGGATCCTTAGCACCTGAAGTGACTCTTGTGGTATTTAGAGGAACCAAGAGCCCTGATGAGGTTGGGTGTCTCTAACACAGTCTGCCTTGCTACAGGGCCTGGCTCTGAGCCAGGTGTGTCAAGAAGCAGGTGGTGCAAGCACGGGGACCGCCACGCCTGTGGAGTCCACTGTGCATGTGCCCTTCATCCGGATACGGGTCCTTGCTGTGGTAAGTATGGTCACACTGGTCCTAGCACAGGGGCTTGTGAGGTTTGCACCAGGTTCCAAAGTTGCTGCTGGCCATGCTCTTAGTGCCACTTAGCTGGTGAGCTCTGGAAACATCTGTTCCAATCAGTGAGATGACATTGGGCATCACCCTACATAGCCCTGCCCCCACTAGGTGCACCAGGGTATGAGCTTTGCACCTGGAGCTAAACATTCCTGAGGAATTCTATATTTTGTCTTTGAATCTGTGGCTTCCCTGGGGTTTGATGCCTGCTGGGTTCCTAATCACATTTCCCACTTCAGAATCCATTTTCTGTACCAATTTCCCACTGACTCACAGTGAACCCTGATAAAATCCACAGGGACAAACACCTCGGCCATAGAGGCTATCCTGGAACATGAGATATCTGAGAATGAAGCTACAGGCAAAGGGAAGGCCTATGGCTGGAGGTGACTATAGCCTCCATTCTGGCAGAGTTGAATGCTCAAGATAACAATGGCCAAGAAATGGTCTCATTCTGACTGTCTTTAGATCAGTCATTTTCCACATGTTTCCCATAGTTTGTGTTTTCTCTCTCCTTCCCTCATTCAAACTCTCTCTCCCATCAATACTTTGGGTTTTGTTGACCACTAGCTAGGATGATGATATTGCTTAAGGATTACTTGGTTGCACAAAAAGGACTTGGTCTGAAAGAACCCAGTAAATAAACAATAGGGTTCACAGGATGCCATCTCTGTTTTTTAAATACATTTCATTATTGACTTGGAATAGATGAAGGGAAAGGGAGAGAGCATGATAGAAACATCAATGATGAGTCATTGACTGTCTACCTCCTGTACCGACACCCTCTGGGGATCAAGCCAGGCATGTACCCTGACTGGAAATTGAACCACAATCTCCTGGATCATATGTTAGATGCTCAACCACTGAATCAAGTCCAGCCAGGCCACAGGAGCTCACTTCAATGTAAGGAAATGTAAAAGTGTCACAAGTGGGCAAGTTATACTGGCTGAACAACATGGTTCAGAGATTGTCCAACAGAACTTCAACTGCATGCCTCTACCAATTTGTATGTGTGTACGTGTGTCTGTAGGTGTGGTTGTTGTGTGTGAGGGCTGTGGCATTCTCTCTTTCTTATTTTCCTCTTGGCCACGTACCCTTCCGGGAGGAACTTCTTCCCCAAATGTGCATACTATCTTGGCTCCCTTCCCATATGCTTTAGCTCCCTTCACCGCAGCATTTTTTCACCAAATGATTTTATTTGGGATGCTTGAACTGCATTCGCTCGCTTGTCCAACTGGTGGAAGCACTTTGTTCACAAATGACTTACATTGGAGATGCTGGCTATCCACTGTCATTTTCAAACAGCAGCCGGCAGCATTCTTTACCAATGATATTATTGGAGATGATGACAAAGCATTTTCATGATTGTCCACCAGGTGGCAGAATTTTACCACCATATCATATTACTGGGGATGCAGGCAATGCATTCTCATCTCTGTCCACAGCAAGGCAGCATGATCTCATAAGTGATTTATTGCTGATGCTGGCAATGCATCCCCACAAATGTCCCTGAGGTGGCAGCATTTTCCCCAAGTTTTTATTGGGATTCTCGGTGATGCATTCTCACAATTGTCCACCAGAGGGCACCATGATCTCCCCAGTGATTTTACTGGGACTGTTGGCAAAGCATTTTCACATTAGTCCACCTTGTGCCCCGCATTTCCTGCAAATGATATTATTTTGGATGTTAGTAAAGCAATCTCAGGTTTGTAAAAATGGTGGCAGCATTTTTCCACCAAATGATTCTATTCGGGATGCTGGCAATGCTTTCTCACATTTGTCCACCAGGTGGAAGCCCTTTTCCCCCAAATAGTTTTATTTTGGATGTTGGCAAAGCATTCTCAGTTTGGTAAAAAAGGTGGCAGCAGTTTTTCCACCAAATGATTGTTTTAGGATGCTGGCAATGCACCTTATGTTTTCCACAAGATGCCAGAATGATCTCACAAGTGATTTATTGGGAATGCTGACAATGCATTCTCACGCTATTCCAATACATGGCAGTTTTCCTTAAAAATGATGTTTTTGAGAATGCTGGCAATGCATTTCACGCTTGTTCATCAGCTCGCTGTTTTTTCATACACCACATGACTTTATTTGACATGCTAGCAACCCATTCTACCACTTGTCTATCAAGTAAGAGCAAAATCTCACAAGTCACTTTCTTGGAAATGCTGCAATGCTTTCTCACATTTGTACAGCAGGTGTCAGAATTTTTTAGAACACTGATGTTTTTTGAGGATATTGACCCTACATTCTCACTCTCCTCCCCAACACTGCAGCGTTCTTTCACCAAATGATTCTATTGGGAATGCTGGGAATGGATTCTAATGCCTGTCCATGATGTGGCAGCAACTTTGCACCAAATAATTACTTTGGGGCTGCTAACAATGCTCTCACATTGGTCCACCAGGTGGCTTCAATTTTTTATCAAGTGAATTTACTGGCGATGCTGGCAAAGCATTCCTCCTCTTGAACACAGTCACTACATGAACTTTATGTCCCCATTTGCCAAAGTGGTTCAGAATTTTGGGCCTAAGAGGCTGATTTTCTCAGCGAAATACAGTGCAGTCATACTTCTAGGGAGGGTATTTGGTTCAACAGTGAAATGATCCTAACGTCTCCCTACCTGATTGCCTGCAGACAATGTGTGAGCTGACTCCCTATAGCAAGGGTCCTTGCAAATCCATCATCCTTTAGAACCTAGCACTGGAAATTGAGGCCCCTTCTCACAAGGCCTTCCCTTAAACTACTTTACCTCCCAAGGTAACAAGGTAAACACAGTTTACTGGACTTTCCCATATTTCTGCCTCCTCCGCAGCCTCCAGCACACAGGAACAATACTGGCTTCTGATAGCACACCAAAGCATAAATTACCCACTTCTGCAATTGTAAAGGCCAAGCATTCACAGGGACTGGTAAACAGAGAAAGCCAGTTGTAAAGCCCAAACCAAAGCCCAAACAACACATAGACACAGCTGATGTTCTTGCTTTATCTTTCAATTTCAGTATATGCTCTGGCTGTCTCCATGCCTGAATGCCTGTCCACAGGAACATTCTGCACTGATTTCCTATGCAGGAAAGCAATGTTTGCTTGAAAACACATTTTTATCTGAAAAAGATTCTCATGTGCACTACTTATATTGGAAGGTGTCTCCTATATTTCTCACACTATCGGAGGTCCTCTGAAAACGACAAATCTGGTATCGTCTCATCTGAGGATTACTAAAGAGTATTAAATAATCATTTGAGGCCCAAACCTGTCACAATTGGAATCTCTTAAGTTTCATGCATTCAACATTTCCAACCACAGCCTCCCTATAATGGGCAGTGTTCCCTGGAAGGCCAGGGTATATGTAGGAGACAGTAAAGGAAATATGTGATGATCAATAGAGGGAAGTGGTGGCACAGTAGCCTTTGCACGAGGAAGACCCCCAGACAATTGTGGTAAGGACTGTAGGAAGAACACCATGGGACCCTCTATTTAAGGAATGCTAGGCAGTCCTGAGGATTAGGTTAGTGGCCTGGAATGTGAGCTCAGAGAAGTAGGTAAATGAATTTGCAATGATTCTGAATGACACTGGACACACACACACACTCCCTCATCCTCCTTAAGCCTCCCTGAGTGAGCATGATTGGCACTGCAGTACTCCAGACTTCCTGTCTCATCCTGATGCCCTGATGACCTAGAATACAGGCTGTATCCCTCCCAGCACTGTTGGGAGCTGGTGACATGCCTGGACATGGTACACGTCACCTGAGGGTCTGGAGTCAAGGACTCGACCCTCCCCACAGGTTCCCATGAGGAGCCGAGATAAAGAAATTACCAAGGTTTGGGCTCACACAGGAGACAGGGTGTTTACTATGAAACAGAGTTTATGCAGCAGAAATTGCCTTGAGGAACTACTTTGTATTGCAGTCACTTCATTATCTAGTGTTTGTCACTCACCATATAATAAAGGTATGGAAGGCATTTGCGACTGCTCCTCTCCAGAGGGCAGTCCTCCTGATCCCATAACTTTGTTTGTCTCTTTCATTCTCACCGCTCCAACTCAGGTTTGTTCATTTCTCAGGCCGGCTCCTGACTCAGCATCAGTGTGCTCATGTGAGACAACAATGTCCCAGCTATCTGGAAAACCAGGGGTGAGTGCCCAGTTTGGGTCTCCTCACCTGTCCTCCTCTATGTCTCCTCTCCTAGTCCCAAACTCCTCACACAGTTCTTACTGTTGATCTGTTAGGGCAAAAGAGCTCATTACTAAAGGGTAAGGATAAAATTACAGACCCAAGAAAAAGGCAGACACATGGAGCTCTCTTATGGTGTTGCCAGCAAAGTCCTAACTCAACAATCTTGCCATATCCTGCCATGTTGTGGTGAGAAAAACCTTAAGAAAAGGCCTCTCCTCTGGTGCCTGCACCAGTAGGCCCATCATTCACAATGCTGGTACCACTGAGTGTGAGTGGAGTGGGACGCCCTGTATCCTGTAGCATGAGGAGTATGTGTACAGGAGCGCATCATCTTTCAACTTCTCCCCACCTTCTGCTGCCACCCATATGGGGAGCCTCCACTCACCTTTGATGGTTATGAGATACTCCTTCACAATCATAGTATTGTGGAAGTAGGGGTTGCTGGAAAAATAACAGCATGATCTTGCAGCCATTACTGGCATGCCTGACTCCCTTCACCTGCAAAAGAATAGTGGATATGGGTAGGAGATGACATCCCACTTCAGGACACCTCCCATTTACGTCCTGCAGGGATAGGTTATTTTCCCAAGTCCCATCCCTCCACAGCAGTGGTCTGACAGCCTGAACTTCAAGTTGATCATGTGGCTGAGCATAGTTTCATCTTGGTCACTGATCACAGCTGACAATTCCTGATTGTTGAAAACTGCTGTGGGTCAAGGAGCCTGCACAGTGCAAGATGAACATCAAACAGATGGAATATATAGCAGAGCCTTACAACCGCCTGGTTTGGCCTGAGCTCTCTATTCTGTAGCCCCACTCCTTCTCCAAAGAGCAAACTGGCACTTGAGGCCTGAGGTGTCTGCACCCACTCAAGCAGGCTCTGTTTCCTGACAGAATTTGATCTCCCCCACATCCTTGCATGCTGAGTTCTTGACAGGATTTCTTTATTTCTGCACATCATACGTTCCTTTCTAACTAAGGACTTGGACATACAGACCTTGTCCCATGCAAAATTACTCTGAGAAGAACCTGTGCAACATAGAGCTTTATGGACTAAACGTCCCTTGTTCTGTGCATGAGTCTGATTTGGGACCTTACTCCTGGACCCTCAGGGAGTGTTTCAGTAGTTCCTATAAGATACAAAGATGCCTTCAAGACTTTGGATCTTGCTGTTGTCACTACCCCAAGCTTTACTCCAGTGTGTCTAACTTCCTTCTGAACTACCTGTCCCCAGTTACATTTCTCATACACTAGGGCAAGCACAATGTGGTCCCGCCTGTAGAGCCTCAAGGATACAAATTTGGCCCAGAATCCATAGATACCTTGAAGGTTGGTCCTTCTCAGTTATAAATAGGGCTGGCCCTTTGCCATGTCCTGGGCTTGAGCCAAGAAAAGGCTCCGTTCGCTTCCAAGTTCACGGGCTCCATCTCTAACTGAAGGGCCTGGAGTGGGGACCTCCAGTGGGGACCAGGTCCACTTCCCACTGTGCCCTGACTCTGCCTGCTCCTGCTCCACTGGTTCTTTTTGTGGATGTTTTCATTCTGCTTCCAACTTAGGATCAGCGTCAGCCACCACCTCCACTAGGACATGATATCCTCCCACTCTGGACAAATGGGTCACAGTTAAGTGCCAATTAATTTTTTCTCAATCAACTCCTCCACCTCCCATTGTGCTATCCTGTCTGGCCCTGGCAGAAAATCATTAGTCTTTCCCTCCACCAACAGCTCTTCATTCACCAGCTCCTCCTGCCTCCCCACCTCCAGAACGGGGAGGACCTCCTCCAAGGCCAGAAACATGTCATATCGTGTCACCATCCTCACGGCCTGCATGAGGTTTCCCCCATGCAGGACAAACTGCTTCTGTTCCATGGCATCCCCTTTCAGGCCCTCCTCCTCCTAGTGCTCTTCACCCTCCGCCCACTGCTGCACTCTACTCCGGTCATTATGCACAACCTGCTCTTCAGCCACCACCTCCCTAACCCTCCTCAAATCAAGGTGTGGCCAAACCTCTTCACCGGCTT
Organism: Miniopterus schreibersii; assembly: GCF_964146895.1. Classification (NCBI taxonomy): domain Eukaryota; kingdom Metazoa; phylum Chordata; class Mammalia; order Chiroptera; family Miniopteridae; genus Miniopterus; species Miniopterus schreibersii. The sequence continues at coordinate 14,881,904 of NC_138120.1, read as the reverse complement.
CAAACATCTGGTTCCCGGTTAACAAACAGCACCACCTGCAAAGACCCTCCATCTGCAGCCTCAGAAGCACACTTACTACCACCTCTGCCCTTAGGGCCTGGGCTTCCTCACCTTCCTGATCCAATGTGAAGGTAAAAGCGTCCTGGGCCATCCCCGGTGCCCGCCCTGCCTGGAGCAAATGCGGGGGGGAGGGCACCGAGGGTCTGGAGCATCACTAGCACCTGAAGGCCCCATGAGGGCACGAAAAGCACGGAAGTGTCCTGAGGAACCGCGTTGTCTACAAACAGCCTGACTCGCTCTGGTGTCCTAGCCCTGAGCCATGAAGTGTCAGGAAGCAGCTGGTGCAAGCACCGTCAATGCAGAGCCTGCGGAGTCCACTGGCAAGCACTTGCGAGTGGGGATACGGGTCCTTGCTTTGCTAACTGGCATGGCACTGGGGCCCCAGAAGGGGCTGTAACCTGGGCACCTTGAAGGAAGTGGCTACTGGCCACAGCCCTCGCCCCTCTTAGGAGTGGGCAACTGAAAGCTCTCTTCCAATCAGTGAAACCACAGTGGGTGAACGCTACCTAGTCTCGCCCTTTACTGGAGCCTGAGGCCAAACATTCCTGAAGATGCCCAGCTTCAGTCCTGGCTCCGCAGCTCTCCTGGGCTTCTGTGCCTGATGGACACCTTTTCAAGTCTAATCACACTTCGCCCTTCAGAATTCGGTTCCCACTTACCCACAGTGATCCCTGGTAAGATCCACGGGGACAAACACGGCGGACAGTAGAGGTTATCCCAGGATATGGGATATCTGAGAGTGAAGCTACAGCCAAAGGGGAGGCCTGTGCCTGGAGGGGACTGGAGCCCCCGTTCCGGTCGACTTGAGTTCACAGGACTATGGGCCAGATACGTGTTCATTCTGATTGCCTTTAGATCAATCATTTTCTATCTGTTTACCATTGCTCTTGTTCTCTCTCTCCCATCCATGCCTTGGGTTTTAGCGACCAGTAAGAAGGATGACGTGATATTACTTCAGGATTAATTGGTTGCTGAAAAAGTATGCTCCCTTGGCCCGCAATCCCCGGCTTTCCCGCACCAGGTTCTCCTGCCGAGCCGGCCGTGGGCGTGGCCCCCTCCCTCGCGCCTTCCCGCGCGGCCCCTCTCGCGATAACATCCGGGAACCTCAGCCCCTCACATCTCTTTGGTCGCCCGCCTCCGCCGGTGGTTTAGCGCCGGCGTCCCGAGCCGAGCTGTGGGCCAAGACCTCGGACAACTTGAGGAAAACAAGGTAAGGGATTCAGAATGTTGAGCAGAACATACAAATTCATAGCACGGCTGTGCCCTGGCGTCCGAGTAGCGAGACGCGGTCATGTAGACTCTGATTTCCTGGCAGGCTTTTTCAGGGGCCTACGAGCGGAGGGCGCTGTGTGAGCATAAACCGGAAAGTGCGTGTGACGCCTGCGGGCCTTAGGGGCGGGGGTGTCTCCCGAAGACAGGTGTCTCCCGGAGGCAGGGAAGGAAGGAAGGCCAGTGAACTGGGCGGGTTTTGTGCTGGGATGAGGGCTGGCGGGGTGGGCGCGGGGCGACGTGCAGGGGCTGCTGGGTAAGGGAGGGAGTCCTGGGTAGGGAGAAGCTCGGGGAAGAAGCTCGTTGTTGGTGAGCTCTTGCACCCACTTTGCCGGCTGAGCGGGCTTAGCTCGTCACCCATTGCGGGCAGAGGTGCAGCGTTGTTGTCCACCGCATGCCTGCAAATCCTCTCATGTTACTTCCTCGTGTGTTGACTACTAACAGTCCTCTACCCACCTAAGTAAAGGACGTAGCCTTCCACTTTATATCTAATCCCAGAGGCTTCCCCACTCTACTGTCTCCCGCCTCCCTAACTTAGGACCAGTGAATTTCACGTAACCCATTTACGTCCTCTCTTTTAATGTTAACATAAAGGAAGGTACAAAACTGTCGTTCTCTGGAACAGCATCTCAGTGGTTGAGATTTTAGTTCGGGGCAGTTGTCAACACTTTGCCTCAAATCAACTGGCAGAAATTCTTTGCATGCTCACAGGTTTCTTACATTGCCAAAAGGAGGCATGGAACTTAAAATAGTAACTGTTTGATGTGCGGAATCTACAAACAACTTTTCTTCTTATTTAGGTTAAAAAATGCATTTTTAGTAAGTGAACTCTTGTGCACTGCACCTCATCGTTGCATGAGCTTTGCGATCAAATGGAACCTCTCAGTTTTTATCAGATGTCTAGGAAAATGGAGCCTTTGTTTGTTAGGCCTTTGCTCATTCGGGGCTGTCGGTTACACATTTCAAAAAGTTATCTACAGTCAGCTCTTGTACAGTACTTCTGTTGACTACTAGGAACACTTGGTAATTAAATTCGATTCTTTGTCCAAGAACTTATTTTGCTATGCGCCTGTTTTTAATCACTTACAGCACAATGGAGAGAGCACATAGGCCTGGGAAGCTGTTGGTGGGAGGCCTCAGTATGTGGACCAACGAAAACACACGTGAAGCAGTTTTTGGGAAATTTGGTCCCATGACTGCGGGTAAGGAACTCTTAGAACCAACAGGCCTCCCTGCCCAGACTAAAAGTATAGTAAATATAAGTCACTGCCCAGATAAATGGAAAGTATCTTTCTGTTCTTCAAAGTCATATGAGCAGATTTGTAAGTTTCTGTGTCCTGTTGTGAAAGTAGTCATAGCAGTGAGCTAAAAGTCCCACTTAATGGCTTCTTATTAAGAAGGAAAAAAGAAGTTGTAAATACAGTGTGGAGTGGGGCCATGACAAGGGATAAGTTAGGTTAACTCTAAGTTTATTCACTGCAGACTTTTAGAAAGCTATTAATGGTGCAGTATGTTGTGTTCTTCTAAAAGAAATTTCAGAGGGTTGTTGCCCTGCCTTGTCCATTATATCAAATTGAGAGGCTTTGGGGGAAATTCTCAGAGCTTTGGTGTGTTAGAAAATGCAGAACGTTTTATTTTCTGAAACATATCACGTTTTAAATTGTAGTTCGTTTGATAAGAGAGCGAGAAACAAACAGGTCCGGAGGCTTTGCTTTTATTACTTTTGAGAGCCCTGAAGATGCTAAGGATGCTGCCAGAGAAATGGACAGAAAAGTAAGTCTTTTAATAGTGTTGTAGCTCTGTACATCTGTTAAAAGTATTTCTAGGCACTTTGTGTTTTCCTGATTTAGCCAAGATGATTTAGCCATTACCTTACGTTTTGTCACATAAGTGCTGGACAGAGAGGTTGGAAGGAGATTGATAGGAACGTTAGCATGACCAAAATACTACATTAAACTTAATTAGTTTGGCATATGAACACCAATGAAAACAGGCTTTCAGCCTTCCAAGAGCTTCAAAACTTAGAATAAAGCCCCACGGAGGTAATTGCAGCAGGACAAAGGCCAGTGTTCATCAAAGGCTATTGTAATTGGTGCAGGTATTTCTATAGTATAAAAAATAAAAAAAATAAAAAAAAAAAAAAGGCACACAAAGACAAGTAGGGAAAGATGATTTAGCATTGTTTCTGGGGGGAAAGCCTTGAAAAGTTTACTGTTTGAGTAGGCCCTTTACCTTCTAATAGCTATTCAGTTCTTGAAGAAAGGAAATGACGTGAGCAAGTAGATGGTGGGTGTCATAAGTAATTGATCCTCCTGCCCTTAACTTTTTCTACTTAATAATTGTTTCATCCGCTAAGCAGAGTGATTTTTGTGAAATGTATACATCGCCATTTATTTTACAGGAGTGGTTGATAGTTTATTTTGATTTGGTCGTTAATGTACTAGTGAATAAAATAGTCTTTTTTCTCCTGGACCTTCAACTCTAGGCATTATATATGTCTCCTATATCCTTTGAACTTTTCAGAGATTGCTAAATAAGAATTAAGTCTCTCCACTAAGGCCTCTTTTGGGGCTTACCTGTATTTCTTACATTATGCCAATATGCTTTCTGGTTCTTTTATTTTGTGAGATACTTCCAGTATATCATTCTGTTAGTCTAAGCCTTAGTTTTTGGATTGGATAAGAACCAGTCTTCCCTGTGACAGCCTTAGAAATAAAAAATTTCTACTTCAGTAAGGGGGTTTGTAAACTCACCCCATTTTTTATCTTGTATTTAAGGTGATGTGTTTACATACTCATTATACCATTTATTAAGTTGTTGATTACTCAGTCACTTCTAGTACTTTTTAAACAGGACCGACATATGTCAATGCCCTATATTTAGAGAGTTTGGTTTCTGGTACATGAAGGCACTCAGCACACACTGACCCTTTTACTTTACCTTCACATTGTAGGGTTTTGTAGTAGTTAGGAGCTGGATGTGGCCCATGAATTCTGTCGGGTCCAGAAATCCGCTTGGTTGATGAATAATCATTGATGGTGTTTCCATTCTTCCTAGATTCTAAACACAAGAAAATGCAGTTTGTGTAGACATTATTTCTAAGTTTCTTCTTTCAACAGGTACTTTATTGCATACTTATTATGTGCTAAGGAGTGGTGATATCTCAACTGAGGAATGGTTCTGATTAGACAAAAATCCCTATTCTATTGGTCACTTATTGTCTGTGGTAAAGATGACAAATATAAAAGGAAAAGTACATATAAGTAAGATCATGCACAAACATGTTAAGAAGGACAATATGTAAGGTAATTTAAGTAGAGTCAGTCGGGGCCATAGACAGTGTTTTTGTTCATAAGAATCAAGGGAGCCCTGGCCGGTTTGGTTCACAGACTGAAGGGGTAAATTCTGGCCAAGGGCACGAACCCCGGTTGCAGTCTCTCTTCCTGGCCCGGTGTCCTGGTGCATGCCTGAAGTAGCCATTTGATGTTTCTATCACATCAGTGTTTGTCTCTCCCTCTCTCTGTCTGCCTGTCTCTCTCCCTCTCTCTCTGTGTCTCTTTCTTTCTCCTTCCCTCCCTCTCTCCCCCCCCTGCCCCCCTTCATTCTACTCTCTCTGAGAAGCAATGGAAAAATATCCTTGGGCGGGGATTAAAAATACTACTACTACTAATAAAGAATAACCAAGAGAATCAAAGGATGTTAGCTGAATGTCGAGTGTTGGGAAGGAGGCAGTGGTGCATAAATCTGTGGAAAATATTTTGGACCCAGAAACCGCAATTGATTCCCTAAGCGGGGAACGGGCTTTTGTGGCTGTTTAGTTTGTGTCAGGGCCCATGTGTGCCAGAAGTTTTGGTGGAATTTATGACTTCAGGTTTGTTGGCAAAAGTAATACCAAACAACCAAAATACTTTGTGTGGAGCAATTACTCTACCTGAGTTAGGTTTACACAAGTCATTTTGACTTTGGGAAAAGATAAACCTTCATGAAATTATTGGGAGATTAGGAATTTAAGCATTTAAAGGGTCAACTGAAGTACTCTGCTTCAAAGTTAATTTTAGGGACACATTGAAATCAAAACAGCTGAATAGGGCAGAAATCTGAAAGACTATGTGAGCGCCCTAGTTAAAAATAGAGAGATGCAAAAGTGTACAACTACATAAATACAGACTTGTGGTCAAACGGGGAATTTTTATTTCTATCATTCTGACTGAACATATAGTACAGTAATAAAGACTGAATAAAATAACTATCATCTTAATGAACGATTGAATGATTTCTCTTCAAAATCATCCACATTTATAGGTAACCTGGGTCCCCTGCAAAAAATGAAGTAAAAGTTGGCGATACAAAAGGGAAATAAGATGTACATCATAGAAAGTAATGCATGTACATTTCCTCACGACCTGTGAGACATGTTCATCTTTGTTTATGCGGCATTTCCCGGACTACTTCTTTCCTTCTCTTTTTAAATGGATTTCAGAGAGAGGAAGGGAGATAGAGAGAGAGAGAGAGAGAGAAACATCAGTTGGTGAGAGGGAATCATGGATTAGCTGCCTCCCGCAGGCCTCCTATGGGGGATGGAGCCCGAGAGCCGTGCATGTGCCCTGACAGGGACTTGAACCGTGACCTCCTGGTTCCTGGATGGACGCTCAACCACTGAGCCACACAGGCCGGGCTAGAGGACATTTCGTCATCCCCATATACGGTTCTGTGTTGGATGACTTAATGGAAGGCAGTTAGTAGTTAAATATTTCCTAAACTTGCCTTGATGAAGGACTCAGTCATTTTTGAAGGAAAACTTTGGTTTGGGAAAATAGTGTGAGATTGAACACGATTTTAGTTGCAGTAAAAGTAGGTTTGTTAAAAAGTTGTTCATTTGTTTGAGCTAAGTGTGATGTAATGTCATTATGTGTAATCGTTTTAGTCTTTGGATGGAAAAACAATTAAAGTAGAGCAAGCCAACAAACCATCTTTTGAAAGTGGTGGTAAACGGAGGCCACCACTTCCTTCGAGAAACAGAGGTCATGTGGGAAGTCTGAGACGTGGAAGAGGACGTAGCGGAGCAAACGGCTGTCCCTCTGGTGGAGAACCCTTAGGTAATGTTTTCAAATATCGGGATGGAAGGAGACTTGACTTGGGGTGGTGAACACGTAATCCAACATGCAGACAATATATTACAGAAGTGTACGCCTGAAACCTCTGTACATATATCAACCAGTGCAAACCCGTAATTGTAATTTCAGTGAAAGAGAAATGATGGAGAAACAGTAAGTGAAATATAAAATATACATACATATATATGGGAGATAAAGTATGAGACCATAGGAGCCAAAGAAGAGTATTGTTGAATATATCGAACTGTCTCAAGTTTTATTTATATATTTTATGTGCAAAATAAACAATAGCATTCATTAGATTAGGAATTAACAGTGATGGGCAACATGATTTGTAAAGGCTAAAGAATTATTGCAGTTATAAAAATGAATGAAATAAGTCATGTGAAAATCAATCATAATCACCTTTCAGGGCAGTGACATGAACTTCACGCTCAATACAGTCTGTTTTACCGTTTTAACTCCTTGCCTCTTACTCACTTCAACAGCTCTCTGCAGAACTCATTTTTATTAACCATATGCCAGAATTTTCCACTTTGGCACCAAGAAGTTTATCAAAGTTTGAAGTGCTGTTGTGTACATGACGGACTGTGAAGAATACAAATTTGCTGATTTATTTGGAAAACAAAGTAATAGAAACCATTAGGGCATCTTGGAAACCACACAACAAAATCAAAATGAATCTAAATATACACATTTCAAACATAAACACTTCATATTTGAGGATTGACTTTGAAATACTTGTTTTCGGTACAGAAGTGTGCTGAACCAGTCTCTGTTGTTACTCGGATATGAGGAGTTTCTGCTTCCGTTTGCTGTGGGGAACTTTATAAGTGGGAAACTACCTAAGGGGGATACATAGCTTTGTATAGATTCTCAAAGTACTCAGTATTAAAGGAAGCCACTTTTCAGTACAAAAATTTCTATGTATCAGACCATGGAACATAAAAACTTTGTTCATGTTAACCAGCGTTCCAAAGTTCAAAGATTTAGCGCCTCTCTTTGATAATTAGATGTGTGACTTTTTAGGAGAAGTTTCCTAAATTGGCATTGCAGGGTTTTCCCTACTTGAAGGTAAATGGCCCTGTTTTTACCACTAAGGTGAACTTGAGAAGAAATGACCAATTTGTATTTTGCCTTGTATGTGGATATCATTTTTTTTTTTACCTATGACCAAACCAGGGAATTGGAGCATAGACATAATTTTCTATATTCCAAGAAAGTTAAAAGGGTAAAATTGTTTGTAATTTGTCAATATGTATATCTTTGTAAAAAATTATTTTTTGTTGATTTCAGAGAGAGGGAGGAAGAGAGAGAGAGTGAGAAACATCGATGATGATGATGAGAGTCATTGATTGGCTGTCTCATGCAGGGCACCTCTGGGGATCAAGCACAAAGCCGGGGCATGTGCCTTGACCTTGAGTGGAACCGTGACTTCCTGGTTCATGGGTCAGCACTCAACCACTGAGTCTCAAACACCGCGGCGAGCATAATCTTTGGATTAAAAGTTAGGATTATTTTGTAAATTCATTGTAAGATTTGTATGTTATTTTTTTTTTTTTTTAGATAATACCTCTCTCTGATGCATCATCTTTTGAATATTTTAATATTTTTGTTTATAACTATGATGTTACATGTTGTAACAGCTCTTTTTAACAACAGACTTACCTGAACTGTCACTGACTTTTTCCTTTAATCTTTAAGAATTATTTTTGCGTTTACTGTATCCAGATTTTCTGCACCCCAAATATGTTTCTTTCACACCAGCATAAAATGCTGCTTGACGTTTTTGTAGGTCTTACAAACTGACATTTACAATAAGTCTGTGAATTGTATTGAAGTCCTTTAAAGAGACATTGTTGTCAGTTTGGAGTGACAGATATGCTCATGACCACAGTACCGTTCAGTGAAGATTTATAAACAATAACCAAAACTTGACCATTTAACAAATGTTGACTCTACATACAGAAATGAATGGTGTTATTTAGACACACATAATGGTGAATATACTCTTAATCGGCACAAAAGCTCCTCCATGGGACGCCTCCGACTTAAAAGGGGTCCATCTTTAAGAACTGGGAACCCTCCCCCTAAAATATATGCCCATTCAGCTTCAAGACAAAGCGATACTGGGGTGGTAAATGCTGTGTAAGGCAAAGATAACAGTTTCTTATGGGTTAGAATTAGCTATTCTAAAATTAAAGCTGAACTTTAAATTCAGGAAGCCAAATGGAAAGTGAGTCTCATATGGGCATATTTACTGACCGCTTTCTTATTTCTTGATTCATGGTTAGGAAATAATTCTTCAGCCTCTTATTAGAGACACAATAAGTAGATGATGCCACAGGGTGGAAAACATTCCTTTCCAGTTCACGGTAACACAGAATTCCTGCTTGTTTTCAAAATGCCTGCTACTTGCTAACGTTCTGTGATTAGTAGGCTATTTTTACACGTGGTTTCAGGGTTCAAATATGCATGGAACCTAGGCGGGTGAGGCTCAGTTGTTGTGGGCTCCATTCCCAGTCAGGGGTGTGCAGGAGGCAGCCAATCAATGAGGACTCTCTCGACATTGATGTTTCTCTCTCTGTCCTTCCCTCTGCCTTCCTCTCTCTGAAATCCATAAAGATATGTTGTTCCGTGAAAACTCTAATGTCCTGTGAGAGAACATTCTGGTCACTAGCACTGTTAGGGTATGTATTTTGATGCCTGATCCAATAGGTACATCGTAACCGAAACTTGCCTTAATAATTACTGTTTCTTTGTTTCTTTCTTTATATCCTGACAGTGCTTTTCCTAGGATTTTGTTCAAAATACAGTTGTTGATGGGTACACTCTTAATTTTAACTTGAGCTCTTCCGATGAGCCTTTGCTAATGGTTTCCTAACCTACAAGATACTCAGTTTTAAGACCCTAATAAACTTTTAAGTGCATGGCATTGTTTTGGGTTGTCTGAAAATTCAAAGAAATACATAAACACATACAAGATATATTCTGTGCTTCCAAGAACCTTACACCAGGGACCGAAATACGTAGAATAAATAATCACATCTCAATCAGTATAGCGTAAGTGTTTTGTCATTGGCTGACAGGCGGTCAGCGTGGGTTTAGGTGGAACTTGAGAATAAATTTGAGGCTTGAAAGGCACACTTGAAGGAGTCAGACATTCTAAGTTGAGCGATCACAGAAGTGCCCCTAATTGTGAAATATATGGGAGAAGTAAGTAAGTCAGTAAGATGGATACAGAGGTGTTTTAAGGTCTAAAATACTTCTAACATACTGGCCTTAAATGTGACATTATTTGGAAAAACTAAAGGGTTGAGAACATCAATGAAGCTAAGAGCAGCATGGGTCTGACTTGAAAATATACAACAAGCCTATACATTTCAGTTAGTGGGTTAACTAGTGAATAAACAAAAATAAGTGAAAGGCTGATCTATGGGAATTAGGAGCAAGAATCAGCACCTAAAGGTAATAGTACGTGTGGGAGATGTAATATTATTTCACGTTTTGAAAGAGGCGCAGTGCTCTTTAGTTGAGCCCTTTAGTAGTGTAGCTCATGTGCTCTGAAACCTATAGTGCCATTATTACAAAGGCTAACCTTGTACGGTTAAAGTAATTAGCATTATGAGAGTGTCAGTCACGGGGCATAAGTTATAAAATTAGATATGTGACCAGTTTGGCATGCACTAGCCCAATAAAAAAATTTACTATGCTTAGAGGAATTCTTGCCAGTAGCAGAGTGTATATGCAAGTAAAAGAGGACAGCATGGTGGTTGTATCCTGAGTCCTAAATGTAGTTGAAAGTAGAGCATAAAAATTCAAAGGTAAGTGGGAAACTCGATTTTGAAACTAAGTTATTCTAACTTGGCTTATTATGGTGGCCCTTCAGGAGCAATTGAAAGGTTTTATTCAGGATGGTAGTAATAGAAGACCTGACTACTGAACAGACTTACTACTAGTTCATAAGGGAGAGTGCATTAAGCCGTAAGTGTGAAGGGAAGATTTAAGAGGCTTTTTAAGTAACCTAGTCAAGAGAGTGATGGGTAAATGATGAAGAATAGACGGGGAGAAGAGCTGAAAGACAAGATTTAAAAAAGCAAATGTAGGCCTTGATTAATTATGTCTGTGGAAGTCGTTGAATTTTCATGTACTTTGTTAAGGTTTTGGGAGGTTTTGCATGCGGATGGTATTTTAAGTATTAAGCAAAAGGTATGGGTAGGGTAAGCTGTCAGAAGGTAAAACATTGGAGAATAGCATTATTTAAAGAGCATGCAAAAATGAGCATACGTGGAATCTTAGAGTAAATTTAAAAACAGTTTTGGAATGAAGAAAGAAATTGGTCATTTGAATTTTGGGTTTTCTTTGAAACGTGAGACTCAATTTTGATATACTCACATAAGCATTTCTCAATTAAAGGACCGGTGTCTTGTGGGAGAGAAAATTGCGAAGGTGTTCCAGGCAAAGAGCCAGTCTCCTGCAGGAGATGTTACTATATGTCAAGGAGAGAGAATGCTTGCACTACAACTTCTAGGTAAACGAAAATATAAGCCTTAATTTTCAGTTGATACTTTGTGTTATTGAGGTGAAATTCATCAACCATAAAACTAAGTAATACGTGTACAGTTATGCCCCGCCGATGTGGCTCAGCGGTTGAGGATCCACTAAAGAACAAGAGGTGTCTGGTTAGATTCCAGATGTGGACACAAGCCAAGGTAGCCAGCTGGATCCCCAGCAGGGGACATGCAGGAGGCAGCCAGCCACCATCTCTGTCCAGTGTTTGTATTATCCCTATCCCTCTTTCCTCTCCAAAGTAGATAACATGTTAAAAAGAAAAGATGCATTTACAGCTGAACAATTAAGTAACATATCCTATATTCAGAGTGTTAGGACACCACCACGTCTACGTGGTTACAGAACATTTTTGTCACCCGAAAATAAAACACTCTTCCCCTGAAGCAGTCACCACCACTTTCTCCCCTGATGCAGCTTCTATGAAACAGCAACCTGGATTCGGTCTCTGTTAATGTACCTGTTCTCCATAGATCATACGAATGGACTGAAACAGTATGTGACCTTTTGTATCTGGCTTGTTTCTGTTAGCGTAAATGTTTTCAAGGGTCATCCATGTGGCAGTAATCAGTGCATCCCAATTTCAGTGCCCGCTTAACTATTCCATTGCAGCTGCACTTGACACAGTTTGTTTACCAGTTCTTCTGTTTGTGCATTTTCCACCATAGGGCTGTTCTGAGCATTTATGCACAACTGTTTCAGCACATGTATGCAGTTATTTGGGGTGTATAACTTTAATTAGAGAGGATTTTCTGAGTCATACTGGAATTCAGAGTTTAATGCTTTTGAAGGAATCTCCCAGTACTTCCCCCAGCAGCTGCACACTTTCACATTTCTGTTCTCAGTGCACCAGATCCTAGTGTCTCCAGATCCACAGCAACCCTTGCTATTTTCCTTTTCCAACATGATAGCTTCCTTAGGAATAAAGTAGTATCTCATTTTGGTTTTGATTTGCATTCCCCTAATGATTTGCATTGATGATCTTTTCATGGGCTTGTCGGCGGTTTGTGTATCTTTGGAGAAAGGTGTGTTAGAGGCTTTTGTCCATTTAAATTTTTGTATTTTTGTTGTCAGTGTGTGCCTATATTCTGAATCTTAGCAGGTGCATTAAAAAATACTTCTGCATTCTTTCCTTATATTTTTCAAGCAGAAATGATCCAGATTCCCGAGACAGCAAGCGTTATTGCTCGTCCCCTAGAGACTCTGCATACCGTGATTATGGCCTCTTAGGTTCTCAGGATGAGCGTTCCTGTAGAAGCCAGAGGCATTATAAAATTCTCTTTTTGTCTGAAACACATGGCCGTTGTTAACTTGGACATAGTTAATACTGTGTCTTTTTAATTTAGTGATCGTGGTGATGGCTATGGCAGGAGTCGTGACAGAGGTTATTCTGAATATCCTTATTCTGAATATCCAAGTGGAGGCTCTTTCAGGAAAGATTCATATAAGAGTAATGGTAAGAGTCCATTTACACTGTGTCAATCAGAGAATTAGATTTAAGAAGCCAGGCTGGGCTTCACTGTAATTTTTCTTCCATTCAACATAGGGAAATCTATACACAGTATGGCCTTTTGATTAGTTTGGGAGGTTTTGAATTATTCTCTCAATAGCTCATTAAAACAATACATTGCTTTCAGGGGTAGGCGGTCAGACTCACTTTTTCCCTTATATGGAAACAGTATTGTAACATTTTTAAATCAGAAGGTGTATTTGACAGTGCAAAGCCTAGGAACAATATGAAAGTCAGAATTGGAGCCCATTTTCACAAAATGTGCATGAATATTGATTGAAATTGAACTGTTTAAGCTAAAAAATTACTCTTTAAAATTAGTTTAAATATAAGACCGCTACACTCCCACAGCATAATTGGTATCTTCTCAGCACAGGCAGATAAAAGCATATGATTTCCAAATCTGTAATACTCTTCATGAGTCATTTGACAATGATATAAAAAAACCTATGTAATGCAGTTCAAGTTTTGTTATTTGGTCATTGACTTTTCAGGAGGCTCACGTGGCACACCACTGGCACGGGGGCCCCGTCTGACTTACGGTGATTATAGCAGTAGACGAAATGGTTCTGATGGAAGGCGTGAAAATTACTCAAGCAGCCGAAGGGATGCTACTTTAAGTGGTCATGACCATCGTGCTCGACGAAGCCAACAGGTCCACTGTCTATGGGAAACATATAGTTGCTCAAGTTACTGGGCTTCTTCTGTAGGAGGTCATTACGGAAGCCGATCTGACAGGCAGTAGAAAGAGATATTAAACATAATACTATGTTCTGTACCGAATTTTCCATATAAAGAAAATGTTGCTGTTACTTGAGCATTACTAAAAGAGAAAGGGTTGTTTGGAGAAGATACAAGTTTTAAATGTCCCTCTGAATTTTCTGGATAAGAGGAATACTGTGAATTCTTCAAGGTTAGTCCATAAGTGTTGCTATTTACTGACAAAATAGGAATTAACTGTGTAATGTCTGTGTTGTTCAAGTTTTCAGAATAAATTTCCACAAAATGATACGTTGTGTCTGATTTTACCTTGGACTTTGATCATGAAAGCAGGTTTTTGGAAGGTGAAATATTCTGTGGGCCTAAATTTTCCCTGTGGATCTTTGAAAATAAATGCATACTCAGTTAAGTAATGTTATTTCTCCGTAAGTTGCTGTACTGTTTCCAAGTTACGTTGGCTAAACAAATTTACGTATTCCCCTTTGAAAACCAAAGTGTAAAAAGAATTTGAAAAACCTCCAGCAAGGCTGCTAAACAAATGTTCACCAGGTTCCTTTGGCATTTTGTATGTCTTTATCCTATAAAGGGATGGTATCAGTGGGGAGAAAAAATCCCTTATGGAATGATATAAAAGTGTGAAGAAATAGAAAATTAAGCATCCTTTTGCATATTGAAATTGACTCAGCACATGTCTGAAGTGGGATAGATAGAAACAAAGTTTTCCACTTGAATCACACTGAACCAGTTAACTTTCCTTCGTACATATCTCCAAGAAGTGAAAGGTAGTGCCCCAAGATTGGAGACTGTGTTTAGTTTTAGAAGGACTCGCACTCTCTCTTCAAGTATTTCGAAATTAGTGTAGCTCAAAGAGTTTAATTGTACACTCTCAGCAAAATCAAGTTATCATGAAGGGTTAGGGTTCTTATGAGTGAATTTAGGTGAAGATCACAAAGAGGAATACTGTTTAAGAAACTCACTTCTTGGAGTGTTGAGTGCATAAATATATCTTCCAAACGGAGTTTACAAAACACAAAATTTGGGGTTTTCTTCAAAGTATTTTTCCAGGAACAGTGTAGGTGAAATTCCTGGGTAAATTTGGATACCGGAATATCAAATGTGTAAGGAATTTGAAATCTACCATATCAGCTTGAAACATAAATGAGTAAAAGGGAAAAGATGAAAGAGCAAGCTGTGAAGTTGGGATCCAGAGGGGGGTGTAAAGCACAGCACTGGAAATACTGTCGGTACTGTTATCATAAGTATGTATGGTGCCACATGGGTATTTGACATTTCGGGGAATCACTATGTAAAGGACAAAAGTGTCTAACCATTTTTCCAAACACCTGACACTAATACACAATATTACTGCAGAGAAAGACTAGGAATTATGTGATAAAGTAAATAAAATGGGGGAAACAGAACCAGTTTTCCAGAGTGTACATCTTAGTGAAATGAGTTGCCATGGTTAACAGTTTGTGATTCTTCCTTCTCTGGAAAGAAGAAGGACTGCTTTCCCTGAGTTCACACTGACATAGCTGAACAATTGAAAGTTTCATTAATAGAGCGGCTTTCTTCTGCATTCTGCTCTCTCTAGCCACAAACCCAGCACTCATGGTCCTCCTGACACACCTGAGCTAAGGAATTCTGCACATTTGGAAGAGAGATTTACAATACATTCAAATTTACAAATATTGTGTGTGTCTGTCCCTCACTCTGCCTCTCTTACTCTGTCTTTTCTCACTGAAAAGATCACTGGACTGCCACTTTCTCCAGAAAGCTTTCCATGATTGTTACAGCTCCACAGATACCTGTAGTAACCATGGCCCTTTTAGGACTGAAAAGGGGGGGGGGGAGATATTCTGGGAATGATGTGAACACAAACGTGAGGTTCGCTCATCAGATTCCCCTGCCCTATTTACTAGAGACAAGGATAAGGCCAATGACTACTCCAACTGTAATGGCAACGATCAATGCCAGGGATGTTCACGCTAGATCAGGACAGTCTGAAGGAAAACTGTGAAGCTGACGGAGGATGAGACATCTTTATTCAGCCAGCGGCAGGGCTACATGTACAGGATAGACTGACCCGCCTCTTCCCAGCGGTGGCCATTGGGGCCTACATGGGGGGAAAACTGTACCATAGGAGACAAAAGGACACCTCTGAAGGTCCTGGGCCAGTCTTACAGGACCCAAGACAATAGTGGCTCTCAGCCAAGGCTGGATCGCAAATAGTCAGCTAACCTGGCATCTGTTGACTGTGCTCTGTCATGTTTACATAACGGCCCTTTACCGGGAGAAGGTGGCGAGAAAGCCTAAGAGCTTTCCCTTTCCCCACGACAAAGAATTGTGCACATGTGGACCAGTTTCTCTCCACATGCCCTGCAGATTGATTCTCTGTTCTGCTCCAGGTCCATGGCAGGGATTATTAGGCTGCCCTGTCCTTGATCTCCTTTTGGTTGGGGCCAGTGGGAAGCGCAGGCATGACAAGAGATGAAAAGGAAGGAGTGGCTGGTCTGTATTCAGTGCCCCTGTCCTGCTCTTCTGGGCCCTCTGAGCCACAGTGCCAGATGGGCAGCCCTTTGCACACAGCTCTTTCTCCTGCTGGGTATTTGATACCAAAACTTCCTCTACCTTCAGGCTCAGGGATGGTAAGGACTCCCTACGCTTGCCATCCCTGGTGAGACACCTACCCCTGAAAGCTCCCTCAACACCTCCACCTACCCACCAACCTGTGCACAAATTCCCATCCCAGCCAGCACTGCAAACAAACTTCCTTAGTGAACCCGAGGCATCATTCCATGCTTGACAAGAGCATCCTTCCTAGAGCACTTCAAAGGCCCTCAGGTTTAAGGTGCCAAGTTTATGCTTATTGTTCTTTCATTCATTCAACATGTTTTACTGTGACTCTAAAGGCTCTTATGGCCCAGAACCCACAGCCCACACTCCATTGGCACACATTAGGACTCCCAATACCCACACTCCATTATCCACTTTGACACTTCCATTATTTCCACAGCACTCACACTATCCTGTCAGCCTATATATCTCCCTGTACACATACTAACTGATGGTCCAGGGCTCCCATTGCAGACACTGCATTGTGACTGTCAGAGCTGCCACTGTGCACATCCTGCTGTGGCACCCAAAGTTTGCACTGCCCCCACATTACCATGACACCTGATGGCTCTCATTGCCCACCATCCACTTTAACAGCCCAGAGCTCACAATGTCAACAATACTCTGTGCCACCACAGGCTTTTCACTGCCCTAATTCCACTGTGAAACCCCAGGGAACACACAGCTTACACAGCACTGACTGTATATCTTTCCCACTGCCCACATCAGACTCTTCATCGCCAGGGTTTCCCTTGCTCTACTCCAGTTTGACAGTGCTGGGTTCCCACTGCCCATACTCCACTATGATACCACACGGTTCCCACTCCCCACATTGTACTGTGACACCCCTGACCTTGCACCGCCCATTATGGCATTTATTGCTTTCAGTACCCACACACCAGTGTGACAACACAGGGATCTCAAGGCCCACACAACGTGTGGGAACCCAGATATCATAATTGCCTCCCTCCACTGTGCAATCTTCTGGCTTCCATTGCAAAAATACCATTTTGGATCCCTTGCCTTTTACTGCCCACATTCCTGTCTGACACCCAAAGCCTCTCTATACCCACACTTCACTGTGAACTTTTAGGTATCTCACTGCTCACTTTCACTATGACACCTCCAGGATATCCACAGCCCACATGCTATTGTGCCCCCATTGGTCCTCAGCTGACCATGTCACTGTCATATGTCAAGGCTCCCTTAGCACACACTGCAATGTGACACTGCAGGGCTCCCACTGTCCACACGGGGACTCTTCCAGGCTTTCCACACTTAACATGCTAAAGTGACACCTGAAGGATTCTACTGTTAACACTCCAAGTGATATTCCAGGGCTCCCATTGCTCACACTCTGCTGATAACCTATGTTCCTAACTGTCCACATTCAACTTTGCACCTTGGTTTACACTGCCAACAATTCACTGTGACACCCATGGCTACCACTCCACCTACTTAAGTATAGGGCCATACCCCTGGTATGCCACATCCTGAATTCCATGCTGGATGCATAGGCTTTCATTACACACAATCCACTCTATAACCTCAGGCCTACAATTGCTGACATTACACCTTGTCAACCACTGTGACACCCCAGGTCTTCCACAAGTCACACTTTGTCCGTGGCCTGCACAGCCTTACCTTCAAATTCATCATGCCTGTGGCTGAGTATTCTTTCATCTCGGTCACTCATGTTGGCTCACAGCTCCAGCTGGTTGACAAATTATTGTGCATCAAGATGCTATTCCCTGGAAGCTGGACATTAAACAACTAGAAAATGGTGCAGATCTAGAGAACAGCCCGGCTTGGTCTTTCCTCTCTTTCTAGCCCGACTGCTTCCTTATAAGATGCAAAAAGGAACACAGTGGCTCTTGAGGACTGCAGGTGTCTGAAACTATACCAGCAAGCTGATTCCTGACAGACTTGGATATCGCCCACATTCTTGACTGCTGACAGCTTGACAGGATATCTGTATTTCTACACATCACACATTTCTGCCTAGGACTGAGTACTTCGACATAGAGACCCCCTCAAGTCCAGCATTACTACAGGAATAACCTCTGTGTGGTCAACGGTCCTTTTTCTGTGCATGAGCTTGACTTGGGACTGTGCTCCTGGAATCCTAGGTGATGTTTCCATGGTACCTTTAAGATAAAAGCATGTCTCCAAAATTTGGATGAGATTGTGGTCCCTCCTCAGAGCTTTATTTAATACAATATGTCTGTTTTCTTTGTGAACTACCTATCCCCTCTCATACCTTTCTCCTGCACAAGGGCAGGCGCATTGTAGAGTGCTAAAGATAATAGGTTTTGTCCAGAAATCGTGGATGTACTGAAGGTTGGTGCTTCTCAATTGGACATAGGTCTGCTTGGAACCTCTGCCATGTCTTGTGCTTGAGCTGACCAGAGGCCCTGCTGGTTTCATGTTCACAGGCCCCATCTCTAAACCAAGGGTTCTGGAGCACTTCTTGTGGTGACTAGGTGTGCTTCCCACTGTGCCCTGCTCTGAGTGCTCCTCCCCCACTGGCTCGTCTTCTGGATGCTTTGCTTCTGCCTCATTCAGGCTCAGCCTTGACAACCATCTCCACTCCATTCAGGATGTCCTCTTTCTCGACAAACTGCTCCCCACAGTGAATTCCTTCTCAGTCAGCTCCTTCTCCTCTCACCGCCCCTCCCTGTCTGGCCCATGTAGAAACTCATGATCCTTTATCCAACAGCTCCTCCTGCCTCCCCACCCCCATACCTCGGGAGGCCTCCTCCATGGATGAGAACATGTCCTAGCCTCCCACCCCCTGCATTACCTGTATGAGGCTATCTCCCTGCAGTATCTCCTTTTTCACAATTTCCCCTTCAGTTCCTCCTCCTCCTCTTGGTTCTCCCCCTCCTCTTCCCATGCTGCACTACACTCTGGTCATTGCATTTACCTCTCTAATTTTCCCAACTCCATTTGTTTAGGAGACTTGTCTTTACTCCAGTGTATGCTCCTGCCGCCTTTGAAAAATATTAATTGAGTTAATTAATGGGTTGGGTCAATTCCTAGGTTGACTGTTCAGTTCCATTTATCATTATGCCTGTTCTTGTGCCAGTTCAATGCTGTTTTGATTAAAATGGCTTTTTAGGATAGCTTGATATTTGGTATTTTGATTCCTCCCACTCTCTTTTTATTTCCAAAAGTGCTGCAGCTATTCGGGGTGCTTTTTGGTTCCCTATAAATTTTTGCACTTGTTGCTCTCGATCTGTGAAATAGGACACTGGTATTTTATCAATAGTTTGAATCTATAGATTGCTTTGGGGAGTGCAGACATCTTAATGAGGTTGATTCTAGCAAACCATTAGCATGGTATATGCTTGCACTTGTTTATACCTTCCTCTAACTCCTTTTTGAACATATTTGTTTTGCAAGTACAGGTCTCTTACCCCTTTGGTTAAGTTAATTCCTAAGTGCCTTAATTTTATTGTTGCAGCGTTAAGTGGGATTATTTTTTTAGTTTCTCTTTCTGAGAGATCATGATTGTTGTATAAAAATGCCATTTGCTTCTGGGCATTAATTTTCTATCCTGCTGCATAGCTGAATTCATTTATTAAATCTAGAAGTCTTTTGGTGACGTCTTTAGTGTTCTCAGCATACAATATCAGGTCATCTGGAAACAGTGACAGTTTTATTTCTCCTTTCCAATTTGGATGCCTTTTATGTTTTCTCCTTGTCTGATCGCTGTGGCAAGGACTTCCAACACTCTGTTGAATAAGATGGTGAAAGTGGACGTCCCTGTCTTGTTCCTCTTATTAGGGGGTATGTTTTAGTTTTTGCCCATTGAGTATGAAGTTGACTGAAGGTTTGTCCTATAAGGACTTTAATGTGTTTAGGTATGATCCCTCTATTCCCACTTTGCTGAGAGTTTTTATCAAAAATGGGCGCTGGATTTTGTAGCTCTTCCTGCACCTACTGAGATGATCATGAGATATTTGTTTGTCAAATGGTTCCTGTGATGTATCACATTTATAGATTTGTGAATACTGTACCAAACCTGCATCCCTGGAATAAACCCCACTTGGTCATGGGGTACGATCTGTTTAACATATTGCTTGATCCAATTTGCTAATGTTTGTTTGAAGATTTTAGCATCTTTGTTTATCACGGATATTGGCCTGTAATTCTTTCTTTGCAATGTCTTTACCTGGTTTTGTAATTAGGATTATTCAGGCTGCCTAAAAAGAGCTTTGGAGTGTTTGTTCCTCTCGGACTTTTTGGAACAATTTGAATTATTTTTTGAATGTTTGATAAAACTCCCCTCTGAAACTGCCTGGGCCTGGCCCTTTTTTTCTTGGGCATTTTTTAAAAGTCACTGTTCCAATTTCATCGGTTTTTATCAACCTGTTCAGCATGCCTGATTCTTCCTCACTGAGTATTGGAAGGTTGTATATTTCCAGAAATTTGTCTCTTTCATCCAGGTTGTTGGCATATAGTTGTTCAGGGTATTTGCTTACAACCCTTTGTATTTCAGTGGTATCAGTTGTTACTTTACTTCTTTTGTTTCTCAATTTATTTATTTTTGACCTCTGTCTTTGGTTTTTGGTGAGTTGGGTTAAAAGTTCATCACAGTGATTATCTATTCAAAGACAAGCTCTTGGTTGCATTGACCTTTTTTAATTTTTTAGTCTCTACGTTATTTATTTAGGCTCTGATCTTTATTATTTTCTTCCTTTTACGTCCTCTGGGCCTTTTCTTGTTTTCTGTTCGCTTTCTAAATCTTTCAGTTGTAGTGTTAGATAGTTTAGTAGAAATTTTTCTGGTTCTCATTGCTATGGAAGATTTTAACAAAAAAAGTTTGTATACACTACTCTATTTGGACCCTGATCTAAAAGTGTTTCCTCCCTGCTACATACAAACTGTTGCAAAATTAACGCCAGTAATATAACAGTGCCAAATCACCAATTAAAACATGAGTAAACTAGTCATTTTAAAACCTCTACCAATTTCAAGTTAAATATACCTACAAACTTCATATTTAAAAAGGCATATCTTCCCTGGGCAGCGGGGCTCAGTGGCATAGTGTCGGCCTGCACACTGATGGGTCTCAGGTTTGATTCCCAGTTGAGGGCACATACCTAGGTTGTAGATTCATTCCTCATCCCAGGTGTGCAGCGAATTAGAAAAGCAACCAATGTCTGTGTCTCTCTAACATTGAGGCATATCTCTCTCTCTCTACCCCTTCTTCCATGCCACTCTCTCTGGAAGTCAATGAAAACAATATCCTCTAGTGAGGGTTAACAACAACGACAATAGCAATAGCATAGCCATGGAGATGGGAAAGACATTAGTGTAACTGAGGGAATAATCCAGAGTAGAATTGGGTATACTCTTTTAATGGGATGAAGCTTTCCTTTATGTTGACATTAAGGTTTCAGAAGTGAAAAGATGACGGTTGTGTTACAGGGGATACAGGCAGAAGACCTCAGCTCTTGTCATCTTGAAGGAAAGATTTCAATCAAGAGAGAAAATAAAGGAAAAAACCCAAAGCTTTAATGGCTGTAATAAAAATGTACTTAGGATGGTGAACCAAGGCAGGTGCATAGACGAAGTAACAGGATAGCCTAGGCTGGGCTGCCTTTGCTCACTGGGAAGTCAGAGAAAAGGGGGCCTTGGACACATTTCCAAGACCTTTCAGACAGTTTCAGAAGACAAGCCTGGGATGAGCTGCCACTGCCCATTGCTCCCCTGGTTGAAAGCACCATGGGGCCCCCGCAGAAGGAAGGAGGAAACTGGCGCTGTCACGCTTTCCTGTGGTGTAGGGGAGCTCACACTTGGTCCTTTGTCCTGAGCATATTTATCTCCCTTGCAGGTGGAAAATCTTATGGGAGGCTTCAGGGGAGTTCTCAAGAGAATATTCATCAGCTTTCCAGGGGTGCCCTTTCAGGGTGCTGGTCGCCACTGATTAGTCCATGCCAGGAAGGGCCTCATTTGTCAATGTGTCTGGTCCTGAGTCCACTCCAATGCCACTTGTCTTGTCTTAATGCTTTTATGGGCCTGGAGCTGAAATACAACTGAGACTTAAAAGGTATCTTTAGGGAGGAATGCTTAGGGGGTCTCCACCGCATGACCCAAGACATGCTCTGGGAGAATAGATTACCTGGGGACAAAGTTCTTGTTTTCCCAGTCTTTGTCCCTTGTAGGCCTCTGGGGGTTCCTGTCCAGGTGGTTTCCTGTGCCCTAGTCTCTGCACCTGGGTTTCTGCATCTTTCCCATCTAATACAAACTATTTATTCTCCAGTGCCTTTGGCTTAGGGAAGATAGGCTTAACTCAAACTGCTGTCTAAAAATCTATCTCAGTTTCCCTTTCAACTTGTCCTGGAATTTTTCTAGCTTTTTGTTATGCTGTAACAGTTCTACATCATTCCAATTTTAAAACCACTGGAGCGTATAGTTTAAAATGTTTAGTTTTAGATGACGTATATTCTACATCAATTTCTGAAGGGGCATAAATCTGCTATCAGAGATTAAAATAAAACACAGAATTCAGAATGTAAAGTCATTTTTATTTCTTATGTAAGTAACAAAACAAAAACAACAACCCAATATTGAAATGGGAAGAGGACCTGAACATTTCTCCCAAAAGAGACACAGAAATGGCCAACAGATATCCAACAAGATGTTCAATTTTACTAGCCCTTTGGGAAATGCAAATCAAAATTACTGCGAGATACCACCTCACTGCTGTTTTAACAACTGTCTTCACTATCACATGTCCTAGCAAGGTTTAGAGAGGTTTTGGAGAGAAAGAAGTCCTCACTCACTGCTGGTGAAAACGGAAACTGATGTAGCCATTATGGAAAACAGCACGGCCACTTTACAAAAAATGTTAAGAAAAGGGTTGCCCAAGTCAGCAACCCTGTGAAATCTGGATTGACCTCCTATGAGTCTCCCTTCAAGAGCTGTCAAGGGGAATCCATGAACTGTACCATAAGTGCCTAGCTACTTCTTGAGGGCTGAGGACCTTCACCATAGCCAACAAGGTGCTGCCTGTATTTGCATTCCAAAACATGACTTCACAAAACGGAACCTGCTAGGTACCCCTCAGGAGCTCTGGAAGGGCTTCAATGAGCTGTAGGGCAAGTGCTGAGCTGCCTTTTTACAGGCTGAGGACCTTCACCACCAACAACCACTCCCAAGGGTCCACCTGGATTTGAATTCCCCAAACCTGCTGGCACAACCAGCCAAGTACAATCCCAAAGTGGGGAAGAATTTCATGTCAGGACTGTGGCACCTAGAGCAATCCCCTTAGAAGTCAAATCAGGGCCTCTGGCAAAGACATGGAGGGATAGAGGGGGTGACAATGTCTCTCTCATTTCCAAGAAGAGGCAGTTCTGCCTCAGTCAGAGGGTTCAGCATTGATATATTAACCCAAGCACCACCTGCACTGTCTTGCAGGTACTACATCACAGGGTAAAGAGGTCGAAAATCAGAGCTCTAAAATCTGGTGTATCAACCATGAAACCTCCCTTACAGAGCTCTGGTGTAGATTTTTTTAAAAAGCACCAACCTTGCCTCTAAAAAGCTAAGGACAAACATCACTTCAATCAAAGTGTGGATTAGATTAGCATCCCAAGATTCTGCTGGACCAGCAACAGTAATCTCATATTCATGTGGGTAAGAGGTTGCAATTCCAGTGCTATGGAATTGGATGTGACTCACCTGGAGCACTCCAACTTTGCCTCTGGCAAAGCACCGCAGATATAGTAGAAAGTATACAGCTTACTCTCTCTCCGCCTTAAGGGCAAGCAAGATCCTATTTTGGGGGTTGGGGTTCACCTTGTTCTTTTTCTCCAAGAGCTGCCAGGTTTGCCTTGTGGATGCAACCTCACAGGAAAAGGCAAGATAACAGTTGAGTCATCTGTTGCCACCCCATCAAAGACTCACCTCAGGGTCTCTTACATGAGCCTGCTGAAGTAAAAGTCCAGTAGCTAGCTCCCTTTTTAGGTCTAGGTGCCTGTGTCACCCCAAAGGGAGGATTGGATTTGGGCCCGCACTTCCAGCTGACCCCATCCTGCTAAGTTCACTTCTGTGTGGTGAAAGTCAAACCCACCCATGAATGAACCAACCGCAATCCAATTATAATAGGAGGGTTCACAGACCCACACAAAGGACACTACCAGAGTATTCAGCTCAGGAGTTCAGGAGACTTAACCATGTCTGACAAAACACATGCTACTTAAGGTCACCCATAAGCACTGGGAGTCATAGTAGTCCATCTAACACATAGAAATGGAAGCAAGGAGACATTTGAAATGGGGGAACAAAGAAAAAAAACAAGTGAAAGAAAAGGAAACAGACAACAACAACAACAACACGTGTAGCAATACTTACTTCTGACAAAAGAGACGTCAAAATAAAGACCATAACTGGAGACAAAAATGGTCACTACGTAATACTGAAAGAATCAATCCAACAGGAGGATATAAAGCTTATAAAGATATGTGCACCCAAGCAGGAGGACCTAAATAGATGAAAAGTATCTTGGTGGACTTTAAGGGGAAATAGACAGCAATGCAATCATAGTAGGGGACATTGACACCCATCTGTCATCATTGGATAGATCATCGAGGAAAAGATTCAACAAGGAAATAGAGACCTTAAATGACAACCTAGATCTAATAGACTTATGTGACTTTTGCAGAACATTTTCACCCCAAAGCAGTGAAATGCACATTCTTCTCAAGTTCGCATGGAACATCCTCAAAGACAGACCACATGTTAGGACAAAAACAAGTCTCTCCAAGTCCAAGAAGATTGAAATCATGTCAAGTATCTTCTCAGATCACGGGAGCATGAAACTAAAAGTCAATTACTATAAAAACACTCAAAAATATTCATATACATGTTGACTAACTGGCATGTTTTTGAACAATGAATGAGTAACCAACGATATCAAGGTGTAAATCAAAACTTGGAAAAAAAATGAAAATGAACACACATCAACACAAATTCTATGGGACACACAAGAAGCATTCCTGAGTGAAACATTTTTAGAATAACAGGCCTACTTCAAGAAAAATGTAAAGCTCTAATCAACTATCTAAAATTACAAATTAAAAACTAGAAGGAGAGAAGCAAGTCCTTGGCAAGTTTTGCTCATTGTTTAGGGCATCAGGCCATGGACAGAAGAGACTGAGATTCAGTTCCAGTCAAGAGCAAGTACCTAAGTTGCAGACTAAGTTCTTGGTCCTGGTCAGGGGGCATGTAGGAAACAACCAATAAATGTGTCACTCCCACATTGATGTTTCTCTGTCTATCTCTCTCTCCTTCACAGACTCTCTGAAAAGCAATGGAAAAAAAAAGTCCTCGGATGAAAATTAACAGAAGAAAGAAAAGAGAGAGAGAGAGAGAGAGAGAGAGAAAGAAAGAAAGAAAGAAGAAAGAAAGAAAGAAGAAAGAAAGAAAGAAAGAAAGAAAGAAAGAAAGAAAGAAAGAAAGAAAGAAAGAAAGAAAGAAAGAAAGAAAGAAAGAAAGAAAGAAAGAAGAAAGAAAGAAAGAAGAAAGAAAGAAGAAAGAAAATTTGAGGAGATGTAGAAGAAAGAAAATAGTGAAGATCAGAACAGAAATAAATGACACAGAGACCAAAAACACAATACAAAATATCAATGAAAGTAAGAACTACTTTTCTGACAGAAATAAGATTGATGAATCTTTAGCCAGACACACCAAAAAACAAACAGTGAGGACCCAAGTAAACAAAATCAGATGTGAAAGAGGCGATATAACAACTGACATGACAGAAACAGAAAGAATACTAAGAAAACACTATGCACAACAATAAAGTGGGGAAGCTGGGTAAAAGGGACACATTTCTCAAAACCTACAATCTGCTAAAACTCAATCAGAAAGAATCAGAAAACCTGGAAGGCCAGTAAAAATGGATGCAATTGAAGAAATAATAAGAAAAATCTTCCAGCGAACAAGTGTCTGGGGCCAGATGGATTTACATGCGAGCTTACCTAAACATTTAAAGAATTAAAACCCACTCTCCTCAAAATATTTTAGAAAATTCCAGAGGAGGGAGAGATTTTTATGAGGCCAGTATTATAATAATCTCAAAACCAGATGAAAATCCTGCAAATAAAGAATATCACAGACCAATATCCCTCATGAACATAGGTGCCAAAATCCTCAGAAAATATGTTACCAAATTATATCCAGCAATACCTTAAATAAGATCATACACCATGATCAAGTGTGATTTATTCTGGAGACGCAGGGCTGGTATGATATTCACAAATCAAGAAATGTGATAGCTAAACAAAATGAAGGACAAAATCTTATGATCATATCAATAGATACAGAGAAAATATTCTAGAAAATCCAGCACCCATTTTTGAAAAAACTGGGAGCAAAGTGGAAATAGAGGGAATATATCTCTACATAATAAAGGGCATATACAACATACCTGGAGCCAAAATCATACTCAGTGTGCAAAGGCTAAAACCATATCCCCTAAGAAGAGGAATAAGACACGGTTGCCCCTTTCACCACTACTGCTCAGCATACTACTGGAAGTCTTAGCCACAGCGAGCAGACAAAAAGATTACATAAAAGGCATCCGTATTGGAAGAAAGAAGGTTAAGTGTCATTACTTGCAGATGACATGATATTGTACATAAAAAAACTAAAGAGTCCACCGAGTACTTGTGGATATAATTAATGAATTTGGCAAGGAAGCAGGAAGCAAAATTAACATCAACACACTGATGGCATTTTTTTACACCAATCATGAACTCTCAGAAAAGACTGTACTATTTACCATTGCAACTGAAAAAATAAGACACCTCGAAGTAAAGTCAAAGAAGGATGTAAAAGACTTGTATTCAGAAACAGGACACTGAAAAAAGAAAAGGAAGAAGATACAAAGGAGCCAAAGAATTATAGACTGAAAGAATTAACATTATTAAAATGTCCATACTACCCAAAACAATCTATAAATTCAACACAATTGTCATTAATTCCAACAGTATATTTCACAGAGCTGGAAAAAATATTTCAAAAATTTATAGGAAACCACAGTAATTTATAGTGCATCCACAGTATTCTTGAGAAAGAAGAGTTGTAGGATCACATTACTGAATATCCTGCTGTAGTACAAAGCCACTGTGATCAGAACAACCTGCTTCTGGCCCAGGAACAGGCACATAGATGAATGGAAAAGTACAGAACCCAGAAATAGACCCATGCCATCATGGTCAATTAATATTTGACCAAAGGGTCAAAAATAAGCCATACAGTAAAGACAGACACTTCAATACATGGTGCTTGGAAAATTCAACACGTACATGAATTTCAATGAAACCACACCAGCAACTTACACCATGCCCCAAAATACATTCAAAATGGAAAAATAATTAAATGTCACCCACAAAACCCCAAGGCCCTAAAAGAAAACATAGGCAATAAAATCAAAGACATCTCACATAGCAGAGTTTTTGTAGATACATCCCCTAGGGCAAGAGAAACAAAGGAAAAAAATAAACAAATGGGACTACATCAAAGTAAAAAGCTGCTGCACAGCAAAACGCTTCTGCATCCTCAAAATGCAAAGAAAACCCACAACATGGAGAACATATTTGCAAGGATGCATCTGATGAAGGGCTAATTTCAAAAATATACCAACATATCGTGTCACTCAGCAAGAGGAAGATAAACAATCCAATTAAAAGTTGGCCAACAGGCATAGGAAAAATGCTCAACAATGCTTAAAGTCAAAGAGGTACAAATTGAAACGACAATGAGGCATCACTTCACCCCTGTCAGAATGGCTACCATCAACAAATCAACAACTGTCAGGTGCTGGAGAGGATGTGGAGAAAAGGGAAGGCTAGTACACCATTGGTGGGAATGCAGATTGGTGCAGCCACTGTGAAAGAGACTATGGCATTTCCTCAAAACATTGAAAACTGAACTGCCATTTGACCAAGGAACCCCACTTCTAGGAATACATACTAAGAATCCCTAATCACCAATCAGAAAGAATATGTGCACCTCGATTTAAAGTGCAGCACTATCTACAATAGCACCCAACTACCAGTCAGTAATTGAGCAGATATAAAACCTGTGGGACATTTACACCATGGAAAAGAATGCAGCTATTAACAAGAGAAATCTCTTACCCTTTAGGACAGCTTAGATGGACCTGGATAATACACTGGTAAGCAAAATAAGCCAGGCAGGGAAAGAAAAATATCACATAATCTCAATTATACATGGAATCTAAGGGACAAAATAAATTGGCGAACATGATAGGACCACACAGATGGAGGCATGAAACCTATTGGCGGGTCTCAGAGGGAAGGCAGGAATGAGGGCGGGAAAAGGTTAACCAGAACATTTATAAGCATATATGCATAGCCCTTGGACACAGGCAATAGACAGGTGAAGACCTGGGGTGGGGTGGGAAGTGAGTGGATGAGGGCAGAGGGAGAATATTGGAGACATTTATAATACTCTAAACGAATAAAATGTGTTTTGGTTTGTTTCTTTCTTAGTATTATTTTAATTTTAGAGTTCACAAAATGCTCTTCATACTATCATTTCATTTCATACAAACAATCCTGTGGTGAGATTGTCTTTATAACTTAGACAATGGAAAAATGGACATTTCATTTATTTAACAGGGATAGAGCAATACACTCACCTTTTAACTCCCTTGTTAAATATGTAAAGTAGTATATGACTGAATGATATATCAGTTTTACCACCGGTAACTGTCCATTTACACTACAGTTCTCCCACTGAGCACACACCACAGTGTTATCACAGGGATCCCCCCGCCAACCCTCCAGTGTGCCCAACACAGTGTCCCCCCTTCTGATACGCCACTCTAGCACACCAGTTCTCCCACAGCCCACACTGCTCTGTCACAACTTCAGAGCACCCACAGCCCAAACTTACTGTGACCTACCTGGAGCAGCCCATTTCCACAATCCTGTATGACATTTTAAGGCCCCGTTTCCCCCAAACCACAGTGACACACTAGGCTCACACACTGCTGGGACATCCTAGGGCTCACGCTGACAAGCCTGCAATGCCAAACCACGGAGCTCTTAACACCCTCATTGCTCGTTGTCACTTCATGGCTCCCAGTGTCGTCACTCCTCTTTCAGTCACAAGAGATCCCAATCACAGCGCACTGTGACACCTCAGGCCTCCAACACACAAAACTGCAGTCTGGCACTCAGTGGCTGATTTCAAATTCCACAGTGACGCAAATTGGATCACACTGCACACAATTCCATGCGAAATGCTATGGTCCCAGAACCCAATTCCAATTTACACTCAGCAAGACTGCTACCACACTCTACTAAGACACCCCAACATTTCCTCTGAAAACACTCTACTGTGAAACCACTGGCCATCGATCATTCTCTGCCCAGCCTTCTTTGACACAAAAAGTGTCCCACAACACACTTCACACTCTGGTCACCTTCTAGGGTGACACCTGTAGTATTCCACTGCCACAAATGTTTTGACAACCATGGCTTTCATGGCTCAAATTCCACTGTGAAGCCTCACAGCTTTTTCTGACCACCCTACACTGGGACACATCAGGGCTCCCAAAGCCCACATTGAACTCTGCCATCTTCAGACATCACACCAGCCACACACTAGGGTAAAACATGTATTTTATTATTGCCAAGAAACCTCTTTGACACCCAAGGGCTTACTCTGCCATATTCCATGGAGACACATTCAGGACTCCCACTGGTTAGAGGCTAATTTGACAATCAAGGGGTCACACTTTCAAAACTCCACTTTGAGATCATAGGAATTTAAATTCCACTCTCTAGTGTGACACCTTAGTGTTGCCTGGCAAACAGTCTTCTTTGAAAACTCAGGACTACAAATGAGTTAATTCCAAAGTGACACCATAAAGATTTTCATAGCATAAAAACCACTGTATACTCCTGGAGCTCCAAGGCACACTTTCCACTCTAATTCCTTACGGTCCCCACAGAGCACAACTCCCAGAGACAACCAAGGTTCAACTTTCCCATCATCTCATTTAAAAACCAGGTACACCACTGCCCAAAATTTACTGTGATAAAATCATTCTGCATCTTGCACAGTCCAAAAATGTCCCAGGTCCATCCTCTACTTTGCACATCAAGGCTACCACTCTACTCACTCCCTATGACACCACAACATCTCCCAGAGCACACAAACAATTTAAAACCTCTGGATTCCTCTGCCAACATTCCACTTTGAGACACCAGGGGTCCCAAGCTCATTCTCCACAGGAACACTATCTGACCCCAACTGATTATACTCTACAGTAGAACACAAGGGTTCTCCTTTCCCAGAATGCAGTTTTAACTGCAAGGAATCTCCCTTCTAACTTACACTGTGACAACAAAGTATTTCCAGGCCCAGATTCTATAATCGCACCTCAAGACTACCAGTCCCATCAATCCACAGTTTCACCTTTTGGAATGCCACTGCATGTACTTTGTTGTGGCACACCAGAAATTTCACTGTCGCATTCTACTTTGCGCCTGAGGGCACATGCTGCCCACACTTCACTGTCACACCCTTGACTCTTAATGGCCGTACTCCAATATGATATTCCAGAGTTCTCAATGTCCTCCAGCCTCTCTGAGACTTGCAGATCTCCCCATATCCTCATTCTATTCTGAAAACCTTGTATAGCACTTGACATACTAAGGTTCTCAATCCCACAGTCAAACACCTCCAAATTATCACACTCAAAAATAACACACAAAATTGAAATCTGCCCATTAAGTATTACAACACCCTAGGTTTTCCACAGCCTAAACCACTGTGATACTGTAACAGCAAAACTTTCCCCATCTATGGTATAAACCAGGACAGCCATTGGCTTCCATAAACAACTCACAAATCCCACAGTCCACTGTGGCACCCTTGGGTTCCCACGGCCCCAAATGCGTTGGGCCACAGCAGAGGTTTCTTTCAGTGGACAAACACCATTCTGCCACCAGAGAACTCCCATTGCCAATACTCCAGTGTGTCACCAAGGTCCAACCATCCACTATGACACAGGAAGGCTCTCAGTCTTCACAAAAGCCTGTGACACCCCCGGCCTCACACTACAAATTAATCTGTTACAACTTCATGGCTCCCACCGGTCACAATCTCCCTTGACATGCCAGAGCCCCCAGTGCCCACAATCAAGAATGATCTTTTAGAAATTTCACTTCCCACACTGCACTGTTACACGTTATTCTCCCATTGCCCAGAGTCTAGTGGAAATCTGCTGCGCTTTTGATACCCACTTTCCACTGTGTTACTGCAGGTTGTCCACTACCAAAACAATTTGTCATGCCTTCAGGACTTCCAGGGAACACATTCCACTGTGCAAAGGAATGCAGCTCATTGCCCAGCCTTTGTTATGACTATGCTTGGTGTCCCAGTAACCTCTCTTTACACCAAACAACCAGGGCTCCCATTGCTCAAACTACGCTGTGCGAACTCAAGTTCTTCCATTACACGGTCTTGATTGTGACACCAATCCCACTCTATACTGGGGGACCACGGTGATACTACAGATGATATTACACTGTGATACATTCCATTCTTCCACTGGTAACACCCCTCAGTTCTACATCTCATCACTCCACTGTGATACCTTTTTCACTCCAACAAACTACACTCTACTATGATATGCCAGAAATTCCTCTGCTTAATTTCAGTTGGACATACTAGGGCACATACTCACTCACAATTGCTACTGATGCCCATACTGTAATGTTATACCCCAGGGCTCTGAATGTCCTCATGCCTCCCTTAGTGCTTCAGGTTTCCCAAAGACCATAGTGTATTGTGAATCTCTTGGATTCCGCTACCCACACTCTACATGATAGGGCTTTCACGCTCACATTCCACAATGACCGTGACACCTCCCAATGCCCACACACCAGTGGAACACCGAAAATTTTCAACATCCCATTATCTTTCACGACACCCCAAGTCTTCCAAGGCCCACACTCCACTGTAATACATCAGAGCTCACAATGCTCACAGTCCACTATGCCGGCCTAGGGCTCCCACTGTCAAACCTCCACTGTGCCAAACCAAGGTTCTCACTGCCAACGCACCGCTATGACACCAGAGGGCTCCAGTGTCCCTCAATACTCTCTGTCCCAGTGTCGTAGCTCCTACAGGCCACACTCCATTGTGACACCCAGAGCACCTACTCTCCACAATCAAGTATGACATTTTAGGGATCTCGCTTAACACACACCACTGTGACACCCAAGGTATCCCAGAGCTCACACTCCACTGTGAATATGCAGGCATACAAATACACACATTCCACTGTCATACCCCAGCTGTTACACTACACAAACTCTTTATTGACACCTTCCAGACTTCCAGGGCACACATTTCGCTGTGTCAACCCATGGCTCCCACTTCCCACACTCCAGTCTGACAACACCAAGTCTCACATGATCCATTCTTCACTGTAACATCACGTTGCTCCCTCCACCAACTCTTTACTGTAAAACTGCAGTTATACCACAAGCCATATTTCAGGGTGACAGCCTTAGACTTCTCACTGGTAACACTCTTCTTTGACACCTGTGTGTTCCCACTGTCCAGAATCCGTGTTGATACCCAAGGATTCCACTTCCAATCTCTATGGGACACTCCCATATGTAAATCTCCCAGGCTCACACACTACCTTGACACATCAGGATGAAAACTGTCCTCATTTCACTTTCATACCATGAGCAGTCCCACTGGGAATATATAATTTTGAACTTTCAGGTTTCTACAGCCCACGTTGCACTCTGTCTCCTAGGTTTCCCATATCTCATAACCCACAGAGGCACAGAGTTAGCACTACCCACACTCCACTGTGATACCTACCACACTCCCACTACACACACTCTAATTTGAAACACCAGAAATTCCAGTGACCAAATCAACTTTGATAACCTAGGGTCCTACGGTATCACTAAACATGTTCCACTGTGATACCCCATCCCTCCTAATTCCCATACCCCATTGTAACACCCACAGGGTCCCATTGCTTCCATAGCCAACACTGCACTGTAACACTCCAGGGCTCACAAAATCTACTCTCCAACATTATACCGCTGTTTTCTCACAGCCTACATTCCCCTTTGCCCTTTTTGATCCTACTGCACATTCTCCAATGGGTCACGCAAGTTTACTGACACGAACAACCAGCAATTACTTTTGAGTGGTCTCAGTGTCATCCTTACACTATGAAATGTTGAGGGCTCTCATGCATAATACTAATGTGTGTCCTTCTGGGTTTCCACTGCCTTCTTCCTTCTATCATCTCTCTTGTGCTCCAAAGTCTAAATTCCACAATGACAATTGAGGGTGCACCCTATCCAGACTCCACAACGACCACACACTGCTTCAACAGCACACATTCCACTGCAACACTCCAGCATTCCTCCATCCATTCTCAATTGTGTGAACCCAGGGTTCCGATTACCCACACAACACTCTGATATCTTCAGGATTTCCATGCCCGCATTCCATACTTCTCACACAGGTCTAACACTAACTGCATCTCACTGTGCCACATACATGACTCCCACTGCAGCACACTACTGTGACACTTCAGGTCTCCAAATCAACACACTACTCTGTCACAACTACAGCTCCCAGAGTGCACATTCTAATGTGACACCACAGACAAACTGAGTTGTTGCCTCTGATTTAATTCTCCATTTCATACCATGCTCTAGATCTCTCTGTGACTGAATACCTGGTCACACAAACATTCTGCACCAATGTCCTGTGCAGGAAAATAATGTTTGCTTGAAAACACGTACTTCTATCAAAAACTCCTCATGTGCTCTTCCCTATTTGAAGTGAAATGGACGGTCCCTCCTATTTAAGTCACACTGGGGGGATCCCCTGAACACAACAAACTGCCTATCATCTCCTATGAGCATTACTAAAGAGTATTGTGTAATTATTCGTGGCCCTAACCTGGAAAGTGGGTCATTGCAGAAATTAGGATCTCTTAAATTTCCTGCTGCCTTGTGTTGGACGCATCAGACCACACCGCCTTTAAAATGAGCAGCGATCTCAGGGTCACCCAGTAAGGAATCTGGGAACACCTAAGGAAATATTTGATGGTTGCAATGACCCATAAAGAGAAGTGGTGGCACAGCAGCCTCAGCCTTTTCATGAAGAACAGTCCTGGACAACCGTGGGAAGGGTTGTTGGAAGAACATCATGGGAGCCTCCATTTAAGGAATAGTAGACAGGCCTAAGAGAGTGGTGGGTGGCCCCGAGTAAGAGTTCAGAGGAGTGGGTCAATTAACTTGCCTTGATTCTGAGTGATTGTGGACATGCACACTTCCTCATCCTCCATCAGCCTTCCCTGCCTGAATGTGATTCCCACTGCAGTGCTCCAGTCTCCCTCTCTCATCCTGATGCCCTGATTACCTGGTGTCACAGGCTCTATTTCTCTTAGCCTCAGTGTGTCCAGAGAGTAAAAATGACCCAGGTACCTGGCAATCTAGGGGCGAGTGCCCAGCAAGCATCTCCGCACCTGCACTCCTCTACATTCACTCTCCTGGTGCCAACCCCCTCATATAGTACTTGAAGTGATTAGGCCACCCTTTCTTACAGATGTTAGGGTAGGGCAAACAGGGCTCATCAGGACAAGACAGGGATCTCATTATGAATCCAAGGGTCAGGGGAACTCAAAGCTCTTTTCTGCATCTCCAGGGAGGCCCAACCTCAATGCTCTAACATATCATGCTAGGTTGTGGTCAGAGAACCAGCTGAAGAAGTTAAGGCTGTTGTTCTGGTGCCTGCAGGTGTAGGCCCAGTGTCCTTAATGCTGATACCACTGAGTGTGGTTGGAATGGGACACCATGTACCCTGCAGGATGAGGAGTATGTAGGCAGGGACACATCACCTTTCACCTTCTACCCACCACCTGCTGACACCCAGGAGAGGATCCTCCTCTCACCTGTGATGATTATGAGATCTTCCTGCACAATCACAGTATTGTAGAAGTAGGGTTTGCTGAGAAAGAACAGCATAATCTTCCAGCCATGACTGACATGCCTGACTTTTTAACCTGCATAAGAAATGTTGATCGAAGTTGGTAGTGATAGCTCACTCCATGACACCCACCTATTCCTGTGTGCAAGGATAGGTCATTTTCCTACACCTCCTCCCTCCGCAGCCATGGTCTATCCAGCCTGATGCTATGGCTGAGCACGGTTTCATCTTGGTCACTGATCATGGCTGACTATTCCGTATGGTTGACAAACTTCTGTGGGTCAAGGATCCTGCAAGCTGCAAGATGAACAGGAAATGGATAGAAAATGGAGCAGATCTAAGCCACAGCCTGTCTTCACCTCACCACTCTCCCCCACCACACTTTCTTCT
Source organism: Miniopterus schreibersii (assembly GCF_964146895.1). Taxonomy (NCBI): domain Eukaryota; kingdom Metazoa; phylum Chordata; class Mammalia; order Chiroptera; family Miniopteridae; genus Miniopterus; species Miniopterus schreibersii. The sequence goes on along the minus strand of NC_138120.1, from coordinate 14,846,630 downwards.
CCAAAGAATCAAATAGGAGCATAGTGGCTCTTGAGGCTTGCAGGTGTCTGCACCCAAAAGGTAGACTCTCTTTCCTGACAGACTTTGATCTACCCCATATCCTTGCCTGCTTTGGGCTTGACAGGACACCTTGATTTCTGCACATCTCACATTCCTGCCTAGGACTGAGGACGTGGATATACACACCCCTCCACTGCAGTATTACTTTAAGTACCTGTGCGACATATGGCTGTGTAGAGAAAACAGTCCTTGTTCTTTGCGTGGGTCTGATTTTCGGCTGTGATCCGGGACCCACAGGTAGTGTTTCAGTCATACCTATTAGATACAAGTGTGTCTCTAAGACATTGGATCTGACTCTGGTCACTACTCTAAGGTTTACTTGGAAAATGTGTTTATTTTCTTCCTGTATTACCTGTCCCTGCTGATACTTTTTTCCTGCACAAGGGCAGGCGCATCATGGTTCTGCCTGTACAGCATCAAGGTTACAGCTTTGGCCCAAATCCAGGGATACACCGAAGGTTGGTGCTTGTCCGTTCTAAATAGGGCTGGTGCCTCTGCCATGTCCTCCACCTGAATCAACTGAAGGCTCTGCTTACTTGCACGTCCACGGGCTCCATCTCTCACTTACATGCCTGGAGCACGTCCAGTGAGGACCAAGTGCATTTCCACTGTGCCCTGACTTTGCCTGCCCCTGATCCACTGGCTGTTCCCTGGATGTTTGCTTCTGCCTGTGATTCAGGCTCAGGCTCAGTCTCAACGTCACTGACCACTTCCACTACCTTCAGGAGGCCCTCCCATTCCAGGACAGACTGCTGCCCGCCAATGGATTCCTCTTTACTCAACTCCCACTCCTCCCCCTACTCCAACCTCTGTGGCTCATGCAGGAACTCATGATCCTTTTCTCCACCAACAGCTCTTCCTCCACAACCTCCTGGAAGCTGACATGCAATGTCTTGCAAATGGAGCAGATCTAGGCAATAACCTGACTTTAATTGACCTCTTAATACCCTATCCTCAGCCCTTCTTTATAGGAAGCAAAAAAGGGTACCGTGTCTCTTGAGGCATGCAGATGTGTGGAGCCACAGTGGAGAACTCTGTTTCCTGACCAGCTCTGATCTCCCGACATCCTTGCATGCTGAGAGCTTGACAGGATACCCTGACTCCTAGTCATTACACACTCCTGCCTTAGACTGAGAACCTGGATATATGTACCGCATCTAGTGAAGTGGTATACTCTGAGAAGAACCTGTGAAACATAGAGTTGTGTGCAGTAAACAGCTATTATTCTGTGCATGAATTTGATTTTGGACTATGCTACTACCTCCAGGTTGTGTTTCAGTTTTAGCTCTAAGCTAAAAGAAGGTCTCCAAGATTTTGGATCTGACTGTGGTCACTACCCCTAGCTTTACTCCATTGTTTCTATTTTTATTCTGAACTACCTATCCCCACTTATACCTTCCTCCTGTACTCCAAAAGTTGGCACCAGTTTCCCAAATAGTGCGTTTTAAAAGCGTTGTTGGCAATGCATTCCCACGCGTGTCCACAAGGGGGAAAATTTTTCAAACAAATAAATTTAACTAGTGATGCTGGCCATGCATTCTCATGCTTATCTACAAGATGACAATAGTTACCCATCAAATGATATTATTAGTGTGTCTGACAATGCATTGTCATGATCGTCCAATAATTGGAAGTGTTTTCTGAAAAATTATTTTATTGCGTTTGTTGGCTATGGATTCTGACATTTGTCCATTAGATGGCAGTGTGATCTCAGAGTGATTTTCTTGAGAATGCTGTCAATACGCTCCCATGACTGTCCACTAGGCGGCAGCATATTTCCACAAATGACTATACTTGATGTCCAGCAATGCATTCTCACACTTTTCCACTAGATGGCTGCTTGATCTCACAAGTTATTTTATTGGGGATCCTGGCAATGCATTCTCACGTTTGTGTGACATCTGGCAGTATTTTCCCACCAAATCACTCTGTTGGGGATGCTGACAATGCTTTCTCATGCTTGTCCAATCAGTGGCAGAATTTCCTTACAAATGAGGATCCCGAGAATGCTGGCAATGCATTCTTAAATCTTTCTGTCAAATGTCAGCATGATTTCACAAGTGATTGTTTTGGAGATGCTGGCAAAGCATTCTCACGTCTATTCAAAAGATGGCAACATTTTCCAAGCAAATGGTTTTTGGGGAAATGCTGGCAACACATTGTCATGTTTGTCCATGTGTTGTCAACATTTTTTCACAAAAATGATTTTTCTCACGATGCTGGCAATGCATTCTAACACTTGCCCTACAGGTGGCAACATTTTTCAAACAAAGTAGTTTATTGGTAATTCTGACAAAGTATTCTCACTATTATCAAATAGTTGGCATTAATTCCTTTAAAATGATCTTATTGGGGATGCTGGCAATGCATTCTCACATTTGTCTGCTAGGTGGGAGCATTTTCACATCAAATAACTTTATTGGGTATGCTGGCAAAAGCACTTATGCTTATCCACTAGGTGGCAGCATTTTCCCACCAAGCAATAATGATGGAAATGCTGGTAAAACATTTTCACAGTAGTCCACCACATAGCAACTTTTTTCCAATGCCTAATTTTATTTGGGATGCTGGCAATTCTTTCTCTCGCTCGAACATCAAGTGGTTGCATTTTTTCCATCAAATTGTTTTTATTGGATATGCAGGGAATGTATTCTCATATTTGTCCAGATGGTGGAAGCAAGATCTTTCAAGTGATATAATTGGCGATGTTCGAAATGCATTCTTACTCTTGTCCAATAGGTGGCAGAATTTCCTTACAAATGATGTTATTGGGCATCCTGGAAATGCAGTCTCATGCTCGAACAGCAAGGGGCAGCCGTTTTTCTCCAAACGATTTTTTAAGGGATGCTAGAAATCCTTTCTCGTGCACCTCCATTAGTTGGCAGCAATGTCCCCACAAATGATTGTTTTCGTTAATGCTGGCAAAACAGTCTAACTCCTGGTCCATGAGCAGGCATCATTTAACAACCGAATGACATTATTGAGGACGCTGGCAATGATTTCTCACCTTTGTCCAACAAGTGGCAGCATTTTTCTATAAATAAGATTATTAGGGATACTGGAAAGGCATTCCCACGCTTGTCCATTAGATGGCAGCATTTTGTTTCAATTGGTGTTATTGGGGATGTTGGCAATATATTCTCACGCTTGTCATATGATGACAACTTTTGCTTACAATAGTTGTTGAGAATGTTGGCAACGCATGTCACACTTGCATGTCCAATAATGGCAGCATGACCTCACAAGGGATTTTACTGCGGATGATGGCAGTGCATTCTCTCGTTTGTATACCAGTAGCCCCAACATTTTACCAAGTCATTTTAAAGGAGATGCTGGCAATGCATTTGCAGGCTGGAACACATGGTGGCAGCATCTTCCCACCAAATGATTTTATTGTGTTGTCGGGAAATACAGTCTCACGTTTGTCCAGCAGGTGGCAGCAATATTTCACAGGGATATTATTGGGTGGGCTGAAACACATTCATATGCTTGCCCAATAGATGGCAGCATTTCCTCACATACGGTGTTAATGCATTCTCACCCTCCAATGCCAGGTCACAGCATTTTTCAACAAACGATTTTAGTAGGGATGCTGGAAATGCTTTCTCATGCTCGTGCACCTCCATGAATGATTGTTTTGGTCATGTTGGCAATACATTCTAACGCTTATCCACAAGCTGGCTGCATTTCACCGCGAAATAATATGATTGGGGATGCTGGCGATGAACTCTGAAGTTAGTCCAACAAGTGGCAGTCTTTTTCTTCCAAAGAATTTTCTTGGGGATACTGACAATGTATTCTACTGCTTGTCCACCAGGTCTCAGCATTTTTCTACCAAATAACAATGCATTCTCTCATTTCTCCAAAAAGTGGCAGCACTTTCCCACTAAATGATTTCATTGGGCATGCCGGGTATGCATGCTCATGTATGTCCAACAGTCTACATTTATTTAAAAAATCATTTCTTTTGTGATGCTGGCAATGCTCTCTCATGCTTGAACAGTCAAAACATGCACCTCTGTCCCCGTGTGATAAAAGTGGATGAGAATTTGGAACCAAGAAGCTGACACAAAAATGCAGTATACTTCTAGAGACGGCAATGGGTTCAACTGTGAAATGCACGCAAGGCCCCCGACCTAGTAGCCTGCTGTCAATGTGCGAGCTGACTTCCTAAAGCGAGGTTGTTGCAAACACATCATCCTTTAGAACCCAGTACTGCTAATTCAGGTCCTTACACACAAGGCCTTTCCTTAAACTCCCTTATATCCCAAGGGAAAACGGTAAACTCAATTTATTGGACTTTCACTGATTTCTCAATCCACCACGGCCTCCAGCACACACAGGAGAATTCTGGCTTCTGATACCATCACAAAAACACAACTTAGCCAATTCTGCAATTGTAAAGGCCATGAATTCACAGGGACAGGTAATTCAGAGAGTCCATTGTCATGCAAACAATACATAAACAGGCACATTAGATGCTCTTGCTTTATCTTGACATTTATTCCATGTGCTGCATGAATAGGCATTCCATGAATGCCTTTCCACAGGGACATTCTGCACCTAACTTCTACACAGGAAAATAACCTTTGCTTGAAACACCTTTTAATCTGAAAAAAAACAAAAAAAACAAACAAAACAAAACAAAACAAAACAAAAAACTTCTCGCGAGCACTACTTATACTGGAAGGTCCCTCCTATATTTCTCACACGCTGAATATGTGCACTTAAGGCAACAAATCTGGTGTCATCTCCTTTGAGCATTAACCAAATGTATTTAATAATCATGTCAAGCCAAAACCTGTCACAACTGGAATCCCTTCTCTTTCCTCCAGCTATGCATTCAACAATTCCTGCCTCAACCATGCTGTCCTGGACTGTATACCCAGGAAGGCCGGCGATACAACTCAGGAAATACATGGTGGTTGTGATGATCAATAGAGGGAAGTTGTGGAACAGCAGCCTCAGTATTTGCATGAAGAGAAATCCTAGGAAATTATGAAGAGTGCTGTAGGAAGCACATGATGGGGGCCTCTATTTAATGCATAGTAGGTGGTCCTGAGGGTGGGGTTAGTGGCCTGGGCAGTGTTCTCAGGATGGCCTTGGAGGAATAAGGAGACACTTCAGGAAATATATGGTGGTTGTGATGATCAATAGAGGCAAGTGATGACACAGCAGCCTCAGCCTTTGCATTCTCATGCTCAAACAGCAGGTGGAAGCATTTTGTGCTCAAATGATATTGTTGCAGATGCTCATTCTGAATTCTTACTTTTGTCCAGAGGGGGTAGACATTTTATTACAAGTGATTGTTTTGGGAATGCTGGCAATGAATTCTGAAACACCAGCGGGAGCATTTGTCCACCAAATGGTTTTATCCGGGTTGGGGGCAATGGGTTCTCACGCTTTTCCAGGACATAACAGCATATATCCAACAAACGACCTTAGTGGGGAGGCTGGCAATGCATTCTCCCCCTTTTCCACCAGATGGAAGCTCTTTCCATCACATAATTTTATTAGCGATTCCTACACTTGTCCACTTGGTGTCATCGTCTTTCAACCAAATCATCTTACATAAAAACCTAGCGTTGAACACTCATGCTCGTCTAACCGATGGCAGCATAAACTCTCAGGTATTTTGGGGGCAGGATGCTGGCAATGCACTCTCACATTTGTCCACCAGGTGGCCACACTTTTTTTGACCTACTAATTTTACTGAGAATGCTGGCAATGCATTCTCACCCTCAAATACCAGGTGACAGCATTTTCTCCTCAAATGACCTTATTGGAGATGTTGGAACTGCATTGTCACATTTGTGCAAAGGAGATCAATTTCTTATTTACAGGTGATTGTTTTAAGGAGGCTGGCAATCCATTCTCACACTCAAACACTAGGTGCAGTATTTTCCCACCAAATGATATTATTGAGGATCCTGGCACTGCATGCTCATCCTTGGAGAACAATTGGCAGCTGTTTTCCACCAAGTACCTTAATTGGGCCTCTGGCGATGCATTTTCACTTTTGTTCAATAGGTGGAAACATTTTTCCACAAGGGGTTTGACTGGGGATGCTGGCAATGCACACTCACACAAGTTGACAAGCTAAGAGCATTTTTCCACAAGTGATTTTCTTTCAGAACCCTAGCAATGTATTTTCATGCGTGCCCCCCACTTGGCAGCATGATCTCAGAAGTGATTTCACTGAAAATGCTGACAATGCATTCTCACACTTGTCAAACCTGAGGAACTTCTTCCAACAACTGATATTACTGGGGCTGCTGGCAAAGCATTGTGAAGTCTGTTCACGACGAGCGCATAATTTTTCCACCAAATGATATTATTGGACATAAAGGCAATGGTTTCTCCCACTTGTCCACCAGATGGCACCTTAACATCACACGTGATTTCTTTGGTATGCTGAGAATGCATAATTATGTTTGTCCAGCCAGTGGCGGAATTGTTCCACAAAGTGATTTTATTGGGGATGCTGGCAATACATTCTCACATTTGTCCAACTATTGGCAGTAGTTTTGCCCAAAAGTGATTTTTGTGTGGTGGGGTGTAGGTGTTGTTTTTGCATTCTCACACGTGGACATTGGGTATCAGAATTTTCTGCCCAAATCACTTTATTGTGATTCCAGGAGATTCATTCTCACCCTTGCCCACCTAATGGCAGCCTGATCTCACTAGGGATTTCACTGGGGATGCTGGCAAATCATTAAAACCTTCGTCTAGCACCTGGCGGCCTTTTTCTCAAAAAGTGATTTTATTGGGGATGCAGTCGATGCATTCTTAACCTTGTCCACGGGCGGCAGAATATTTCCACCGGGTGTTTTTATTGGGGATGCGATCAATGCTATCTCACATTTGCACAACAGGTGGCAGCAGTTTTAAACCAAAGGATTTTACTGGGGATACAGGGAATGCTTTCCTATGTTTGTCAACAATGTCGCATAATTTTTTCATCCGAACTTTCTTCAGGGGGATGCTAGAAATGCATTCACACCCTTGTACACGAGGTGGCAGCATTTTTTCTTCAAATAATTTTACAGGGCATGCTGCAATGGATTTTCGCGTTTGTCCTACAGTTGGCAGCATTTGCCCCCAAAGAAAGGTTTTTGCGGGGATGCTGACAACGCATTCCCACATTCGAAGACAATGTGGCAGCGTTTAGCCCCAAATGATTTTATTGAGGATGCTTGCAATGCAGTCTCAGGTCCCTTTAAGAGGTGGCAGTATTTTTCAATTAAATGATTGGATTCGGGGTGCTCTCAGTGCATTGTCATCTTCGTTCACCGGGTGCCAGAATTTTGTCTACAAATAGGTTTACTGGTCATTCTCACAATACATTCTCCCGTTTGTCTGAGAGTTGGCAGTATTTCCTTAGAAATTATCTTAATCGGGATGTTAGCAATGCATTCCCACATTTGTCCAGAGATGACAGCATTTTTAAACAAATAATATTATAGGGGATGCTGCCGAAGCATTCTTACACATGTGAACCAGAAGGCAGCATTTACGTCAGAATGATTTTTTTTTTTAATTGGGCATGCTAGCACAGCATTCTCATGACTTTCCATCAGGAGGCAGCATTTTTTCACAAAGTGATTTAATTGCGGAAGCTGGCACTGCATTCTTACTTTTTCCCACATAGGTGGAAAAGTTTTCCCCCAAAAAACTATTGTTTGGGGGATGCTGGCAATGAATTGTGATCCTCGAGCATCCATTGTCAGCATTTTTTTTTACCTAATGATTTTATTTGGGATGCCAGCAATGCCTTCTACCATTTGTGCACCAGTTGCCAAGAGGCCCTTGCAAGTGCATATATTGTTGTTGCTGGAAATGCATTCTCACGTTTGTCGAAAAGGTGGAAGCATTGGTCAAACAACGATTTTACTGGGGGGAATGGCAAGGCATTCTTACACTTGTCCACCAGGGAGAAGCATAGTTCTACCTAACAATGTTTTGGGGGATGATAGCATTGGTTTCCAAGGTTTGAACATAATGTGGCAGTGAGATCTCACAGTGATTCTATTGAGAAGGTTGCCAATGCAGTCCCAAGGTTTTCATTTTCATCATCCCCAAAAGAATCATTTATAAAAATAAAAATAAAAAAATCCAGCCACCTTTAGACAAAAGAGAGAAGGCAGTGCCACCACGTCATATCACTTGAGGAGAAAATGCTGCCAAACGGTATTCATGCCTGAGAATGCATTGCCAGCATGCCTAGAGCAATAAATTGTGGCAACAATTTTGCCAGCTAATGTACAAATGTGAGAATGCCTTCGAAGCATCCTCAAAGTAATCACTTTTGGGGAAAATGCGGCCAATGTTTGCAGGGACGTGAGAATGTATTACCAGAATCCCCAATAAAATCACTTGGAGGAAAAAGGCTGACACTTGTTTGACCAGCATTAGAGAGCAATGCCAGTATCTCCAGTAAATTGACTTGATGGGGAAATGCTGCCACTTGTGGACAAATGAGAGAATCCAATCCCATCACCCCCAGGTAACCTTATTTTGTGGGAAAATGCTGCCCCTGTTGTTTGAGTGTGAGAATTCATAGCCAGCATTTCTAAAAGGATAATTTCTGGGGAAAACCTGGCCACCTATTTTACAAAAGTGAGAGTACAGTGCCAGCATCCCTGATAAGTTCGGGGAGGGTGTGTAGAAATATCTTGCCATCCGATGGAAAAACATGTGAATGAATTCCCAGCAACCCAAATAAAATCATTCCTCGGAAAAATGATGCCAACTGGTTTCAAGCGTGAGAATGCGTTCCTAGCATTTCTAAAAGAATCATTTTCCGGTGAAAGAGATGTCAAAAACTGTACAAGCTTTAGAACTGGTTGCAGTCACCTTCAAGGAATTATTTTGATGGAACCCTGCCACTGATTGACAAACACGAGACTGCGTGCCAAGTATCCCCAATGAAATCATTGGCTGGAGAAACGCGGCCAACTGGTGTTCGAGGATGAGAATGCACGGCCAGCATCCCCAAAATAATCCTTTTAGGGGGAAATTCTGAAAACTGTTGTACAAATGTGAGTACCCGTTTTCAGCATTCCCTATGTATTCACGTGGTGGATTAATGCTGCTCCCTGGTGGACCAAGGTGAGAGTGCATGGCTAGCCTTCCCAATAAAATCCTTATGTGGACAAATGCTGCCACCTGGTGGACAAAGTAAGAAAGCGTTGCCAGCCTCAATGTAATCACTTAGCTCACGCTGGTAAATGGTGGACAAACCTGAGAATATATTTCCAGTATTCCCAATCAAATCATTTCACGAAATATGCTGCAGCGGAAAATCTTGATAATGCATTGCCAGATTTCTCAAGAAAATCCCTGTGAGATCTCAGTTCCGTATTATGTTCGGACGTTGGAAGCAAATGCCAGGATCCCCAATAAAATTGTTTGGTTCAAAGATGCTGCCTCCATGAGGACAAGCGTAAGACTGCCTTGACATTATTCCCAATAAAATCATTCTATGAACAGTGCTGCCTCTTGATGGATAATCGTGAGAATGCATTTTCAGCATCTACAAAATAATCACCAGAGTGATCATATTGGCCACTGGCTGGACAAATGTAAGAATGCATTCTGAGCCTACCAAATAAAATTGCTTGTGATAGAGTCTCTGATGCCAGGTCCTCAGGGCTTCAGGATGAGACAGGAAGTATGGAGCACTGCAGTGGGAATCATATTCAGGTAGGGAAGGCCGATGGAGGATGAGGAAGTGTGCATGTCCACAATCACTCAGGATCAAAGCAGATTCATTGACCTACTCCTCTGATCTCTTGCTCCAGGCCACCCATCTCACCCTTAGGCCTGTCTAATATTCCTTAAATGAAGGCTCCCAGGATTTTCTTCCTATAACCCTTCCCACAACTGTCCAGGACTCTTCTTCATGCAAAGGCTGAGGCTGCTTTCTCACCACTTCCCTTTATGGATCATTGCAAATATCATATATTTCATTAGGTGTCTCCAAATTCCTAACCAGGTGATCCTGAGTTTGCTGCTCGTTATAAAGGTAGTTGGTCGGAAGCGACCAACACAAGGCAGTAGAAAATTTTAGAGATCCTAATTTCAGCAATGACCGACTCTTCAAGTTAGGGCTGCCAATGATTTTACAGTGCTCTTTAGGAATGCTGATAGGAGATGATAGGCGGTTCGTAGTGTTCAGGGGATCTCCCACAGTGTGAGTTAAACAGGAGGCACCATCCATTTTCGTTGAAATAGCGAAGTGCACATGACAAGTTTTTCATGTAAGCATGTGTTTTCAAGCAGACATTATGTTCCTGCACAGGACAATGGAGCAGAATGTCTGTGTGACCAGGTATTCAGTCACAGAGAGATCGGGAGCATGGTATGAAATGGAAAGTTAAAGCAGGAGCATCAGCTCTGTTTGTCTGTTTGTCGTGTGTTCTTGGAACACATAAATCAAGAGCATCAATAGCGTCTGTCTCTGTGGTGTTTGTCCCTAGTTTGGGGCATTACAACTGGCTGCCTGTGAATGACCATTGCCTGTGAGGGCTGGGCCTGTGCAGTGGCAGTGGCGGTTAAGTTGTTATGCTTTAGGACAGTATGAGAAGACAGAATTCTTTCTGTGTGCTGGAGGCTGGGGAGGAGGGAGAACTAAGAGTAAGTCCATTGACGTGGGTGATACTAATGGACCCAGGGACATAAGGTAGCTCAAGGAAAGGGATTTGGGAGCAAGGGCCTGAATGTCTACTGCTAGCTCCTAAAGGATGATGGATTTCCAGGTTCCTTTCTGTCGGAGGTCAGCTCACACATTGACAGCAGGCAACGCGGTGGGAGGCTTCCCAGTGCATTTCACACTTGAAGCAGAAGCCCTCCCTAGAAGTATGAGAGCACTGTATTTGCTGCGAGAATCATCCTCTGAGACCAGGATTCAGAACCACACTTAGCCAGTGGGAGTATAAATTGCATGTAGGAGTGTGGGGAAGAAAGCAAAGGCATGTGAGGAGTCAGTCTGGATATTAGGTTCACTTGGGGTCGAATCCCCAGCTGGAAGGGTAAATGATCAGAGGGACAATAGGATGCAGAGTGTGCCATAGCCCTCACACCCACACCCACACCCACACCCACACTTTCTCATAGACCAGGCACATACATAAAGTCATTTAAGGCAAACTCTGATCCATGTTGTGTGCAGTCAGTATACCTTACCCATTTCTGGGCCTTTCACATTTGTTCAGATAGAAATTAACTCATGTGAATACAACTGTTTATTACTACGTTCTTCGGGACCAAGTCCTTCCTATGCAACACATGAATCCTTAAGCAATATCAAAGCATCTTTGTTACGGGTCACTGAAACCCCAGGCATGGATTCGGGGGATAGTCGGAATGAGAGAAAAACAGAGAGAACAAGAGCAACCAGCAAAACAGAGAAAATGTCTGTTCTATAGATAGTCAGAATAAACTCGCTCTGTGCACGTTGTTCTCCTGAGCATTCAAGTCTTCCAAAATAGAGGCTGCAGTGTCCTCCAGTGACAGTATTTCCCTTTGCCTGTAGCTTCAATCTCAGCTATCCCATATACTAGGATAGCATCTTTTACCCGGGGCATTTGTCAGTGTGAATTTTGCCCAGGCTCCCTATGGGTCAGTGAGAAGTTGGTCAAGAAAATAGATTCTGATGTGGGAAATGTGGTTAGACTTGAGGAGTATCCAAGCCAGCAGCAAACCACAGGAAAGCCCCAGATGCGAGGACAGAAGTTGGGCAACCTCAGGAATATCTGAATCCAGGTGCCAGGCCCATATACCAGAAAGCCCAGGGAGGGGTGGTCAGTGTAGGGTGACACCCACTGTCTTCTAACTGATTGGAAGAGGCCTTTCAGGGGCCCACCCGCTTAGCAGCACCACAGGTGTGGCTAGCTGTTGGAAAAACATAAATCCCCCAAGTAATAACTTGTGAGAACTTGCTTCCATCTGATATACAAGTGAGAGAATACACTGCCAGCATTTCCAATGAAATCACTTATGCAATCATGCTACCACCTTTTGGGCAAACTGGAGAAAGAACTGCCAGCATCCCCAATAAAAGCTATTGCTGGAAAAATGCTGCCACGTGTCAGACGCACCTAAGAATGCTTTGTCACCAACCCCAAAACAATCATTTGGAGGTTAATGCTGTCACCTGGTCAAGAAGAGTGAGAATGCATATCCAGCATCCCAAGTGAAATCATTTAGTGGGAAATTGCTGTTAAAATGGTTAAAAAATGTGACAAAACCAGTTAAGCATCACCAATAAACTCACTTGGTGGAAATGGACAAGCGAAAGAATGCGTTACCATCATCCCCACTAAAATCACTTGTGAAATTATGCGGAAATCTTGTGTCAAAACTAGAGAATGCATTGCCAGCACCCCCAATAAAATCCCTTTTAAAATTATCTGGTGGACAAGCCTGATGATGCATCACCAGGTTTCCCAATAAGAGCAGTTTTGGAAAAAATGCTCCCACCTAGTTGACAGACCTTGGAATCCATTGCCAGCATCCCTAATAAATTCACTTGTGAGATCATGCTGCCATCTGGGGGCCATACAAGGGAATCCATTGCCAGCATTCTGAATAAAGCCATTTAGGGGAAGAGTGCTTCCAACTGGTGGACAAAGGTGAGAATGCCTTGCCAGGATCTCCAATAAAATAATTTGGTGAAAAATGCTGCCGCCTGGTGAAGAAACGTGAGAGTGTATCGCCAAATTCTCAAAAAATATTTTTGAAATAATTGTTATCACCTGTACGAAGGAGAGAATGCATTGCTAGCATTCCCTACAAAATCGTTCCGTGGTTTTTGAAATGCTTCTACATAGTGGACAAAAGTGAGAAAGCATTACTACCAGCCCCCAAAGAATCATTTGGTGGAAAATGCTGCCATCAGGTGGAGAAACTTGAGAATGCATTGGCATCATCCTCATTAATGCATTTTGGGGAAAAGTGCTGCCTCTGGAGACCAGCGAAAAAATGCCTTGCCAGCTACCCCAATTTAATCACTTGCTGGGAAAATGCTGCCACCTCTAGACCAGTGTGAGACTGCATTGCCAGCATCCTCAAAATTTCATTTGTAAGGAAAGGCTGTCACCCATTTGACAAGCATGAGAACGCACTGTCAGAAGCACCAATGAATAGGTGCCAGATGCCAAACTGTTAGATGGTAAAAGATATGTACACATATATATCCTTTCTATGATGTTGAGCTCACAGGCCAGGGAATCTTTACAAGCCACTCTTCACACCGCAAACCCTCACCCCCAAATGTGGGAGAGAGAGAAGAGAGAGAGGGAGGGAGGGAGGGAGGAGGAGAGAGAGAGGGAGGGAGGGAGGGGGAGAGAGAGAGGGAGGGAGGGAGGGGGAGAGAGAGAGGGAGGGAGAAGATAGAGAGGGAGGGAGGGAGGGAGAAGAGGGAGGGAGGGAGAAGAAAGTGAGGGAGGGAGGGAGGGAGGGAGGGAGGGAGGGAGGGAGGGAGGGAGAAGAGAGAGAGGGAGGGAGGGAGGGAGGGAGAGAGGGAGGGAGAAGAGGGAGGGAGGGAGGAGGAGGGAGGGAGGGAGGGAGGGAGGCAGGGAGGCAGGGAGGGTGGCAGGGAGGGAGGGAGGGATCGGGAGAAAGTGGGGGAGAGAGATGGCGAGGAGAGAGCCTGCCTGCCACCGGCTTCATGAAGACCCAACACATGCAAGGTGGAGCTCATGCTGTGTCAAGCTACGAGGACTGTGAATATAAAGAAGGCCCTTCTTAGCGTCTAATATTACTGTAAAATTTTCTGGGTTTGGGCATCACTAGAATTTCCAGGAGAGACATTTCACTGTCACTCAATGGTTATTGAGTGCTTTCCGGAGTTAGAACCCTATTTGTGTTTAACTCATCAATTACTTAGGTGCATCCTATGAGTCAAGGACTATACTGTCTCAAGGGTGGGGAACTAAGGCACAGGAGTTCACAAATAGAAACAGCAAATGACTGAGCTGGTATTTGAATCCAAGCAAATAGGCTCCAACACACACACAGTAAGCAGTACGCAACTCAACTTTCCTAGTCTCACATGGATAAGAATTAGAATGCATTGCCAGCATCCCCAATAAAGTCATTTGGAGCAAAAATGCTGCCATGTGGTGGGCAAAGTTCACAATGCATTGCAGGTATTCCAATAAAATTATTTGAAGGGAAAATGCAGCTAGCTCTTGGTCAAGCATGGGACTACATCATTAAAGTTCTCAAGAACATCCTTTGTTGGAAAAATCATGGGAACTAGTGAACAAACGTGGGGATGCGTTGCCAGCGTTCCCAGTACAATCACTTGTGAGTTAATACTGCCATTATGTGGGCAAGCGTGAGACTGCATCGTCAGCATCCCCAATAACATCACTAGTAATGGGATGTTTCTATCAGCTGGACAAGAGTAAGAATGCTTTGCCAACATCCCCTGTGACATCATATATGAGGAAAAAGTACCATCTGACTGATAAACGTGAAAATGCAATGCCAGTATCCAAAATAAAATCATTTGGTGAATAAATGCTGCCACCTTTAGGAAAAATGTGAGAATGCATTGCCAGCATCACCAATACAATTATTTGGTGGAAAAACTAAGCCAACTAATTACAAAACGTGAGAATGCCTTTCCAGGATCCTGAGTAAAATCATTTCGTGGACAAATTTTGCCACCTAATGAATGAAAAGGTGAGATTGTGTTGCCAGAGTTGCCAATAACATCATTTGTAAGGAAATCCTGCCATCTTGTGAACAAATGTGAGAATGCATTGTCTGCATCCCCAATGGAATCAATTCTTCAAGTAATGTTGCTTCTGGCCTGGCGGGCATGGCTCAGCTGTTGAGCGTTGACCAAGGATCCAGGCGATTGGGGTTCCATTCCCAGTTGGGGCACATACCTGGGTTGCGGGCTCCATCCCCTAGTCGGGGGCATGCAGGAGGTAGCCAATCAATGATTCTCCCATCACTGATGTTTCTCTCTCTCTCTCTCTCTCTCTCTCTCTCTCTCTCTCCTTTCCTCTTTCTGAATCAATAAAGAAATAAAAAGTAAAAAAATAAGAAAAGGAATACTGCCACCTTGTGGACGCATGTGAGAATGTACTGCCAGAAACCCCAATAAAATCGTTTGGTAGAAAAATGATAGTTAACAAGTGAAAAAATGTGAGAATGCATTGTCATCATCCCTAATAAAATCATTATATGGAAAAATGAAGGCACCTGGTGGATAAGTGTTAGAATGTATTGCCAACATTGTCAATAAAATCATTTGTTGAAAAAATACTACCATGTGGTGGACAAGAAGGAGCATGCGTGCAAGCACACCAATAAAATTATATATAAGAAAAAGTTGTCTTCTGGTCAGCAACAGTGAGAAATCATTTTCAGCATCTCCAATAAAATAACTTGTGTGATCTTGTTTCCATTTTGTGGCCAATTTGTAAGAATTCATTGCCAACATCACCAATAAAATCATATATAAGGAAAGAATAACACATATGGACACATGTGAGAATGCAATGCCGGCATCCAAAATAAAATGAGTAGGTAAATAAATGCTACAACCTGTAGGATAAATGTGAGAATGCCTTGCCAGCATCCCCAAAAGCATTATTTGTAAGGAGAGCCTACTGTCTAGTCAGCAAAAGTAAGAATGCATTATCAGCATCACCTAGATAATCATATATAAGGATAGGCTCCAACCTGGTATACAAATGTAACAATGCATTGTCAGTATCCCCAATTAAATCATTTCATGGAAAAATTCTGCCACATAATGGACAAAAGTGAGAACACATTACCAGCATCCCCAGAAACATCATCTGTAAGGAAAGGCTGCTATATGGTCTACAAAAGGGAGAATGCATTGCCAACATCACCTAGAAAATTATACGTAAGGAAAAGCTCCATTCTGGTGAACAAATATGACAACGCATTGTCAGCAGGCCCAATAAAATCAGTTGCTCTAAAAAATGCTTCCAACTGGAGGGCAAACTGACAATGCATCTCCATCATCTCCAACGTAATTATATATAATGAAAGGCTCACATGCCGAGGACAAACCAGAGAAACCATTGCAAGGCATCCCCAATAATACCACTAGGTGCAAAAAAACTACCATGTGGTGGACAAATGTGACAATACATTGGAGGCATCCTTAATAAAATCACATATAATGAAAGGCTACCATCTGGAGGACAAAGGTGAGGATGCATTGCCAGGAACCCCAATAAAATCTCTTGCAAGTTCATGCTCCCATCTGGGGGAGAAGTGTGGGAATGCCTCTCAAGGATTCCCAATAAAATCATTTGCCAGAAAAATGCTGCTACCTAGTGGACAAACGAGGGAGTGCATTGCCAGCGTAACCAATAATATCATTCGGCAGAAGAAAGCCGTCGACCGGTGACAAATGTGAGACTGCATTACCAGCATCTCCAATAAAATCATTTGGTGGAGAAATGCTGCCACCTTCTGTTCCAGAGTGAGTATGCATTGCCACCATCTGCAAAAAAAACCCCAAAATTCATCTGTGGGAAAAATACCCTTATGTGTTGGACTAAGGAGAATGCTTTGCCAGCCGCCGCATTAAAATCGTTTGGTGAGGAAATGCTGCCACCTGGAGGACAAACGTGAGAATGATTTGCCAGCATCCCTAATAAAATCACTTGTGAGATCACACTGCCATGTGGTGGATAAACATGAGAATGCATTGCCAGTGACCCAAATAAAATCATTCGGTGGAAAAATGTAGGTGTTGGTGGGTGAGGCTGAGCCTAAATCAGAGGCAGAAATGAAGAATCTAGAAAAGAACTCAGTGGACCCAGAGCAGATCCCAGCAGAGAACAGTGTGAAGTTCCTACTGGAGGTACTCCAGGCCCTTTAGTTAGAGATGGAGCAAGAGAACTGGGAAAACTGCAGGGCCTTCTGTCAGCTCAAAGACTGGACATGGCTGAGACGCCAGCCCTACTTAGCACTGTTAAGCAAAAATGTTCAGTGCTACCCTGGATCCTGGGCCAAAGCTGCATCCTTGATGCTCTACAGGGGACCCAAAATGTGCCTACTCTGGTCCTGAGAAAGGACCATCCATTTCACTTCAAATAAGGGTATTTCACATGGGAATGTTTTTCACATAAATAGATATTTTCAAGCAGACATCTTTTTATTGCGCACACACGCACACACGCACACACACACACAAAATAGCTGCAGGATATCCCTGTGGCAAGTCATTGAGACACAGAGACATTCAGAGCATAGAATAAAATGGAAAGAAAAGGCAAGATCATCAACTGTGTCTGTCTGTGTGTTGTTTGTTCATTGGTCGGGACTTACAATAGGCTGCCAGGGAATGACCAGTCCCTGGGAAAGCTGGGCCTTTACAGATGCAGAAGTGCTTAGGTTGTGATTTAAGATGGTATCAGAAGCCATAATTCTTCCTGTGTGGCAGAGGCTTGAGAGAAGGAAGAGCTAAGAGAAAGTCTATTCAATTGACTCTTACTGTTTTACCAAAGGAGGTAAGGCAGTTCAAAGGAAGAGCCTTTGAGGCAAGGGCCTACATGTCCAGTGCTCAGTCCTAAAGTATGATGGATTTGCAACTATCCCCCCTGTAGGAAGTCATCCCATGCATTGACAGCAGGCAACCAGGTGGGAGACTTCAGTTTGTTTGACAGCTGAGCCAAATGCCCTCTCTAGAATTATGAGCACACTTCTAGAGAGGGCATTTGAGTATTTTGATTAGAATATCAGCCTCTGAGGCCCAGGATTCAAAACCACATTTAGCAAATTGGAGAATAAGGTGCATGTAGAGACTGTGGGGAAGGGAGACAAGGTATGTGGGAAGGTAATGAGGATATTATGTTAATTTGGGGAAGAATCCCCTGCTGGAAGCGCCAATGACCCAGGGGACAATAAGAAGCAGAGTGTGCCATAGGTCTCACATACAACAAACACACAAACACACACACAATACAAATACACACACACACACACACAGAGGCACAGGCATGTACATGAAGTTGTGTTGGGCAATGTCGCAACCAGGTTGTCCAGTCAGTACACCTTCCCTATTTGTGATCCTTTGATATTTCCTCACATCAAAATGGGCTCCTGTGAACACAGTTGTTTATTTCCTGGGTTCTTTTGGACCAACTTCTTCTTATGCAACCAAGTAATCCTTAAACAATATCAAGTCATCCTTACTACTTGGTCACTGAAAACCAAGGCATGGATGGGAGAGGGAGTCAGAATGAGGAAAAGACAGAGAACAAGTGCAATGGGAAACAGAGAGAAAATGACTGATGTAAAGACAGAAGGAGCCCATTTCTTGGCCGTTGTTCTGCTGAGCACTGAACTCTGCCAGAATGGAGGCTCCAGTCCCTTCCAGCCACAAGCCTTCCCTTTGCCTGTAGCTCCAATCTGAGATATCCCATATCCAGGGATAGCCTCTACTGTCCGCCGTGTTTCCCCAGAGATTTTGCCAGGGGCCACTGTGAATCAGTGGGAAACAAATCCTGAAGTGGGAAATGTAATTAGACATGAGGAGGAGCCCAGCAGGCAGCAAACCCCAGGAAAGTCACAGATACAGGGACAGAAAACGGTCTTCCTCAGGAATGTTTTGCTCCAGGTGTGAGGTCCATACACCAGGGCACCCAGTGAGGGGCTAGGCTGTGTAGGGTGGCACCTGCTGTGCTCTCACTGATTGCAAGAGATGTTTCAGGAGCCCGCCAGCTAAATGGTGCCAGGGGTTGGCCTGTAGCAATTTTCAAGCTGTGTGCCCACCTTGCAAGCACCTGTGTGTAGGCTCAGTGTGAGTGCAATTAGCAGAGCGAGGACCCATATTCAGACCTGGCAACCGTGTGTGCAGTGGACTCCATAGGCTCTGCAGTCCCCATGCTTGCACCACCGGCTTCCTGACACTTCCAGTCTCAAGTCAAGGGCCCTGTAGTGAGTCAGGTTGTGTTTGGGAGCCAACGGGGCTCCTCAGGCTGATTGCATGCTATTAGTGCCACTAGGAGGCCTTCAAGGGCTAGGGGTCCTCTGGCCACTCAGTGCACCACTGCACATTTGCTCGAGACAAGTTGGGGCAAGTGAGATGGTCCAGGGTGCTTTTAGGTTCATGTCAGTGCAGAAGGTGATGAAGCCCAGGCGGGAAGGGCAGAGGAGGTCATGAGAATGGATCTGGGGCTGAAGGTGGGGGACGTCATGCCGGTGGTGGCTTTTGTGACTGGGGACCAGAGGTTGGTGGCCAGTGAAGAAGTTTCGCCACATCTTGAGTTGGCAAGGGGCTGGAGGAGAGGGGCTGGCTGAATTGCAGATTGTGCAGGATGTCCAGAATGAGGTTCAGCAGTGGACAGAGAATGAGGAGCACCTGGAGGAGCAGGAGGGCATACAGAGGAGTTGGTTTCACAGGAGCAGTTTGTTCTGAAGGGTGACAGCCCCATGTAGGTGGTTCAGAAGGTGGCAGGGTATGGCATGTTTTTGGAAGGGGAGGAGGTCTTTCCAGATCTGGAGGTGGGGAGGTCGGAGGAGCTTGTCGATGAAGAGCTGTTGGTGGAGGGAAAGGATCGTGAGTTTCTGCAAGTGCCCGACAGGGAGGAGCAGTGGGAGGGGGAGAAGTTAATTGAGGAGGAATTAATTGTCAGGGAGCAGTTTGTCCAGGAGTGGGAGGACATCATGAAGGCAGTGGAGGCCATGGGTGAGGCTGCACCTGAGTCAGAGGAAGAAGCAAAAGACCCAAAAGAAGAACCAGTGGAGCAGGAGCAGGCAGAGTCAGGGCAGGGTGGGAGGTGCACCTGGTCCCCACTGGAGGAGCTCCAGGCCCTTCAGTTAGAGATGGAGCTGGTGAACTTGGAAGCCAGCAGGGCCTTCTGTCGGCTCAAGCGCAAGACACGGCAGCGGTGCCGTCCCTATGTAGAACTGAGAAGCACCACCATTCAGCGCATCCCCGGATTCTGGGCCAAAGCTGTATCCTCGATGCTCAACAGGGAGGACCACAGTGCGCCTGCCCCAGTAGTGAACAGAAGAGGTGTCATCCAGGATAGGTAGTTCACAAAAATGTAGATACACTGAAGTAAAGTTCAGGCTAGTGACCACAGGCGGATCCAAAATCTTAAATACACTGTTTTATATTACAGGTACCACCGAAACACTCCCTGGGGGTCCAGGAGCACCACTGCAAATCAGACTCATGCACAAAACAAGGGCTCTTTACTCCACTCCACACAGCACTATGTCACACAGGTTCTTCTTGGAGTCGTGCTGCACTGGAGGGGGTCTGCATGTCCAAGTCCTCAGTCATAGGCAGGAATGTTTGATATGCAGAAGAAAGTGTCCTGTCAAGCTCTCAGCAGGCCAGGATGTGCCAGGAGATCAAAGTCTGTCCAGAAACAGTCTGCCCGTGTGGGTGCAGACACCTGCAGGCCCAAGAACCACTTTGCTCCTTTTTGCCTGTTATGGAGAAGGGGGTGGGGGGGACAAGGGGTAGAGAGGTTAGACCAAACCAGAGTGTTTTCTAGATCTGCTCCATTTTCTAGCCATTTCCTGTTCAGCTTGCAGCGTGCAGGCTCCTTGACCCACGGCAGTTTGTCAACCACCCGGAATTGTCAGCCATGATCACTGACCAGGATGAAACCATGCTGAGCCACATGATCAATTTGAAGGTCAGGCTGCACAGACCAGGGCTGGGGAGGGAGGGAGCTTGGGAGAATAACCCATCCCTGCTGGAAGTGAAAGGTGAGTGTCCTGGAATGAGATGTTACCCCCTACTCCAATCCACTTTTGTTCTGCAGGTGAAGGAATTCAGGCATGCCGGGGATGGCTGCAGGATTATGCTGCTCTTTCACAACAACCCCTACTTGCGCAATACTGTCATTGTGAAAGAGTATCTGATAACCATCACAGGTGAAAGGAGGCTCCCTGAATGGCTGGGTAGAAGTTGAAAGGCGGTGCATCCCTCTCTACATACTCCTCATGCTGCAGGATACAGGGTGTCCCATTCCAATCACATTCACTGGTACTAGCATTATGAATGACTGACCTACAGCCACGGGCACCAGAACAGCAGCTTTTTGTAGGAGTTTCTCTCAACACAACCTGGCAGAATCTCACAGTATTGCTGAGGTGGGGCCTCACTGGCAATGCTGTAAGAGACCTTGATGGGTTCCCCTGCTTTTGGGCTTTGTGGTCAGATCCCTGCCCTGTCCTGGGGAGCCCTATTTGCCCTAATAGATCATCAGTAAGGAAGTGTGGTACAATCTTCTCAAGTACTATTTGAGGAAATTGTCACCAGGAGAAGGGACCTAGGAGTGGGCAGGTAAGGAGACTCTGGCTTTGTACCCACCACGGGGTTGCCAGGTAGCTGGGACATTGTTTCTCACATGGACACACTGAGGCTGGGAAGAATACAGGCTGTGACACATGGTCATCTGGGCATCAGGATGACACAGCAAGTCTGCACTGCTGCAGCGGGAATCCTGTTCAGGCAGGGAAGGCCTATGGAGGATGAGGGAGTGTGCATGTTCGCTATCCCTAAGAATCAAAGATTTTTTACCCACTCCTCTGAGCTCACAGTCCATGCCACCAACTCTGCCCTCAGGCCTGTCTACCATTACTTAACTACGGTGTCCCATGGTGTTCTGCCTACAACCCTTCACATAAAGGAGAGGCTGCTGTGCCACCACTTCCTTCTATTGATCATCACAACCAATATTCCCTTAAGTGTCTCCTTATTTCTACCTGGAACATGCTGAGATCACTGCTCATGATAAAGGGCTTGTGGTGGGACGTGTTGAAATTTAAGAGATCCTAATTTCAGCAGTGTTGCTGATCAACCTGTGAACTTAAAGAAGACATGGACACGGGAAATGCATTCGAGCTGAGAGCTCGAAGGCTCAAGGTCCTCAGGACCAAGAGCCCGAGACTCCTCTTCTCAGCATAGTTATTGAAGCTCCTAACAAAGCAAAGCTCCTGTGTTCCCTCCCTGCCATTAATCGTGCCAAAATGTTCTCTAAAAATTTTGTATCTACCAAACTCTGAATTAGATTAACTGTTCCTGTTACACAGATGGCCCCTTGTCGGAACCCCAAGCATGGCCCCCAATCACGCTTCTCCCAGAACATTCTCAGTGCTGTTTGCGGACATGAGCAGAGTCTTTGTGTGCAAAGAACGTCTCTGGTTCGTGGAAGCGATCCTGGGCGACCTCATCTGCACTCCTCACTGGCCATCTTAAGGATTCTCCACATTTCCCCCTTTTTGTTTTTGTTGTAACTTGTGAAGCCTAAGCGAAAAAACAGCTTGCTGATTAGACATTATTCATTGCTGCTGCTGGTGCCATCGCGAGACTATACAGAAACATAATAACAGCAATAAGCTACAGGCAGCACAAATTAAGATAGTACTCTTAATTCCTTCAAAGTGATTTAAGGGGTTAAGGTCACATATACCTTGAGCAATCCCTTCCCATATATCTGCAGAGGTCAATACCTCTAGATTTTTTGCATATGTGACATCTATTTCTTTTTGTAACTCAGCTATTTTACCAGCGATATTGCCATTAATTAATAAATGCTTACGTACTGTTCCCCAAGCAAAATGCATTTGATTCCATTTCAATGGGGTAATACAATAACGAGTAATATTCCAATCACATCCTAAATGTATCTGTCTCTGAATGCTTATAATCTGGTTCCCTAACATAGTAACAGCTTCTTCTAAATCAGTTAGTCTAGAGTCAATTCGAGAATCGATTTGCCGTTGCATTGTCCATAAACTTTCTGATTGCGAATGTCATTGTTGCACGGATTCTGCAGTCTGGACACTGGTATGCAGTGCAGTTCCCACTACAGCAGCAGTAGCAGTTACAGCAATAAGTCCCATGATTATTGCAATAATTAGTCCAATCATTCTTTTTGTTCTCTTCTTAATTGCTGAAATTAATTGTTGCAACATGGCCACTGCTGGAGAGTCCTGCCAAGGTCGATGCATCTGCACTGGAACCCGGAACCCAGTTCATGCTTGTAGCAAGTAGATGTGGTCCGTGGAAGAACTGTCAGGAATACTTTCATTAAAACAGGTATATAAAGAGCAGCTGACACAAGTGACAGTGTAATTAGATTCATCCCATTTTGCTGGTCCTACTAAGAACAGATAAGGCAGGGGTGCACAGGCTTGGAAGTAATGGGTTTAATTTTTTGTAAAGGTTAGTTTTGTGTCATTACTGGAACCATTACACGGCATGTTCCCTGTCCAAGCAGACATGCCCTGCATGGCCAAAATAACCTCCCACAAGTGGGGTGGCCTACTACCAAGATTCAGTCCACCTCCATGCCAACTGATGGCTCTGTTATTATGGGTGGCTATGGTATTATCATGTCACCTCCACCTCAAATCACCACCTAAACTTTTGGATCGGGCACAACCATGAGGGCTCCAATCTATGAGGCTTCCATAGGAAGTATTAAGTAACCCCGACCCTTTTCTCCTTGGCAGTGCACCCAGTGTACCCAGTCAGAGAATGGCGTCGCAATGGGTAAAGTGCACAGAGGTATATCTGGCGGTGCTTCCATGGTACGATTTCCTTTAAATCCACTCCCCACTAATAGGAACAATCTTTTATGGTATCCATCTCTGGAGTTGTTCTTTACTGTGGATAACCAAGCCTTCTTTTCAGCATGCAAACAATGTTTATCTGTCCCCACACAGATGGGAAATCCCTCAACTCCAACCTCATAAAAGGGTAGTTTATTTCCTCCCTCCCTGGGAACAAGTGGACCTCTGTTATCAGAAGGCCCTGGCAGCCAAATTGAGTCACTTACATATATAGATATCACACCGTCCCCCCAAACCACTGCCCTATTCAAGGGCTGGCTGGGAATATAAACCCAATAAGAATAGTTCTGAGCACTTGCCGACGCGGATAGGATGGCCAACCTAGCAAGAAACAGAGTAGTAGCATTCTGAGGCTGCGGATTTCTCACCACCGTTTGCTCTCCCTCTTGGCACAGTCTTTTAATTTGTCCCCACCGGGTCATGCTCATAAGGAGGAGCAGGCGGCGCTGGTGGAGGAGCAATGCATGAAGTCCAATAGAACGTGGGATTATTTTGCTTTGTTTTTGTCTCAGGTGTACCCAAATCCAAGTCACTTAACCTCTTTGAAACCCCCTGTACTTGGGTTAATAATACTTTATATTCTATTTTTTCCGTAGAGGAGCCCTCTGAACTTTCAGACTCAGTTAATAGTTTATTAAAATACCTTTTATCCTGCATACCGAGACCTCCCGGTGGTGACTGTTCATTCAACAATTCTTCTAAATGTAAATCCTGGTAACTTTCATTCTCCATCTCCTTAGGCTTATAAACAGGCAGAGTGCCCCCAGGAAGCAATATGGGAGACAGAGCTTGCGTTTGTAGAGGAGGAAGGGGTCTGGGTAATATGTCACTTGCAGACTCACACTCTGTGCTCTAATTTGGTAAGTCTCTCCCCTGGCCTGAAACCCGATGCCACACTTTCTGTTTCTGTCTGAGAGGCTGAAGCTCTAAGGAGATCAAATTACATAGCAACCAAACCGAAATGGATTGGTCCCCATTCTGATAAGGCCTCCATAGTGCTCTGACGACTTGCTTCCAAATCTTTAAATTTAGCGGTGCCTTACTTGTCGTCTTAAACCAGTAACAATGCCTTCTCACATGATAAAACAGCTCCTCAAGAGCTGCCTTCCTTACCTGCACCCAGGAACTTTTCAACAACAGGGTGCGCAGCAGCCTAATATACTGGCTTTCTGCTGACAGGGAATTCCCCATTCTGATATTCCGAAAGTTTCACTTACCTCTGAGCGGACAATTCCGTTTCGGTTTCCCAATGCCTGGAAAATCTGTACTTCATGCTCCTTCAGGTCCCTGTTTGAGGCGCCGAATGTTGCTGATCAACCTGTGAACTTAAAGAAGACATGGACACGGGAAATGCATTCGAGCTGAGAGCTCGAAGGCTCAAGGCCCTCAGGACCGAGAGCCTGAGACGACTCAGCATAGTTATTGAAGCTGCTAACAAAGCAAAGCTTCTGTGTTCCCTCCCAGCTGTTAATCACACCAAAATGTTCTCTAAAAGCTTTGTATCTACCAAACTTTAAATTAGATTGGATTAACTGTTCCTTTTACGCAGATGGCCCCTTAACAGAACCCCAAGAATTGCCCCCGATCATGCTTCTCCTGGAACATTCTCAGCGCTGTTTGCAGAGGTGAGCACAGAGTCTTTGTGTGCAAAGAATGTCTGTGGTTCCTGGAAGCAATCCTGGGCGACCTCATCTGCATTCCTCAGTAGCCATCTTAAGGATTGTCTGCACAGCAGTGGCCCACTTTCCAGGTTAGGGTCTCGAGTGATAATTCAGTACTGTTCAGAATTACCCAGAGGAGATGACAGGAGGTTTGCTGTGTTCAGGGGATCTCCCATACTGTGAGATAAAGGGCAGGGACTATCCGTTTTAGTTCAAATAAGAGTAGTGCACATGAGAAGTTTTTCCAGATAAGTATATGCTTTGAAGCAAACATTGTTGTCCTGCCTGGGAAGTAGGTGCAGAAAATCCCTGTGACCAGATGGTTGCAGAGTCATCCAGAGCATGGTACGAAATGGAAAGATAAAGCAAGAGCATCAGCTGTGTTTGTCTGTGTGTTGTTTGTTCCTTAGGAAGCATAAATCAAGAATATCAACAGTGTCTGTCTGTGCATTGTTTGTGCATTGATTTGGGCCTTACGGTTGGCTGCATGGGAATGACCAGTCCCTGTGAGGTATGCACCTGTACAGTTGCAGAGGCGGTAAGTTATGCTTTGGGATGGTATCAGAAGCCAGAATTCTTCCTGCGTGGTTTAGGCTGGAGATGAAGAATTAAAAGAAAGTCCGTTACATTAGGTCTTAATGATATAACTAGGGAGATAAAGTAGTTATCTTACCTGGGAGCAAGAACCTAAATGTCCAGTGGTAGGTCCTAAAGAATGATGGATTTGTTAAGTATCCTCCCTGTAGGAATTCAGCTCAAATACTGTCAGCTGGCAACCTGGTGGAAGGTTTTACGGTGCACTCCACAGTTGAACCAAATGCCCTTTGTAGAAGTATGCATGCACTTTATTTTGCTGAGAAAATCACCCTCTCAGGCTGAAAATTCTGAACCACATTTTGCCAGTGGGGCATATAAGGTGCATGGAGTGACTGTGATAGATAGTGAGAATGCATTGCCATCATCTTGAAAGAAATAATTTTTATGAAAAATGCAGCCAACTGTTGGACAAACATGAGAATGCGTTGCCAGAATCCCCAATAAAATCATTTGTGCGATACTGCTGCAATATGGTGAACAAGCTAGCATTCCTAATAAAATCATTTGGATGGAAAAATGTTGCCACCTGTTAGAAAAATGTGAGAATGCATGGACAGCCTCACCAATAGAGTGAATTGGTGAAAAAGTGTGCCACCAGTTGTAGAAACGTGAGAGTGTTTTGCCAGCATCCCCAATAAAATCATTTGGTAGAAACATACTGTCACCTAGTGTTCAAGAGTCCCCCAAACAATTATTTGTAGGGAAAATAAGCAGCCTTTGGACAAAAGTGAGAATGCAGTTCTAGCATCTGCAGTATTATCATTTGGGGAGAAAATGCTGCCACCTGGTACTTGAGCTCTTATCTTGTTGACTAGTGTGAGAATGTATTGCCAGCATCCCTAGTACAGTCATTTGGTGAAAAAGTATGGGCACCTCTTGGACAGAATTGAGACTGCATTTCCAGCATTAAAAATCATTGGTGGCAAAATGCTTCCACCTGGTGTTTGAGCATGAGGATGCATTTCCAGCATCCCCCATAAGGTCTTTTTTGGGTGGAAATGACGCCAGTTGTAAGACAAATGTGAGAATGCATTGCCAACATCCACAACAAAATTCCGTGGTCAGTAAATGCTGCCAACTGGTGGACAAGAGTGAGCATGCATTTCCAGCATCCTCAAGAAAATCATTTCGTGGAAAAAATGCCGCTACATAGGGGACAAACGTGAGAATGCGTTGGAAGCATCCAAAATAAAATAATGTGGTGAGGAAATGCTGCCACCTGGTGTACAGAGGTGAGAATGCACTCACTGCTTCCACAACGATATATTTTTGGGGAAAATGTGGCCACTTGTTTCAGAAAGGAAAGAATGCATTGCCAGGATCCCTTATATAATCACCTCTGGGATCATGTTGCCAACTGGTGAACAAATGTGAGAATGCATTGCCAGCATTCCCCCCAAAAATTATTTGGTGGAAAACACTTTCACATCAGGGACAGGACTGGTCTGCATTGCCAAAATCCCCAATAAGATGATTTGTTGGACAAATGCTGCCACCAAGAATCTGAGCATGTGAATACATTGCCAGCATTCCCAAAATAAAAGTTTGGGGGGCGGGGGGGGGGGAGGGAATGCTCCCAACTGTTGTACAAACGTGAGAATCTATTGCCAACAACACCAATAAAATCATTTTGTGGAAAAATATTGTCACAGTTGTTAGAGCATGAGAATTCATAGCAAATACTTCTAAAACAATAGTTTCTGGGGAAAATTTTGGCACCTATTTTACAAAAGTAAGAATGCAGTGCGAGCATCCCTAATAGAATTATTTGGGGGAAATATGCTGTAACCTGATGGAGAAACTTGTGAATGCATTCCCAGCAGCCCAAATAAAATAATTTCTGAGAAAAATGATGCCAACTGGTGTCCGAGCATGAGAATACATTCCCAGCATTCCTAAAATAATCATTTTTGGTGAAACAGCTGTCAACAATTGTACAAGCTTTAGAATGCATTGTGATCATCTTCAATAAAATAATTTGATGGAATAATGCTGCCACTGGTGGACAAACGTGAGAATGCATCCTGAGCATCCCCAGTAAAATCATTTGCTTGAGAAATGTGGCCAACTGGTGTTCGAGGATGAGAATGCATTCCCAGCATCCCCAAAATAATCCTTTTAGAGACAAATGCTCACAACTGTTGTACAAATATGAGAATTCATTTCCTACGTTCCCAATAAATTCATGTGGTGGATAAATGCTGCTACCTGGTGGACAAATGTAAGAAAGCATTGCCAGCATCTGTAATATAATCATTTGTGAGTTCATGCTGCTAACTAGTGACAAACCTGAGAATCCACTGCCAGTATTCACAATCAAGTCGTTTCGGGTAAATATGATGCCACCTAGTGGAAAATCTTGGGAATGCATTGCTAGCTTTCTCAGTAAAATCGCTGTGCGATCACACTGCCATCTTACGTTCAAACATTAGAAACCAATGCCAGCATCCCCAATAAAATTGTGTGGTTGAAAGATGATGCCTCCCAGCGGACAAGCGTAAGAATGCCTTGCCAGCATCCCCAATAAAATCATTTAAAAAAAATTCTGCCACTTGACGGACAAATGTGAGAATGTATTTTCAACATCCACAATAAAATATTTT
The DNA here is from genome assembly GCF_964146895.1 of Miniopterus schreibersii. Taxonomy (NCBI): domain Eukaryota; kingdom Metazoa; phylum Chordata; class Mammalia; order Chiroptera; family Miniopteridae; genus Miniopterus; species Miniopterus schreibersii. Next base: position 14,818,102 of record NC_138120.1, on the reverse strand, counting down.
GTTGGAAAAATGCAGCCACCTGTTTCGTAAATGTCAGAAGGCATTCCCAGCACCGCCAGCATAATCACCTGTGAGATCATGTTGCCAACTGGTGCACAAATGTAAGAATGCATTGCCAGCACCCCCAGTAAAATCTTTAGGTACAAAAATGCTGCCAACAGGTGTTCGAGCATGAAAATTCATCTTCAGCATCACCAAAACAATAATATGTGGGGAAAATCTTGCCACCGCTTGGGAAAAAGTGAGAATGCAACGCCAACATCCCCAATAAAATCATTTTGGGGGAAAATGCTGCCTCCTGATGGAAAGTCATGAGAATGCAGTGGCAGCATGCCCTATAAAATTATTTGATTAAAAATGCTGTCACCTGTGGATAAACATGAAAATACATTGCCAACATCCGCATAACATCATTTGTAAAAAACTACTGCGAACTCTTAGACAAGCATGAGAAAGTATTTCAGAATTACCAGTAAACCTATTTATTTTACAATGCTCCGACCTGGTGGACAAGGACGAGAATGCATTGCCAGTATCCCCAATAGAATAATTTGGTAGAAAAATACTGCCACCTCTTTTAGGGACCTGAGAATGCATTGCAAGCATCCTCAGTAAAATAATTTTGGGGGAAAGGCTGCCTCAGTGTGTTAGAGCATAGGAATCCATTGCCAGCATCCCCCCAAATTCTTTTTTTGGGGTAAAATGCTGCCTACTGTAAGACAAAGTGAGAATCCATTGCCAGCATCCCCTGTAAAATTACTTGATGAAAAAATGCTGCCACTTGTGTACAAGGCTGAGAATGCATTTCAAGCTTCCTCCGCAAAAACATTTGATGAAAATACTGTGCATCATTGTTGACAAACGTGAGACAGCATTCCCTGAATGCCCAATAAAATCACTTAGTTTAAAACTGCTGCCACCTGGTGGTCAAACGTGAGAGAGCATTGATAGCATCCCCAATAAATCACCTTTTTGAAATATTCTGCCACCTGGTGGAAACCGCTAAGAATGCACTTACAGCATCCCTAATAAAATCATTTTAGGGAAAATGCTGCCAGGTGCTAGAAAAATTTATGAATGATTTGCCAGCATCCACAATGAAATCCTTAGTGAGGTCAGGCTACCATCTAGTGGACAAGGGTGAGAATGCATATTCTGGAATCACAATAAAGTCATTTGGGCAGAAAATTCTGCTACCCAATGTTCATGTGTGAGAATGCATAACAAATATCCACGAAAAAAAAAAAAATTACTTTAGGGGAACACTGCTGCCAATAGATGGACAAACGTGAGAATGCATTGCCATCATACCAAAATAATAATAATAATAATAATTAATAATAATAATAATAATAATAAATTTGTTGGAAAAATGCTGCCACCTAGTGTAATTCCTAGAATATATCCTAAGAAAACAGAAACATCAATCAGGATGAATATATGCACCCCTATGTTCAGAGCAGCACAATTTACAATAGCTAACATCTGGAAACAGCCCAAATGACCATCAGCAGATGAATGGATTAAAAAGATGTGGTACATTTACATCATGGAATATTATACAGCTGCAATAAAGAAGGGTCTCTTGCCCTTTGTGATAGCATGGATGACCTGGAGAATATCATGTTACATGAAATATTCCAGCCATAGTGAGACAAGTATCACATCATCTCATTTATTTGTGGAATCTAATGAACAAAATAAAGTGATAAAAAAAAAAAAAAAGATCCAGAGACATTGAAACATGCAAAGGACAGACACTTGTGACAGAAGGAGGTTAATCAAAGAACATAAATGCATAGCCCATGGAAAAACATTCCTGTTGAGAAGTCCTATTGGGGCGTGAGCAGAAGAAGTGTCCAATGGTTTGCCACTTTCTGTAATGCTTTCAACAATAAAAATTAAATCCATTAAAAAATATGAAGGACCAAAGCCTAAAGATGTCAGGTAACTTTCCCTAGCTACACAGGGAGCTAATCAAATTTTAGCACAGCACCACATATTTTTCCTCTAGTTCCTTTAAAATTCTGTTATGTATTTTTCAAGTACAAATAAGCTCTGAAGTAAATATCTGTATTGCATACCCTACCAACCCCATTAACCATAGTTACCATTATGCCATCACTGAAATAATAAAGACGATATGATATATACATAAATTTAGCATTAGGTAGTGATATCTTACAAATGAAATCACAAAGGTGTTTTACTGTTCTGTCCTCAAATATTTACTGCTTCTTTGTGTTTTTTGTCGACACTATAAATTTTCTACTGAACATTTTTATAGTGCTCTAATTTTCACCCAAAGATGGGATTAATTTTTTATGCTGGTGTCTGATTTTTTTTTTTACTCTGATCCAGAATCTCAGCATAGATAAGTATTTTAAATCTCCTCTATCTGTTTATCTCCATGATTTCTGTTTAATTTTCTATCTAGTGCTGGATTCAAACTATTCTCAGCCATGCAAACTCCCATAGGGCAATTTTGACTCATCTCTTTCCTGGCATTCGAAGGCCCTCCCTTTGCCTAGTTAGGTTACTATTTAATATTTATCAGGACAGGTATAAACATTTTCATACACCCACAGGCCACACTCTGTGGTAAAACCTGTAGTTTCCCATTGCACTGAGGACACTTTGACACCACAGGGCTTACACTGCCACACTCCACTAAGACACACTGAGTTGTAATGGAAGAGTGTGAACCTGGAAGTTTTGTGGCTTTACATAGAGATTGGAAGTGGATCCTTGGATGTGAAAGTGGATTCTGGACAGTGAGAACATACATGTGACAGAGTAGAGTGTTACTAGTGAGAGGTCTGAAGCTGTCATCCTGTACTATGATCTGTGGTATAACTAGGGTTTTGCCGTAAAGGGTGGATGGTGGGAGCTATGCGGTATCACAGTCAAGAGTGAATGGCATGAGACCTAGTGGTCAGAATGGAGTGTGGGCAGTGGAAGCCCTGGGTTGTCACAGTAATGTGTGGTTACAGGGAGTCCTGGCATTGTCATGGTGGAGAGTTGGCAGTGGAAGGCCTTGGTTGTAACACTGGAATGTGTGTCCTGGAAGTACTGAAGGTGTCAAAGAATTGTTTGTGTAGTGTGACAGCTGGGGTTTCATAGTGGAAAGTGGCTATTGGGATGCCAGCATATTCACAGTGGGATGTGAGACGAGGGAGACCTACGGTGTCACAGTGGTGTGTGGGCAGTGGGAGTCCTAGAATGTGATAATTTATTGTGGGTAGTAGAGGCTCTGAATGTCACAGTAGAGTGTGGCCTATGGGAGTTCACGCATTGTGGCGGAGTAGTGAAGGCAGTTGGAGCCACAGCGGTGTGTTGGCACATTGGAGACTTGACAGTGGGGGCTTTAAGCTGGGACAGTGAAATGTGAGCATTGTGAGACCTGATGTATCCCAGTGGAGTGTGGGAATTGGAAGAGTTTGGGTATCATGATCGATAATGGAGTGTTGAAACTTTTTGGTGTTACCATGGAGTGTGGGCATTAGGAGGTATGAGTGTCACTGTGGAATAGGGGATTGAGTGCCATAGCATATAGAGTGTGGGTAGTGGTATTCAAGAGATTCACAATGAAAATGGGCTCTGGGAGACTTGTTCTTAGAGAGGCATGAGGGCATTGAGAGCCCTGGAGTATTACATTAGAGTATTGACATCAATAGCTATTGTGGGTCACAGTGGAGTGTGCCCAGTATGTCAAGTTGCATATGAGCAGAGGGGTTTCTGGTGCAGCAGAGTAGAGTGTAGGTAGTTGGAGCGCAAATGTTGTCACAATGGAGTGATGAGAGTGATAGACCTGAGGTGTTAAACTAGATTGTGGGCCTGGGTATTCTGGGACATCACAGTGAAGATAAAAAGTTGGAATTCTTGCCCTTCCCATTGCATTCTGGACAGTGGGAACCCTCAAGTGTCACATAGAGTGTAACTAGTTAAAGTACTGTTGGTGTCCCAGTGGAGTGTGTGCATTTGAATCCCTGCGGTGTGAAAGCTAAATGGTGGCAGTGGAGACCAGTGGCTCACAATGTGTGGGATTCTTTATGGCGTCATAGTGGATGCCATAGATGACTACATGAGGACACGATGTAGTTCTCAGACGTCAAAGCAGTGTATGGGCCTAAGAGCTGCTGGGTTTCAAGGTGGAGACTGGAAGTGGGAGTCCTTCAGTGTTACAGTAGAGTGTAAGGGGAAGTCCTAAATTTGCCTTAGTGGTGTGTGTCAGTGTGAACCCTGAGGTGTCAAAGTGTTCTCTGGGCATTGGGATACTAAAGGTTTCTCCATCGAGGGACACCAGGGATAAGTCTGAAGGTGTCACTGTGTAATGTGGGCTGTGGTAGTCCTTGAGTGTCACAGGTAGGGTGGGTAGTAATAGACCTCCAGGGAATTGAGTAGGAAATATGTTTTGGATCCAAGATATTCACAAATAAGGTTCTCGTTGTGACCCTAAACTTTTCACAGTGGAGGGAGGACAGTGTGCGACCTTGGGTTTAACAGTTGTGTGTTCAATTTAAGCAATTAGGGATGTCCCATTTGAGAATGGGAAGTGGGATCCCTGAAGAGTCAAAGGGGATTGTGAGCAGTGGGAGACTTAATGTGTCACAACGGTGTATGGCAAAGGGCTACCTCAAGTGTCACAATGTAATATAGGCTCTGATTGCTCATCAGGGTAACAGTAAAGAGTGGACATCGTGAGCTTAGTGTGTTACAGTAGAATTTTCACTGTGGAAGATATCATGGTAAATAATGACCAGTTTTAAGTTTCAGGTGTTACTCTGGGTTGTGGGCAATGAGATACCTCAGGTATCACAGCGGTATGTGGCCTGTGAGATCCCATTGGTGTAAGAGTGGATTGTGGGCTTTACTAGCTCTGGAGTGTTAGAGGGAATTGTTAGCTATGAAAGCCCTGAGTTATAACAGTAGGTAATGGGCAGTTGGAACCTTTGGGTGTTACTGTGAAATGTGAGCTTTGGGAGGCAGGGGGTCTCACAGTACTTTGTGCATATTGGGAGCCCAAGCATGTCACAGTATAACGTGGTTAGTGGGAGCCCAGGTGTTCAAATAAAATGCTCATGGTGGGAGATTTCAAAGATGGCTGCAACGTAACAAGAGGATGAGTTCCCTTGCCTCTAGCCACGAACTGTATTTACAGTCATATGCTGCCTAGTCACCTTGAAAACAATAATAACTATAGCTGGTTGGACATACTTCAAATAAGGAGCACCAAAGAAACATTATAGAGACTGGTAAGAGAGGGGGAGGCATGGGGAAGAGGGAATCACCCCTGAACCGCATGCTTGGATGTGAGGCCTGAGGGTTAGAGGCTACAGGGCACAGTCCCCTTGGTCGTGTGGACTGATCTCCACCAATAGGGATCGCAAACCTTAAGTGGTGGAGAAGGGAAGGGGAGCCCACACATTCCTGGCAGAGAAAGCCAGGTGAGCAGTCTTCTTTTGAGGTGGGGTCCACACCTTCCCAGTGAAAGAATTCACCTAATGGTTGCAGCCTGCGCATGAGAGTTTCACTCAGGCTCTGACTGCAGGAAAGTTTATCCTGCAGTGTGGGGCTTCAGAATAGAAAGAAGCCTGTAGGCTGCACCCAGCAGTGACCTAAAAGGGCCCTCTGCTTTCTGGTAAGACATTCTTTCTGGTAAGAATCAGAGGACAGGGTAGGGACTGAGAAGCTGGCTGTGGAGCAGAGACTAACTCCTGCAGAGTGAGCGCCTGACAGCGACACCTCTAAGGGGAGAGATATCCTGAGCTACACTAGCCACCCTGCACCCTAAAGACTCTACAGAAGACTGGAGTAATACCAGGCAACTACAAGGTTGCAAAATAGCTGACAAGAGGAGGTGGTCCATGGAGAGCCTCAGATCAACCATCTACCTAAGGACACCAGAGCCAAACCTAGACAGCTCCTCCCATTGGTTGATACACAAGTACCTCCCAGGAGAACTTAAATCAGCCCACAAAACAGTGACCCTCAGGCAACATAAGCTGCCCAGAAGAAACTCACCTGATTGACTCCCTTTTATTTTCTTCTTTTTTTTTTTTTTTGTTTGGTTTGGTTTGGTTTTGGTTTTGGTTTTGGTTTTTTTGGGGTTTTTTTTGGTTTTGGGGTTTTTTGTTGTTTTTTTGTTTGTAGGTTTTTCTTTCTTTTTTCTTTTTTCCTTAAGAAGAAGAGAAAGGGGAGAAAATTTGTTTTTTCTTCTCTTTTAAATTTTATATTTATTTTTTTTAATTTTTTTAAACATTTTTTTAAACAAAAGTTGTTTCCCTTTTTTATAAAAGAATTTTGTCTTGCTTAGCTTGTTTTTAGTTTTGTTATGGTTATTTGCTTTGTTTTGTTTTATCCTTGCTTCTGCTATCAAGATTTTCTTGATATCCCTGCTTAGTGACTGGGACTTTATCATTATAGCCAAGTTTACTGCTTTCCTCTATAGGTTCCCCTAAATCTCTTACTGGACTCCCTCCCTGCCTGGGCTTTATCTCTCTCTCTCCTCTCGATCCATTGGCATAACTTTTTTTCTTTTTCTTTTTTTTCCTACTTTTCTTTCATTCTTTTGTTATTCTCCCTTCTGTCTTCCTGTCTTTTTGTTCGATTGTTAGTTTCTCTTATTCTCTTTATTGTATTTTTGTTTTCTCATTTTCAACTATTAACCTATTCCTATTCTCTCCCTTATTTTTTTGCTGTCCCTTCTTTCAGAGCCGTTTCTCTGCTTCTGTTATCTCCCAGTAGCTTCTCTATTTTTTACATTTTAGTTTATTATTATTTTCTAAATTTTCACCACTATTAACAACAATATACATCTCTCTCTATCTAAGCGTTACTTTTCTTTCTCTCTTTCTTTTTTTAAGCGTGTGTGTGTGTGTGTGTGTGTGTGTGTGTGTGTGTGTGTTCTCCCTTCACTCTCCCAGTTCTACTTTCATGTGGGTAGTTTTCATTGTGACTGTCAAGATATTTTGTAAGATACTCCTCGTTTCCTGGAAGTTTAGTTGTGTATTGTCCTGCCTTGCCCACACCGGTACAACAGCCTACAGGACGAGGTAGGGGCTGAGACACAGTTAGCCAACCTGAGAGGAGGGTCCTCCCAAGGACTGATCAATGACAATCTAGATCCAACCACAACAGGAAGACATAAAGAAACCACAAAAGGGACACCCACAAGAGTGACACGCCTAGAGCAAAGAGCTCAGAAGTATAAGGAAAACACACCTCTGGGCTCCATTGGACCCCCAAGGCAAAATCCCATCCCACAAGACTGGGAGACGGCAAATATATCTAATATATAGATACAAACACTAAGACCTACCAAAATGGGGAGACAAAGAAACAACCCCCAAATTAAAGAAAAGGAAAAATTGCCTGGACCAAGGTGCAAGGGTGCCAGATCCTCCCAAAGCTGGTTTTATGCCTCTTTGTTACTTTATACATTTTTGATTATTGGATGGCTGACTGTCCACCTTTCTGGATACCAAGAGCCAAACCTAGACAGGTCCTGATATTGGCTGACACAAAGTACCTCACAGAAGACCCCAAATCACCAAACAAAACAGTGAGCCTAGGACAACAAAAGCTGCCCAAACAAAGCTCACTTGGCTGGCTTTTATTTTTAATTAATTTTTAATTTTTTAAAAAATATATCTTTATTGTTGAAAGTATTATAGATGTTCCCTTTCCCCTCCATTGATCCCCTCCACACAGCATCTGCCCAAACTTACCAGGCCTTCTTCACGCTATTGTCAATGTCCATGGGTTATGCATATATGCCTAAAGTTCTTTTATTGACTTCCCACCCTGACTTCCTTCTGAAATTAATCTGTCTGTTCCGTGATTCTATGTCTCTGTATCATTTCATTTTGTTGATTAGTTTAATTTGTTCATTAGATTTGACATATGAGTGCCATCATGAGAAAATTATTTTTCTCTGACTGTCTTACTTAACTTAGCATAATACCCTCCAGTTTATTCCATGCTGTTTCAAAAGATAAGAGATCCTTCTTTTTGACAGCCACAAAAAAACAAACAAACAAACAAAAAAGGAACATTCCACAGATCTAGAACAAACACTACAAAAATTTATATGGGAACCCACATAGCCACAATGATCTTGAAAAAGGAGAACAAAGTTGAAGGGATTAGAATATGAATACCAAGTCATCCTACAAAGCCACTGTAGTCAAAAGAGCCTAGTACTGGCACAAGACCAGGCATATAGATTAATGGAAAAGAACAAAGAATCCTGAAATTGACTCATGCCATTATGTTCAATTAATATTTGGCAAAGGAGGAAAGAGCATACAATAAATAAAAGGCCGTCTCTTCAAGAAATGTTGTTTGAAAAAATGGACTGATACATGCAAAAAAAAAAAAAAAAAAAAGAAAGAAACTAGTCCACCAACTTACTCCACACCCAAGAATAAATTTAAAAATTGATAAAGACTAAAATATAGGTCAAGAAACCATAAAAATCCTGGAACAAAATATAGGCAGTAAAGTCACAGGCATCTCACGTAGTGGAATTTTCACCTATAAATTTCCTAGTACAATGGGAAAAAAAGGAGAAAAAAAAAACAAATTGGAGTACATCAAACTAAAAAGCTTCTGCACAGTGAAATAAATCATCCTCAAAATACAAAGGGACCTAACAGTATGGGAGAAGATATTTGCCAAGGATACATCTGATAAGAATGAATTTCCAAAATATACAAAGAACTAACCAGAACTCAACAAGAGTAGGCCAAACAATCCAGCTTAAAAACTGGACCTGAGTAGACACCTCTCCAAAGAGAACATACAGATAGCCAAGAGATATATGAAAAAATTCTCAACATTGCTAATCATTAGAGAGATGCAAATGAAAACCACAATGTGGTATCACTTCACTCCTGTCAAAATGGTTACCATCAACAAATCAAAAAAGACAAGTGCTGGCAAGGATGTGGAGAAAGGGGTTCCCTACCACTGCAGTTGGTAATGCAGCTGGGTTCAGCCACTGTGGTAAACAGTATGGAGGTTCTTCAAGAAATTAAATAGGCCCAGCTGGGCGTGGCTCAGGGGTTGAGGGTGGGCTTAGGATCCTGGCAATCAGGGTTTGATTCCCAGTTGGGGCGCATGACCGGGTTGTGGGCTCAGTCCCCAGTCTGCAAATGCAGGAAGTAGCCAATCAATGACTCTCTCATCATTGATGTTTCTATCTCTCTCTCTCCCTCTCCTTTTCTTGCTCTGAAATCAATAAAGATATATTTTTAAAAATTAAAAATGGAACTGCCTTTTGCCCCAGGGATCCCACTTCTAGGAATATAGCCCAAGACTTCCTAAACAGCGATCAGAAAGAATAAATACACCTTTGTATACATAGCATCACTATTTATAGTAGCTAAGATCTGGAAACAGCCCAAGTGCCCATTAGTAGGTGAGTGAATAAATAGCTGTCGGACATTAACACCAAGGAATACTGCAGCTGTAAAACAGAAGAATCTCTTACCCTTTGTGAGAGTATGGAAGGACCTGGAGAATATGATTCGTGAGGTAAGCCTGTAAGCAAAGGACAAATATCACATGATCTCACTTATATGTAGAATCTAACGGAGGGGGGAAAAATTGAAAAACAAGATAGGACCAAAAACATGAAAGCATGAAACAAATTGACAGGTCTCAGAGGGAAGGTGGGAAGGAGGATGGGAAGAGATTATTCAAAGAACTTGTAGGCATATATGAACAGCCCAGGGATACAGATAATAGACAGGGGGGTGGGAGATGGATGGAGGGGGGCAAAGTGGGGTAAGTGGGGTACCTCTGTAATAGTCTCAACCATAAGATCAATTTTTAAAATATATGTGCAGTGGGTGACCTGAAGGCGTCAGAGAGGAATGACATTGAGAGCCCCAAATCACATTTGAGTTGGACAGTAAGAGCTGTTAGGGGACACAGAAGATTTTGGCAGAGTATGTGCCCTAGGGTGCCAAAGTGGATTTGAGCAGTGGGAATTTTGTGTTGTCACACTAGAGCATAGGTCATGGTACTCTGGAAGGTGTCGGAGTGGAGAGTGTGCTGTGGTGTTTCTTTGATGCCAAAGTAAAGTTGGAGAGTGGAAACCCTGGGATGTCATGGTGGAATGTGGGTGGTGGAAGTCCTAGGAAGGAACAGTGAAGTTGGGCAAGGTTTGCCTTGTGGTACCACAGTGCAAGTGTTGGTGATGCAAAACCTAGAGTATCATGGTTGATTGTGGGTGATGGGAACATTTGGCTGTCAAAGTGGATTGTAGGCTTTGGGAGCCCTGGGTGGCCAGGGTGTGTTTTCAGTTGTCACAGATGAGTGTGGGACTTGGGAGCCCTCGTTTAATCAGAGAAGGAAGTGGGCAGGTAGAGGTAAGTTCACATTGAGTGTTCTGCATGGAAGCCTAAATGTATTACAGTGGATTGAGGACACTGTGAGCCCTTGGGTTTAATAGTGGTGGGTTAATCTCAGGGTATTGAAATGTCACACTGGAGATTGGGCAATAGAAGCCTAGTGGTGTCAAAGAGGATTTTGTGTAGTAGGAGCCCTAGGGTGTCCCAGTGAAGAGTGTGCAGTGATCTATGTCAGTTATTACAGGGTAATGTGGGCTGTGGAAGCCGTGTGTTGTCATTATGGAGTGTGGACAGGGAGCACACTAGATTGCCACAGTGGAGTGCTTTCAGTTGGAACCCAACAGGGATCATAGGGCAAAGAGTGCAGTGGGAGCCAATAGGATTACAAATAAGTGTCATGCATGGGAGCCCTGAACATTTCACAACAGAGTGAAAACAGCGAGAGCCCTTGGGTTTAACGGTAGTGTGTTCACATTAGTAGATTTGGGTTGTAACAAGTGAGAATGTGCAGTGGGAGTCTGGCAAGGGAGGGGTAAAGGAGATTTTTGGCAGAGGGAGCACTGTGGTGTCACAAAGAAAGAGTGGGCAATGGAATATCTTGGGTGTCAAAGTGTAATTTGGGCTTTGAGAACTGAGCAGTGTAACAGTAAAGTGTGGGCATTGGGAATTTTGACGTGTTACAGTAGAATATTATTACCTGCGGAAGCCCAGGACATCACAGCAGATATGGGCAGCTGGTACTTTTGGTTGTTACAGGTGAGTGTGAACATTTTAATTGAGGAGTTTGACAGTGGAATGTGGCATTGAGATTGCTACATGGCACAGTAAAATGAAGCTAGTGGGATCCAAGGGATTCACACTTGAATGTGGGCACTGGATACCTGAAGGTATCAGTGCATCTTGATGACACTGAGAGTACTGTGGTATCATATTAAAGTATGGGACTTAAGACCTATTGGGGTTGACAGTGGAGTGTGGGCAGTATTTCCCTAAGGTGTCAAAGTGGATTTGGGCTGTTGGATTTCCAGTGTGTGACAATACAGGATAGATAGTACAAGTCTGAAAGGCAACACAGGGGAGTGATGAGAGTGGTAGTGCTTAGGTGAGAAAGTAGAGTTTTGCCTGGGAACTCTGGGGTGTCACAGTGGAGACTGGCAATGCGACTCCTTTGGTCTCTAAGTGGATACAGGACAGTGGGTATCCATGGGTGTTACAGTAGAGTGTAAGGTATGGGAGTCCTGAATGTGTGTCAGCGGTATGTCTCAGTGTGAGCCCTGGTGTTCTGAAGTGAACTAGGGCACATACCGGCCACACACCACTGTGACCCACAATGGCTATTGATGCCAGCACTCTAATGTTATAATACTCCAGGGCTATCAATGTCCTTGTGCCTGTCTAAGAGCTTTGGGTCTCCCAGAGTCCATATTCTATTGTGAATCTCGTGGATACCACTACCCACACTCTACGTACTAGGACACTCACTCTCATATTCCACAATGGCACTCACACCTTCTAATGACTACAGTCCACGGGAACACCAAAAAGTTCCAACTTCCCATTACCTACCATGACACCCAATTCCCACACTCCACTGTGATACATCAAGTCTCACAATGCTCGCATTCCACTGTCCAAGCTTAGGGCCCCTAATTTCAAACCTCCACTGTGCCAAAGGGGATGCCTACTGCCAACAACACACCACTGTAACACTAGAGGGCTCCAACTGCCCTCTCTACTCTGTCACAATGCCTGAGCCTCCATAGGCCACACACTACTGTGACACTCAGAGCTTCTACTGCCCACAATAAATTGTCCCATTCTAGGGCTCCCACTTCCCACACACCACTGTCGCACCCTAGGTCTCCCTCGTCTCACACCCCACGGTGAATATGCTGGCATCCCAATACCCACCTTCCACTGTGAAACCCCAGCTGTCACACTATAGAAACAATTCTTTGACACTTTCAGGGCTTCCAGGACACATTCCAGCGTGACAGCCAACGTCTCCCACTGCCAACACTCAACTATGACAATGACAGGACTCCCTGTAACCACACGTTACTGCCCACACTCCATTCTGACAACACCAGGTCTCACACCATCTATTCTTGACTGTGATACCACATTTCTCTTACCATCCACTTTTGACTTTGAAACCCTAGTTATACCTCAGGCCATATTTCAGTGGGACAGAGTCAAACCTCTTACTGATAACACTTCTGTGACACATGTGTGTTCCCACTGTCCAGAATCCACTTTGACACCCAAGCATTCCACTTCCAATTTCCACTGTAACACCACAAAACTCCTAGGCGCTCACCCTACACTGAAACCTCAGGGTGAAAACTGTCCTCATTTCACTTTCACACCATAAGCAATCCCACTCTGAAAACATGTTTTTGAAACTTTGGGATCCTACAGCACATGTTGCCCTCTGTCTCCTAGGGCTCCCATAGCTCTTCACCCACAGTGACACCTTCCTTATTTCCACTACATACACTCTGATGTGACACACCAGAAATCCCACTGACCAAATCTACTTTGATAACCTAGGGCCCCCAGTACACACATTCCACTATGATACCCCATTCCTCCCTATGACCACTTCATTGTGGGGGCAGACACCTCAAAAGCCACTGTGCTCCTTTTTCCTTCTGATGGAGAAGTGATGTTAGGGGATAGAGAGTTCACGCCAAGAAAGTCTGTTGTAACGATCTTCTCCATTTTCTAGCCCATTCATGTCCACCATCCAGTGAGCAGGCTCAGGGCTGTTTTTCAACCACCCAAAACTGTCAGCCATGATCAGTGACAAAGATGAAACAATGCTTAGCCACAATATCAGTTTCGAGGTCAGCCTGCACAGACCACAGGTTGGGAGGAAGGGAGCTTGTGAAAATAATCTATCCCTTCACACAGGAAAAGGCAAGTGTCCTGAAGTAAAATGTAATCTCCCATATATACTTTGCTTCTGCAGATGAAGGAATTCAGGCATGCCAGTAATGGTTTCAAGATTATGCTGTTCTTTCACAGCAAACTCTACTTCCACAAAATACTGATTCTGATGGAATATCTTGTTACCATTACAGGTAAGAATAGGCTCCCCACATGTGCAGCAGCAGAATGTGCATAGAAGTTGAAGTGTGATGAGTTGCTGTCCACATACTCCTCTTGCTGTAGGATGAGGCCATCCCATTCCACTACCACTCAGAGGTAACCAGCATTATGGCCGATAGCCACAGGCACCAAAACAACAACCTTAACTTCTCCAACTTGTTATCTGACCACAATGTGTCAGCTTCTGGCAGGATTACTTAGTGGGGCCTTGCTGGCATTGCTGTAAGAGAGCTCGATGTGTTCCCCTGCTTCTTGAGTTTGTAATTAGATCCCTGCCCTCTACTGAATATCCCTGTTTTCCCTACCAGGTATCAGTAAGCACAAGTGACCCTATCCCCTCAAGTACTTTGTGAGAAGTTTGGCACCAATAGAGGAAGAACAGGTGAGGAGAAGCCAGGTGGGCACTCGCCCCCGGGTAGCCAGGTAGCTAGGACATTGTTTTCTCACATGAACACACTGAAGCTGGGAGGAATACAGCCTGTGACACTAGATTATCAGGGCATCGGGATGAGACAGGAAGTCTGGATCACTGCAATGGGAATCATATTCAGATGAGGGAGGCTGAGGGAGTGTGCATGTCCACAGTCACGCAGGATCAAAGCAGACTCATTGACCCACTCCTCTGAACTCGTGCTCCATGCCACCCATCTCACCCTTAGGCCTGTCTAATATTCCTTAAATGAAGGCTCCCATGATGTTCTTCCTACAGCCCTTTCCACAATTGTCTGGGGGTCTTCTTGCAAAAGCTGAGGGTGTTGTGCCACCACTTCCCTCTGTGGATCATCACAACCATCATAGAATCCCTTAAGCATCTCCTTCTTCCTCTCTGGGCCACCCTGAGAACACAGCCCATTATAAAGGGGTTGTTGTAGCACATGTTGAGCAAAGGGCTGAAGGAATTTTAAGAGATCCCAACTGAGGCAGTGATTCACTTTCCTGGTTAGGGCCTCAAACGATTATTCAATATGCTTTAGTAATGCTCAGAAAAAATGATATGAGGGTTTTTGTGTTCACGGGACCTTCCACAGTGTGAGATAAGTAGGAGGGGTCATCCATTTTACTTCAAAGAAGAGTAGTGCACATGAGACATTTTTGCAAATAAAAATGTGTTTCCAAGGAAACACTGTTTTCCTGCAAAGGAAATGGGTGCATAATGTTCCTGTGGCAAGGCATTCAGACAGGGAGGCATCCAGAACATGGAATGAAATGGAAAGATAAAGCCAGAGAATCAACTGTGTTTGTCTGTGTATTGTTTGTTCCTTTGAAAACAAATCAAGAGCTTAAACTGAGTCTGTCTTTGTGTTGCTTGTGCATTAGTTTGGGCTTTACAATTGGATGCCTGGTAATGACCAGTCCCTGTGATGGCAGGGCCTGGACATTTGCACAAGTGGGTAAGTTATACTTTGGGATTATATCAGAGTCCAGAATTCTTCCTGTGTGGTGGAGGATGGGGAGGAAGATGAAATAAGAGAAAGTCCATTAAATTGGATCTTAACATTTTACCTAGGGAAATAAGGTAGTTCAAGGAAAGGTCCTTGGGAGAAAGGGCCTAAGTGTTTAGTATTCTACCCTAAAGGATGATGAATTTGCAAGTATTCTTCCTGAAGTGAGTCAGCTCACACATTGAGAGCGGGCAACCAAGTGGGAGATTGGATGTTCATTTCACAGTTGAACAAAATGCCCCTTCTAGAAGTATACGAGCACA
Source organism: Miniopterus schreibersii (assembly GCF_964146895.1). NCBI lineage: Eukaryota > Metazoa > Chordata > Mammalia > Chiroptera > Miniopteridae > Miniopterus > Miniopterus schreibersii. The sequence continues at coordinate 14,802,922 of NC_138120.1, read as the reverse complement.
GTATATTTTGAAGAGAGAATAACATGTAGCAAGTGGGGATATAAGGCACATATAGGGACTGTGGGGAAGAGAGCCAAGGCATGTGGAAAGGAAGTCAGGATATTAGGGTCATTTGAGGAAGAATCCCCTTCTGGAAGGATAAATCACCAGGGGGACAATAAGAAGCAGAGAGCACAATAGCCCTCACACACAACACACACACACACACACACACACACAGGCTCAGGCTCAGGCACAGGCATGTATAAATAGTTGTGTTGGGAAATCTCTGAACCATATTATCCACAGTCAGTATGTCTTTCCCAATTGAGGTAAACATTTGGGGCTCTTCACTTGTTTTCAAAATTCTCAGGGGAGGGTTTTTTTCCATTGTTTTTCAGGGAGAGTGGAAGGGAGAAAGTGATAGGAAGAATGACAGAGAAACACTGATGTGCAAGTGACACAGATTTGCTGCCTGCTCCATGCACTCAAACCAGGGCCAGGGATCCAGCCAGCCCCTGAGGTATGTACCTTGACCCCTCAGTCTGTGGGCTGACACCCTAAACACTGAGCAAAACTGGATGAAATGCTCCACTTTCTTCAAATAACAGCAGAACATATAAGAAGCTTTTTCAGATAAAAATCTGTTTTCAAGCAAACATTGCTTACCTAACAGAAAATAGGTGAAGAATGACCCTCTAAGAAGGCATTCAGACATGGAGACATACAGAGCATGGGATCAATATGAAAAGATAAATAAAGAGCATCAAATGTGGGTGTTTGTCTGTTGTTTTTGCTTTGGTTTGGGGTGAGCCAATGAAGTCTTTTCAATTGGCTTTGCCGGAATTTCCAGCCCCTGTGAGAGTTGGGCTGTACAGTTCCAGAACTGGTTAAGTTCAGTTTTAAACACCTGTACTTCTGGGGCCCACACACTACTGTGACATCCCAAGTCTCCCACTGTCCTCTACTGTGGCACAAAAGGACTCACACTGCACACATTCCATGTTGACACCCCTTGGCATTACTGCCTACATTGCACTGTTACTCCTTAGGGCTTCCATTGCCAACAGTCCTTTTGACACCTTTACTGGACATTGACACCTCCACGGCTCCCAATGCACTGGTAAAAGTAGTGCTCCCACTGCCCTCAGTCCACTGTGACACTTCAGCGCTCTCAGGTTCCTCTACCATTCTGAAACTCCATAGCTCCCAGTCCTCAAACTGCATGGTGACATGTGAGTAATACTGAAAGAAACATATAGGAGCTCACAAGTGCTTCGGTGTTTGTGTTGCTTGTAGCAGGGTTTCCAATAGTAGTGAGCCAAAAACTTCCCAAAGTCCTAGGGAATCAACAGCTCATCGAATTTCACCTGTGTGGTCAAGATTCAGGCCTATGAATGTGTACGTGAGTGTCCCAGAGTTCTTCAAATTTTGTTTCTTTCTTAAAGGGTATTATTTGTGTGAAGGAGGGAAGAACAGACTGACCACACATTACAAGTCTTGTACTTTGGCCAAGTGACAGGCACTGTTTACAGTCCTGGAGACCTAGGGCCTGACAGGAGCTCCCGACTCTTTAGTTCCCATTCCCTTTGGCCCATCTCCACAGCATAAATGAAAATAGTTATACCATTGTTCAGGTGTCTGTTGGAAAAAGTTTCCACCGTTGCTTGACAAAAGATATACTTTGCTGTTTCGGGATTTCCTCTACACATAAACATCCATTAGCAAATTTTGACATCTAATGCCCTGCTGCCAAATGCACTTCCTTAATGATGCCCCCCCCCATTCCTTGTCTTCCTTCTCATATCATTTCTCCTGACTGCCTAGTCCCTGAAGCACCCCATTCTCCTCACCTGTCACAAACCAATCGTCTTCTACCACCTCCTCCTGCCTCTCCACATCTAGATCTGGGAAGATCTCCTTCACTGCCAAAAACATGTCACGTCCAGCCACCACCTGGACCTACTGCATGAGGCTCTCCCCCTGTAGGAGAAACTGCTTTTGTGCCACCAACCCCACATCCTGTCCCTTTTTCTCCTTCTCCCATTGCTCCTCACAATCTGTCCACTGATGCACCCCACTCTGGTCATCCTGCACAAGCTTCTCTTCAGCCAGCACCTCCTCCTTCCCATGCAACTCAAGATGTGGCCATATCTCCTCACCTACAGCCAATCCCTGATCCCCAGCATCAAAGACCACCACCTGCATGAGGTCCTTCATCCCCATCCCCAGCTCTACTCTCTGTAAAGCCTCTGTCATTACCTCCTGGGCATCATCACCTTTCTGCCCCAACCTGAACATAAAATCATCCTGTGCCATCCCACTTGCCCCGTCCTGTGGGGAGTAAAATGCCCCTTGTGTGGTGGATCCTTAGCACCTGAAGTGACTCTTGTGGTATTTAGAGGAACCAAGAGCCCTGATGAGGTTGGGTGTCTCTAACACAGTCTGCCTTGCTACAGGGCCTGGCTCTGAGCCAGGTGTGTCAAGAAGCAGGTGGTGCAAGCACGGGGACCGCCACGCCTGTGGAGTCCACTGTGCATGTGCCCTTCATCCGGATACGGGTCCTTGCTGTGGTAAGTATGGTCACACTGGTCCTAGCACAGGGGCTTGTGAGGTTTGCACCAGGTTCCAAAGTTGCTGCTGGCCATGCTCTTAGTGCCACTTAGCTGGTGAGCTCTGGAAACATCTGTTCCAATCAGTGAGATGACATTGGGCATCACCCTACATAGCCCTGCCCCCACTAGGTGCACCAGGGTATGAGCTTTGCACCTGGAGCTAAACATTCCTGAGGAATTCTATATTTTGTCTTTGAATCTGTGGCTTCCCTGGGGTTTGATGCCTGCTGGGTTCCTAATCACATTTCCCACTTCAGAATCCATTTTCTGTACCAATTTCCCACTGACTCACAGTGAACCCTGATAAAATCCACAGGGACAAACACCTCGGCCATAGAGGCTATCCTGGAACATGAGATATCTGAGAATGAAGCTACAGGCAAAGGGACGGCCTATGGCTGGAGGTGACTATAGCCTCCATTCTGGCAGAGTTGAATGCTCAAGATAACAATGGCCAAGAAATGGTCTCATTCTGACTGTCTTTAGATCAGTCATTTTCCACATGTTTCCCATAGTTTGTGTTTTCTCTCTCCTTCCCTCATTCAAACTCTCTCTCCCATCAATACTTTGGGTTTTGTTGACCACTAGCTAGGATGATGATATTGCTTAAGGATTACTTGGTTGCACAAAAAGGACTTGGTCTGAAAGAACCCAGTAAATAAACAATAGGGTTCACAGGATGCCATCTCTGTTTTTTAAATACATTTCATTATTGACTTGGAATAGATGAAGGGAAAGGGAGAGAGCATGATAGAAACATCAATGATGAGTCATTGACTGTCTACCTCCTGTACCGACACCCTCTGGGGATCAAGCCAGGCATGTACCCTGACTGGAAATTGAACCACAATCTCCTGGATCATATGTTAGATGCTCAACCACTGAATCAAGTCCAGCCAGGCCACAGGAGCTCACTTCAATGTAAGGAAATGTAAAAGTGTCACAAGTGGGCAAGTTATACTGGCTGAACAACATGGTTCAGAGATTGTCCAACAGAACTTCAACTGCATGCCTCTACCAATTTGTATGTGTGTACGTGTGTCTGTAGGTGTGGTTGTTGTGTGTGAGGGCTGTGGCATTCTCTCTTTCTTATTTTCCTCTTGGCCACGTACCCTTCCGGGAGGAACTTCTTCCCCAAATGTGCATACTATCTTGGCTCCCTTCCCATATGCTTTAGCTCCCTTCACCGCAGCATTTTTTCACCAAATGATTTTATTTGGGATGCTTGAACTGCATTCGCTCGCTTGTCCAACTGGTGGAAGCACTTTGTTCACAAATGACTTACATTGGAGATGCTGGCTATCCACTGTCATTTTCAAACAGCAGCCGGCAGCATTCTTTACCAATGATATTATTGGAGATGATGACAAAGCATTTTCATGATTGTCCACCAGGTGGCAGAATTTTACCACCATATCATATTACTGGGGATGCAGGCAATGCATTCTCATCTCTGTCCACAGCAAGGCAGCATGATCTCATAAGTGATTTATTGCTGATGCTGGCAATGCATCCCCACAAATGTCCCTGAGGTGGCAGCATTTTCCCCAAGTTTTTATTGGGATTCTCGGTGATGCATTCTCACAATTGTCCACCAGAGGGCACCATGATCTCCCCAGTGATTTTACTGGGACTGTTGGCAAAGCATTTTCACATTAGTCCACCTTGTGCCCCGCATTTCCTGCAAATGATATTATTTTGGATGTTAGTAAAGCAATCTCAGGTTTGTAAAAATGGTGGCAGCATTTTTCCACCAAATGATTCTATTCGGGATGCTGGCAATGCTTTCTCACATTTGTCCACCAGGTGGAAGCCCTTTTCCCCCAAATAGTTTTATTTTGGATGTTGGCAAAGCATTCTCAGTTTGGTAAAAAAGGTGGCAGCAGTTTTTCCACCAAATGATTGTTTTAGGATGCTGGCAATGCACCTTATGTTTTCCACAAGATGCCAGAATGATCTCACAAGTGATTTATTGGGAATGCTGACAATGCATTCTCACGCTATTCCAATACATGGCAGTTTTCCTTAAAAATGATGTTTTTGAGAATGCTGGCAATGCATTTCACGCTTGTTCATCAGCTCGCTGTTTTTTCATACACCACATGACTTTATTTGAAATGCTAGCAACCCATTCTACCACTTGTCTATCAAGTAAGAGCAAAATCTCACAAGTCACTTTCTTGGAAATGCTGCAATGCTTTCTCACATTTGTACAGCAGGTGTCAGAATTTTTTAGAACACTGATGTTTTTTGAGGATATTGACCCTACATTCTCACTCTCCTCCCCAACACTGCAGCGTTCTTTCACCAAATGATTCTATTGGGAATGCTGGGAATGGATTCTAATGCCTGTCCATGATGTGGCAGCAACTTTGCACCAAATAATTACTTTGGGGCTGCTAACAATGCTCTCACATTGGTCCACCAGGTGGCTTCAATTTTTTATCAAGTGAATTTACTGGCGATGCTGGCAAAGCATTCCTCCTCTTGAACACAGTCACTACATGAACTTTATGTCCCCATTTGCCAAAGTGGTTCAGAATTTTGGGCCTAAGAGGCTGATTTTCTCAGCGAAATACAGTGCAGTCATACTTCTAGGGAGGGTATTTGGTTCAACAGTGAAATGATCCTAACGTCTCCCTACCTGATTGCCTGCAGACAATGTGTGAGCTGACTCCCTATAGCAAGGGTCCTTGCAAATCCATCATCCTTTAGAACCTAGCACTGGAAATTGAGGCCCCTTCTCACAAGGCCTTCCCTTAAACTACTTTACCTCCCAAGGTAACAAGGTAAACACAGTTTACTGGACTTTCCCATATTTCTGCCTCCTCCGCAGCCTCCAGCACACAGGAACAATACTGGCTTCTGATAGCACACCAAAGCATAAATTACCCACTTCTGCAATTGTAAAGGCCAAGCATTCACAGGGACTGGTAAACAGAGAAAGCCAGTTGTAAAGCCCAAACCAAAGCCCAAACAACACATAGACACAGCTGATGTTCTTGCTTTATCTTTCAATTTCAGTATATGCTCTGGCTGTCTCCATGCCTGAATGCCTGTCCACAGGAACATTCTGCACTGATTTCCTATGCAGGAAAGCAATGTTTGCTTGAAAACACATTTTTATCTGAAAAAGATTCTCATGTGCACTACTTATATTGGAAGGTGTCTCCTATATTTCTCACACTATCGGAGGTCCTCTGAAAACGACAAATCTGGTATCGTCTCATCTGAGGATTACTAAAGAGTATTAAATAATCATTTGAGGCCCAAACCTGTCACAATTGGAATCTCTTAAGTTTCATGCATTCAACATTTCCAACCACAGCCTCCCTATAATGGGCAGTGTTCCCTGGAAGGCCAGGGTATATGTAGGAGACAGTAAAGGAAATATGTGATGATCAATAGAGGGAAGTGGTGGCACAGTAGCCTTTGCACGAGGAAGACCCCCAGACAATTGTGGTAAGGACTGTAGGAAGAACACCATGGGACCCTCTATTTAAGGAATGCTAGGCAGTCCTGAGGATTAGGTTAGTGGCCTGGAATGTGAGCTCAGAGAAGTAGGTAAATGAATTTGCAATGATTCTGAATGACACTGGACACACACACACACTCCCTCATCCTCCTTAAGCCTCCCTGAGTGAGCATGATTGGCACTGCAGTACTCCAGACTTCCTGTCTCATCCTGATGCCCTGATGACCTAGAATACAGGCTGTATCCCTCCCAGCACTGTTGGGAGCTGGTGACATGCCTGGACATGGTACACGTCACCTGAGGGTCTGGAGTCAAGGACTCGACCCTCCCCACAGGTTCCCATGAGGAGCCGAGATAAAGAAATTACCAAGGTTTGGGCTCACACAGGAGACAGGGTGTTTACTATGAAACAGAGTTTATGCAGCAGAAATTGCCTTGAGGAACTACTTTGTATTGCAGTCACTTCATTATCTAGTGTTTGTCACTCACCATATAATAAAGGTATGGAAGGCATTTGCGACTGCTCCTCTCCAGAGGGCAGTCCTCCTGATCCCATAACTTTGTTTGTCTCTTTCATTCTCACCGCTCCAACTCAGGTTTGTTCATTTCTCAGGCCGGCTCCTGACTCAGCATCAGTGTGCTCATGTGAGACAACAATGTCCCAGCTATCTGGAAAACCAGGGGTGAGTGCCCAGTTTGGGTCTCCTCACCTGTCCTCCTCTATGTCTCCTCTCCTAGTCCCAAACTCCTCACACAGTTCTTACTGTTGATCTGTTAGGGCAAAAGAGCTCATTACTAAAGGGTAAGGATAAAATTACAGACCCAAGAAAAAGGCAGACACATGGAGCTCTCTTATGGTGTTGCCAGCAAAGTCCTAACTCAACAATCTTGCCATATCCTGCCATGTTGTGGTGAGAAAAACCTTAAGAAAAGGCCTCTCCTCTGGTGCCTGCACCAGTAGGCCCATCATTCACAATGCTGGTACCACTGAGTGTGAGTGGAGTGGGACGCCCTGTATCCTGTAGCATGAGGAGTATGTGTACAGGAGCGCATCATCTTTCAACTTCTCCCCACCTTCTGCTGCCACCCATATGGGGAGCCTCCACTCACCTTTGATGGTTATGAGATACTCCTTCACAATCATAGTATTGTGGAAGTAGGGGTTGCTGGAAAAATAACAGCATGATCTTGCAGCCATTACTGGCATGCCTGACTCCCTTCACCTGCAAAAGAATAGTGGATATGGGTAGGAGATGACATCCCACTTCAGGACACCTCCCATTTACGTCCTGCAGGGATAGGTTATTTTCCCAAGTCCCATCCCTCCACAGCAGTGGTCTGACAGCCTGAACTTCAAGTTGATCATGTGGCTGAGCATAGTTTCATCTTGGTCACTGATCACAGCTGACAATTCCTGATTGTTGAAAACTGCTGTGGGTCAAGGAGCCTGCACAGTGCAAGATGAACATCAAACAGATGGAATATATAGCAGAGCCTTACAACCGCCTGGTTTGGCCTGAGCTCTCTATTCTGTAGCCCCACTCCTTCTCCAAAGAGCAAACTGGCACTTGAGGCCTGAGGTGTCTGCACCCACTCAAGCAGGCTCTGTTTCCTGACAGAATTTGATCTCCCCCACATCCTTGCATGCTGAGTTCTTGACAGGATTTCTTTATTTCTGCACATCATACGTTCCTTTCTAACTAAGGACTTGGACATACAGACCTTGTCCCATGCAAAATTACTCTGAGAAGAACCTGTGCAACATAGAGCTTTATGGACTAAACGTCCCTTGTTCTGTGCATGAGTCTGATTTGGGACCTTACTCCTGGACCCTCAGGGAGTGTTTCAGTAGTTCCTATAAGATACAAAGATGCCTTCAAGACTTTGGATCTTGCTGTTGTCACTACCCCAAGCTTTACTCCAGTGTGTCTAACTTCCTTCTGAACTACCTGTCCCCAGTTACATTTCTCATACACTAGGGCAAGCACAATGTGGTCCCGCCTGTAGAGCCTCAAGGATACAAATTTGGCCCAGAATCCATAGATACCTTGAAGGTTGGTCCTTCTCAGTTATAAATAGGGCTGGCCCTTTGCCATGTCCTGGGCTTGAGCCAAGAAAAGGCTCCGTTCGCTTCCAAGTTCACGGGCTCCATCTCTAACTGAAGGGCCTGGAGTGGGGACCTCCAGTGGGGACCAGGTCCACTTCCCACTGTGCCCTGACTCTGCCTGCTCCTGCTCCACTGGTTCTTTTTGTGGATGTTTTCATTCTGCTTCCAACTTAGGATCAGCGTCAGCCACCACCTCCACTAGGACATGATATCCTCCCACTCTGGACAAATGGGTCACAGTTAAGTGCCAATTAATTTTTTCTCAATCAACTCCTCCACCTCCCATTGTGCTATCCTGTCTGGCCCTGGCAGAAAATCATTAGTCTTTCCCTCCACCAACAGCTCTTCATTCACCAGCTCCTCCTGCCTCCCCACCTCCAGAACGGGGAGGACCTCCTCCAAGGCCAGAAACATGTCATATCGTGTCACCATCCTCACGGCCTGCATGAGGTTTCCCCCATGCAGGACAAACTGCTTCTGTTCCATGGCATCCCCTTTCAGGCCCTCCTCCTCCTAGTGCTCTTCACCCTCCGCCCACTGCTGCACTCTACTCCGGTCATTATGCACAACCTGCTCTTCAGCCACCACCTCCCTAACCCTCCTCAAATCAAGGTGTGGCCAAACCTCTTCACCGGCTTCAAACATCTGGTTCCCGGTTAACAAACAGCACCACCTGCAAAGACCCTCCATCTGCAGCCTCAGAAGCACACTTACTACCACCTCTGCCCTTAGGGCCTGGGCTTCCTCACCTTCCTGATCCAATGTGAAGGTAAAAGCGTCCTGGGCCATCCCCGGTGCCCGCCCTGCCTGGAGCAAATGCGGGGGGGAGGGCACCGAGGGTCTGGAGCATCACTAGCACCTGAAGGCCCCATGAGGGCACGAAAAGCACGGAAGTGTCCTGAGGAACCGCGTTGTCTACAAACAGCCTGACTCGCTCTGGTGTCCTAGCCCTGAGCCATGAAGTGTCAGGAAGCAGCTGGTGCAAGCACCGTCAATGCAGAGCCTGCGGAGTCCACTGGCAAGCACTTGCGAGTGGGGATACGGGTCCTTGCTTTGCTAACTGGCATGGCACTGGGGCCCCAGAAGGGGCTGTAACCTGGGCACCTTGAAGGAAGTGGCTACTGGCCACAGCCCTCGCCCCTCTTAGGAGTGGGCAACTGAAAGCTCTCTTCCAATCAGTGAAACCACAGTGGGTGAACGCTACCTAGTCTCGCCCTTTACTGGAGCCTGAGGCCAAACATTCCTGAAGATGCCCAGCTTCAGTCCTGGCTCCGCAGCTCTCCTGGGCTTCTGTGCCTGATGGACACCTTTTCAAGTCTAATCACACTTCGCCCTTCAGAATTCGGTTCCCACTTACCCACAGTGATCCCTGGTAAGATCCACGGGGACAAACACGGCGGACAGTAGAGGTTATCCCAGGATATGGGATATCTGAGAGTGAAGCTACAGCCAAAGGGGAGGCCTGTGCCTGGAGGGGACTGGAGCCCCCGTTCTGGTCGACTTGAGTTCACAGGACTATGGGCCAGATACGTGTTCATTCTGATTGCCTTTAGATCAATCATTTTCTATCTGTTTACCATTGCTCTTGTTCTCTCTCTCCCATCCATGCCTTGGGTTTTAGCGACCAGTAAGAAGGATGACGTGATATTACTTCAGGATTAATTGGTTGCTGAAAAAGTATGCTCCCTTGGCCCGCAATCCCCGGCTTTCCCGCACCAGGTTCTCCTGCCGAGCCGGCCGTGGGCGTGGCCCCCTCCCTCGCGCCTTCCCGCGCGGCCCCTCTCGCGATAACATCCGGGAACCTCAGCCCCTCACATCTCTTTGGTCGCCCGCCTCCGCCGGTGGTTTAGCGCCGGCGTCCCGAGCCGAGCTGTGGGCCAAGACCTCGGACAACTTGAGGAAAACAAGGTAAGGGATTCAGAATGTTGAGCAGAACATACAAATTCATAGCACGGCTGTGCCCTGGCGTCCGAGTAGCGAGACGCGGTCATGTAGACTCTGATTTCCTGGCAGGCTTTTTCAGGGGCCTACGAGCGGAGGGCGCTGTGTGAGCATAAACCGGAAAGTGCGTGTGACGCCTGCGGGCCTTAGGGGCGGGGGTGTCTCCCGAAGACAGGTGTCTCCCGGAGGCAGGGAAGGAAGGAAGGCCAGTGAACTGGGCGGGTTTTGTGCTGGGATGAGGGCTGGCGGGGTGGGCGCGGGGCGACGTGCAGGGGCTGCTGGGTAAGGGAGGGAGTCCTGGGTAGGGAGAAGCTCGGGGAAGAAGCTCGTTGTTGGTGAGCTCTTGCACCCACTTTGCCGGCTGAGCGGGCTTAGCTCGTCACCCATTGCGGGCAGAGGTGCAGCGTTGTTGTCCACCGCATGCCTGCAAATCCTCTCATGTTACTTCCTCGTGTGTTGACTACTAACAGTCCTCTACCCACCTAAGTAAAGGACGTAGCCTTCCACTTTATATCTAATCCCAGAGGCTTCCCCACTCTACTGTCTCCCGCCTCCCTAACTTAGGACCAGTGAATTTCACGTAACCCATTTACGTCCTCTCTTTTAATGTTAACATAAAGGAAGGTACAAAACTGTCGTTCTCTGGAACAGCATCTCAGTGGTTGAGATTTTAGTTCGGGGCAGTTGTCAACACTTTGCCTCAAATCAACTGGCAGAAATTCTTTGCATGCTCACAGGTTTCTTACATTGCCAAAAGGAGGCATGGAACTTAAAATAGTAACTGTTTGATGTGCGGAATCTACAAACAACTTTTCTTCTTATTTAGGTTAAAAAATGCATTTTTAGTAAGTGAACTCTTGTGCACTGCACCTCATCGTTGCATGAGCTTTGCGATCAAATGGAACCTCTCAGTTTTTATCAGATGTCTAGGAAAATGGAGCCTTTGTTTGTTAGGCCTTTGCTCATTCGGGGCTGTCGGTTACACATTTCAAAAAGTTATCTACAGTCAGCTCTTGTACAGTACTTCTGTTGACTACGAGGAACACTTGGTAATTAAATTCGATTCTTTGTCCAAGAACTTATTTTGCTATGCGCCTGTTTTTAATCACTTACAGCACAATGGAGAGAGCACATAGGCCTGGGAAGCTGTTGGTGGGAGGCCTCAGTATGTGGACCAACGAAAACACACGTGAAGCAGTTTTTGGGAAATTTGGTCCCATGACTGCGGGTAAGGAACTCTTAGAACCAACAGGCCTCCCTGCCCAGACTAAAAGTATAGTAAATATAAGTCACTGCCCAGATAAATGGAAAGTATCTTTCTGTTCTTCAAAGTCATATGAGCAGATTTGTAAGTTTCTGTGTCCTGTTGTGAAAGTAGTCATAGCAGTGAGCTAAAAGTCCCACTTAATGGCTTCTTATTAAGAAGGAAAAAAGAAGTTGTAAATACAGTGTGGAGTGGGGCCATGACAAGGGATAAGTTAGGTTAACTCTAAGTTTATTCACTGCAGACTTTTAGAAAGCTATTAATGGTGCAGTATGTTGTGTTCTTCTAAAAGAAATTTCAGAGGGTTGTTGCCCTGCCTTGTCCATTATATCAAATTGAGAGGCTTTGGGGGAAATTCTCAGAGCTTTGGTGTGTTAGAAAATGCAGAACGTTTTATTTTCTGAAACATATCACGTTTTAAATTGTAGTTCGTTTGATAAGAGAGCGAGAAACAAACAGGTCCGGAGGCTTTGCTTTTATTACTTTTGAGAGCCCTGAAGATGCTAAGGATGCTGCCAGAGAAATGGACAGAAAAGTAAGTCTTTTAATAGTGTTGTAGCTCTGTACATCTGTTAAAAGTATTTCTAGGCACTTTGTGTTTTCCTGATTTAGCCAAGATGATTTAGCCATTACCTTACGTTTTGTCACATAAGTGCTGGACAGAGAGGTTGGAAGGAGATTGATAGGAACGTTAGCATGACCAAAATACTACATTAAACTTAATTAGTTTGGCATATGAACACCAATGAAAACAGGCTTTCAGCCTTCCAAGAGCTTCAAAACTTAGAATAAAGCCCCACGGAGGTAATTGCAGCAGGACAAAGGCCAGTGTTCATCAAAGGCTATTGTAATTGGTGCAGGTATTTCTATAGTATAAAAAAATAAAAAAATAATAAAAAAAAAAAGGCACACAAAGACAAGTAGGGAAAGATGATTTAGCGTTGTTTCTGGGGGGAAAGCCTTGAAAAGTTTACTGTTTGAGTAGGCCCTTTACCTTCTAATAGCTATTCAGTTCTTGAAGAAAGGAAATGACGTGAGCAAGTAGATGGTGGGTGTCATAAGTAATTGATCCTCCTGCCCTTAACTTTTTCTACTTAATAATTGTTTCATCCGCTAAGCAGAGTGATTTTTGTGAAATGTATACATCGCCATTTATTTTACAGGAGTGGTTGATAGTTTATTTTGATTTGGTCGTTAATGTACTAGTGAATAAAATAGTCTTTTTTCTCCTGGACCTTCAACTCTAGGCATTATATATGTCTCCTATATCCTTTGAACTTTTCAGAGATTGCTAAATAAGAATTAAGTCTCTCCACTAAGGCCTCTTTTGGGGCTTACCTGTATTTCTTACATTATGCCAATATGCTTTCTGGTTCTTTTATTTTGTGAGATACTTCCAGTATATCATTCTGTTAGTCTAAGCCTTAGTTTTTGGATTGGATAAGAACCAGTCTTCCCTGTGACAGCCTTAGAAATAAAAAATTTCTACTTCAGTAAGGGGGTTTGTAAACTCACCCCATTTTTTATCTTGTATTTAAGGTGATGTGTTTACATACTCATTATACCATTTATTAAGTTGTTGATTACTCAGTCACTTCTAGTACTTTTTAAACAGGACCGACATATGTCAATGCCCTATATTTAGAGAGTTTGGTTTCTGGTACATGAAGGCACTCAGCACACACTGACCCTTTTACTTTACCTTCACATTGTAGGGTTTTGTAGTAGTTAGGAGCTGGATGTGGCCCATGAATTCTGTCGGGTCCAGAAATCCGCTTGGTTGATGAATAATCATTGATGGTGTTTCCATTCTTCCTAGATTCTAAACACAAGAAAATGCAGTTTGTGTAGACATTATTTCTAAGTTTCTTCTTTCAACAGGTACTTTATTGCATACTTATTATGTGCTAAGGAGTGGTGATATCTCAACTGAGGAATGGTTCTGATTAGACAAAAATCCCTATTCTATTGGTCACTTATTGTCTGTGGTAAAGATGACAAATATAAAAGGAAAAGTACATATAAGTAAGATCATGCACAAACATGTTAAGAAGGACAATATGTAAGGTAATTTAAGTAGAGTCAGTCGGGGCCATAGACAGTGTTTTTGTTCATAAGAATCAAGGGAGCCCTGGCCGGTTTGGTTCACAGACTGAAGGGGTAAATTCTGGCCAAGGGCACGAACCCCGGTTGCAGTCTCTCTTCCTGGCCCGGTGTCCTGGTGCATGCCTGAAGTAGCCATTTGATGTTTCTATCACATCAGTGTTTGTCTCTCCCTCTCTCTGTCTGCCTGTCTCTCTCCCTCTCTCTCTGTGTCTCTTTCTTTCTCCTTCCCTCCCTCTCTCCCTGTCTCTCCCCCCTGCCCCCCTTCATTCTACTCTCTCTGAGAAGCAATGGAAAAATATCCTTGGGCGGGGATTAAAAATACTACTACTACTAATAAAGAATAACCAAGAGAATCAAAGGATGTTAGCTGAATGTCGAGTGTTGGGAAGGAGGCAGTGGTGCATAAATCTGTGGAAAATATTTTGGACCCAGAAACCGCAATTGATTCCCTAAGCGGGGAACGGGCTTTTGTGGCTGTTTAGTTTGTGTCAGGGCCCATGTGTGCCAGAAGTTTTGGTGGAATTTATGACTTCAGGTTTGTTGGCAAAAGTAATACCAAACAACCAAAATACTTTGTGTGGAGCAATTACTCTACCTGAGTTAGGTTTACACAAGTCATTTTGACTTTGGGAAAAGATAAACCTTCATGAAATTATTGGGAGATTAGGAATTTAAGCATTTAAAGGGTCAACTGAAGTACTCTGCTTCAAAGTTAATTTTAGGGACACATTGAAATCAAAACAGCTGAATAGGGCAGAAATCTGAAAGACTATGTGAGCGCCCTAGTTAAAAATAGAGAGATGCAAAAGTGTACAACTACATAAATACAGACTTGTGGTCAAACGGGGAATTTTTATTTCTATCATTCTGACTGAACATATAGTACAGTAATAAAGACTGAATAAAATAACTATCATCTTAATGAACGATTGAATGATTTCTCTTCAAAATCATCCACATTTATAGGTAACCTGGGTCCCCTGCAAAAAATGAAGTAAAAGTTGGCGATACAAAAGGGAAATAAGATGTACATCATAGAAAGTAATGCATGTACATTTCCTCACGACCTGTGAGACATGTTCATCTTTGTTTATGCGGCATTTCCCGGACTACTTCTTTCCTTCTCTTTTTAAATGGATTTCAGAGAGAGGAAGGGAGATAGAGAGAGAGAGAGAGAGAGAAACATCAGTTGGTGAGAGGGAATCATGGATTAGCTGCCTCCCGCAGGCCTCCTATGGGGGATGGAGCCCGAGAGCCGTGCATGTGCCCTGACAGGGACTTGAACCGTGACCTCCTGGTTCCTGGATGGACGCTCAACCACTGAGCCACACAGGCCGGGCTAGAGGACATTTCGTCATCCCCATATACGGTTCTGTGTTGGATGACTTAATGGAAGGCAGTTAGTAGTTAAATATTTCCTAAACTTGCCTTGATGAAGGACTCAGTCATTTTTGAAGGAAAACTTTGGTTTGGGAAAATAGTGTGAGATTGAACACGATTTTAGTTGCAGTAAAAGTAGGTTTGTTAAAAAGTTGTTCATTTGTTTGAGCTAAGTGTGATGTAATGTCATTATGTGTAATCGTTTTAGTCTTTGGATGGAAAAACAATTAAAGTAGAGCAAGCCAACAAACCATCTTTTGAAAGTGGTGGTAAACGGAGGCCACCACTTCCTTCGAGAAACAGAGGTCATGTGGGAAGTCTGAGACGTGGAAGAGGACGTAGCGGAGCAAACGGCTGTCCCTCTGGTGGAGAACCCTTAGGTAATGTTTTCAAATATCGGGATGGAAGGAGACTTGACTTGGGGTGGTGAACACGTAATCCAACATGCAGACAATATATTACAGAAGTGTACGCCTGAAACCTCTGTACATATATCAACCAGTGCAAACCCGTAATTGTAATTTCAGTGAAAGAGAAATGATGGAGAAACAGTAAGTGAAATATAAAATATACATACATATATATGGGAGATAAAGTATGAGACCATAGGAGCCAAAGAAGAGTATTGTTGAATATATCGAACTGTCTCAAGTTTTATTTATATATTTTATGTGCAAAATAAACAATAGCATTCATTAGATTAGGAATTAACAGTGATGGGCAACATGATTTGTAAAGGCTAAAGAATTATTGCAGTTATAAAAATGAATGAAATAAGTCATGTGAAAATCAATCATAATCACCTTTCAGGGCAGTGACATGAACTTCACGCTCAATACAGTCTGTTTTACCGTTTTAACTCCTTGCCTCTTACTCACTTCAACAGCTCTCTGCAGAACTCATTTTTATTAACCATATGCCAGAATTTTCCACTTTGGCACCAAGAAGTTTATCAAAGTTTGAAGTGCTGTTGTGTACATGACGGACTGTGAAGAATACAAATTTGCTGATTTATTTGGAAAACAAAGTAATAGAAACCATTAGGGCATCTTGGAAACCACACAACAAAATCAAAATGAATCTAAATATACACATTTCAAACATAAACACTTCATATTTGAGGATTGACTTTGAAATACTTGTTTTCGGTACAGAAGTGTGCTGAACCAGTCTCTGTTGTTACTCGGATATGAGGAGTTTCTGCTTCCGTTTGCTGTGGGGAACTTTATAAGTGGGAAACTACCTAAGGGGGATACATAGCTTTGTATAGATTCTCAAAGTACTCAGTATTAAAGGAAGCCACTTTTCAGTACAAAAATTTCTATGTATCAGACCATGGAACATAAAAACTTTGTTCATGTTAACCAGCGTTCCAAAGTTCAAAGATTTAGCGCCTCTCTTTGATAATTAGATGTGTGACTTTTTAGGAGAAGTTTCCTAAATTGGCATTGCAGGGTTTTCCCTACTTGAAGGTAAATGGCCCTGTTTTTACCACTAAGGTGAACTTGAGAAGAAATGACCAATTTGTATTTTGCCTTGTATGTGGATATCATTTTTTTTTTTACCTATGACCAAACCAGGGAATTGGAGCATAGACATAATTTTCTATATTCCAAGAAAGTTAAAAGGGTAAAATTGTTTGTAATTTGTCAATATGTATATCTTTGTAAAAAATTATTTTTTGTTGATTTCAGAGAGAGGGAGGAAGAGAGAGAGAGTGAGAAACATCGATGATGATGATGAGAGTCATTGATTGGCTGTCTCATGCAGGGCACCTCTGGGGATCAAGCACAAAGCCGGGGCATGTGCCTTGACCTTGAGTGGAACCGTGACTTCCTGGTTCATGGGTCAGCACTCAACCACTGAGTCTCAAACACCGCGGCGAGCATAATCTTTGGATTAAAAGTTAGGATTATTTTGTAAATTCATTGTAAGATTTGTATGTTATTTTTTTTTTTTTTTTAGATAATACCTCTCTCTGATGCATCATCTTTTGAATATTTTAATATTTTTGTTTATAACTATGATGTTACATGTTGTAACAGCTCTTTTTAACAACAGACTTACCTGAACTGTCACTGACTTTTTCCTTTAATCTTTAAGAATTATTTTTGCGTTTACTGTATCCAGATTTTCTGCACCCCAAATATGTTTCTTTCACACCAGCATAAAATGCTGCTTGACGTTTTTGTAGGTCTTACAAACTGACATTTACAATAAGTCTGTGAATTGTATTGAAGTCCTTTAAAGAGACATTGTTGTCAGTTTGGAGTGACAGATATGCTCATGACCACAGTACCGTTCAGTGAAGATTTATAAACAATAACCAAAACTTGACCATTTAACAAATGTTGACTCTACATACAGAAATGAATGGTGTTATTTAGACACACATAATGGTGAATATACTCTTAATCGGCACAAAAGCTCCTCCATGGGGCGCCTCCGACTTAAAAGGGGTCCATCTTTAAGAACTGGGAACCCTCCCCCTAAAATATATGCCCATTCAGCTTCAAGACAAAGCGATACTGGGGTGGTAAATGCTGTGTAAGGCAAAGATAACAGTTTCTTATGGGTTAGAATTAGCTATTCTAAAATTAAAGCTGAACTTTAAATTCAGGAAGCCAAATGGAAAGTGAGTCTCATATGGGCATATTTACTGACCGCTTTCTTATTTCTTGATTCATGGTTAGGAAATAATTCTTCAGCCTCTTATTAGAGACACAATAAGTAGATGATGCCACAGGGTGGAAAACATTCCTTTCCAGTTCACGGTAACACAGAATTCCTGCTTGTTTTCAAAATGCCTGCTACTTGCTAACGTTCTGTGATTAGTAGGCTATTTTTACACGTGGTTTCAGGGTTCAAATATGCATGGAACCTAGGCGGGTGAGGCTCAGTTGTTGTGGGCTCCATTCCCAGTCAGGGGTGTGCAGGAGGCAGCCAATCAATGAGGACTCTCTCGACATTGATGTTTCTCTCTCTGTCCTTCCCTCTGCCTTCCTCTCTCTGAAATCCATAAAGATATGTTGTTCCGTGAAAACTCTAATGTCCTGTGAGAGAACATTCTGGTCACTAGCACTGTTAGGGTATGTATTTTGATGCCTGATCCAATAGGTACATCGTAACCGAAACTTGCCTTAATAATTACTGTTTCTTTGTTTCTTTCTTTATATCCTGACAGTGCTTTTCCTAGGATTTTGTTCAAAATACAGTTGTTGATGGGTACACTCTTAATTTTAACTTGAGCTCTTCCGATGAGCCTTTGCTAATGGTTTCCTAACCTACAAGATACTCAGTTTTAAGACCCTAATAAACTTTTAAGTGCATGGCATTGTTTTGGGTTGTCTGAAAATTCAAAGAAATACATAAACACATACAAGATATATTCTGTGCTTCCAAGAACCTTACACCAGGGACCGAAATACGTAGAATAAATAATCACATCTCAATCAGTATAGCGTAAGTGTTTTGTCATTGGCTGACAGGCGGTCAGCGTGGGTTTAGGTGGAACTTGAGAATAAATTTGAGGCTTGAAAGGCACACTTGAAGGAGTCAGACATTCTAAGTTGAGCGATCACAGAAGTGCCCCTAATTGTGAAATATATGGGAGAAGTAAGTAAGTCAGTAAGATGGATACAGAGGTGTTTTAAGGTCTAAAATACTTCTAACATACTGGCCTTAAATGTGACATTATTTGGAAAAACTAAAGGGTTGAGAACATCAATGAAGCTAAGAGCAGCATGGGTCTGACTTGAAAATATACAACAAGCCTATACATTTCAGTTAGTGGGTTAACTAGTGAATAAACAAAAATAAGTGAAAGGCTGATCTATGGGAATTAGGAGCAAGAATCAGCACCTAAAGGTAATAGTACGTGTGGGAGATGTAATATTATTTCACGTTTTGAAAGAGGCGCAGTGCTCTTTAGTTGAGCCCTTTAGTAGTGTAGCTCATGTGCTCTGAAACCTATAGTGCCGTTATTACAAAGGCTAACCTTGTACGGTTAAAGTAATTAGCATTATGAGAGTGTCAGTCACGGGGCATAAGTTATAAAATTAGATATGTGACCAGTTTGGCATGCACTAGCCCAATAAAAAAATTTACTATGCTTAGAGGAATTCTTGCCAGTAGCAGAGTGTATATGCAAGTAAAAGAGGACAGCATGGTGGTTGTATCCTGAGTCCTAAATGTAGTTGAAAGTAGAGCATAAAAATTCAAAGGTAAGTGGGAAACTCGATTTTGAAACTAAGTTATTCTAACTTGGCTTATTATGGTGGCCCTTCAGGAGCAATTGAAAGGTTTTATTCAGGATGGTAGTAATAGAAGACCTGACTACTGAACAGACTTACTACTAGTTCATAAGGGAGAGTGCATTAAGCCGTAAGTGTGAAGGGAAGATTTAAGAGGCTTTTAAGTAACCTAGTCAAGAGAGTGATGGGTAAATGATGAAGAATAGACGGGGAGAAGAGCTGAAAGACAAGATTTAAAAAAGCAAATGTAGGCCTTGATTAATTATGTCTGTGGAAGTCGTTGAATTTTCATGTACTTTGTTAAGGTTTTGGGAGGTTTTGCATGCGGATGGTATTTTAAGTATTAAGCAAAAGGTATGGGTAGGGTAAGCTGTCAGAAGGTAAAACATTGGAGAATAGCATTATTTAAAGAGCATGCAAAAATGAGCATACGTGGAATCTTAGAGTAAATTTAAAAACAGTTTTGGAATGAAGAAAGAAATTGGTCATTTGAATTTTGGGTTTTCTTTGAAACGTGAGACTCAATTTTGATATACTCACATAAGCATTTTTCAATTAAAGGACCGGTGTCTTGTGGGAGAGAAAATTGCGAAGGTGTTCCAGGCAAAGAGCCAGTCTCCTGCAGGAGATGTTACTATATGTCAAGGAGAGAGAATGCTTGCACTACAACTTCTAGGTAAACGAAAATATAAGCCTTAATTTTCAGTTGATACTTTGTGTTATTGAGGTGAAATTCATCAACCATAAAACTAAGTAATACGTGTACAGTTATGCCCCGCCGATGTGGCTCAGCGGTTGAGGATCCACTAAAGAACAAGAGGTGTCTGGTTAGATTCCAGATGTGGACACAAGCCAAGGTAGCCAGCTGGATCCCCAGCAGGGGACATGCAGGAGGCAGCCAGCCACCATCTCTGTCCAGTGTTTGTATTATCCCTATCCCTCTTTCCTCTCCAAAGTAGATAACATGTTAAAAAGAAAAGATGCATTTACAGCTGAACAATTAAGTAACATATCCTATATTCAGAGTGTTAGGACACCACCACGTCTACGTAGTTACAGAACATTTTTGTCACCCGAAAATAAAACACTCTTCCCCTGAAGCAGTCACCACCACTTTCTCCCCTGATGCAGCTTCTATGAAACAGCAACCTGGATTCGGTCTCTGTTAATGTACCTGTTCTCCATAGATCATACGAATGGACTGAAACAGTATGTGACCTTTTGTATCTGGCTTGTTTCTGTTAGCGTAAATGTTTTCAAGGGTCATCCATGTGGCAGTAATCAGTGCATCCCAATTTCAGTGCCCGCTTAACTATTCCATTGCAGCTGCACTTGACACAGTTTGTTTACCAGTTCTTCTGTTTGTGCATTTTCCACCATAGGGCTGTTCTGAGCATTTATGCACAACTGTTTCAGCACATGTATGCAGTTATTTGGGGTGTATAACTTTAATTAGAGAGGATTTTCTGAGTCATACTGGAATTCAGAGTTTAATGCTTTTGAAGGAATCTCCCAGTACTTCCCCCAGCAGCTGCACACTTTCACATTTCTGTTCTCAGTGCACCAGATCCTAGTGTCTCCAGATCCACAGCAACCCTTGCTATTTTCCTTTTCCAACATGATAGCTTCCTTAGGAATAAAGTAGTATCTCATTTTGGTTTTGATTTGCATTCCCCTAATGATTTGCATTGATGATCTTTTCATGGGCTTGTCGGCGGTTTGTGTATCTTTGGAGAAAGGTGTGTTAGAGGCTTTTGTCCATTTAAATTTTTGTATTTTTGTTGTCAGTGTGTGCCTATATTCTGAATCTTAGCAGGTGCATTAAAAAATACTTCTGCATTCTTTCCTTATATTTTTCAAGCAGAAATGATCCAGATTCCCGAGACAGCAAGCGTTATTGCTCGTCCCCTAGAGACTCTGCATACCGTGATTATGGCCTCTTAGGTTCTCAGGATGAGCGTTCCTGTAGAAGCCAGAGGCATTATAAAATTCTCTTTTTGTCTGAAACACATGGCCGTTGTTAACTTGGACATAGTTAATACTGTGTCTTTTTAATTTAGTGATCGTGGTGATGGCTATGGCAGGAGTCGTGACAGAGGTTATTCTGAATATCCTTATTCTGAATATCCAAGTGGAGGCTCTTTCAGGAAAGATTCATATAAGAGTAATGGTAAGAGTCCATTTACACTGTGTCAATCAGAGAATTAGATTTAAGAAGCCAGGCTGGGCTTCACTGTAATTTTTCTTCCATTCAACATAGGGAAATCTATACACAGTATGGCCTTTTGATTAGTTTGGGAGGTTTTGAATTATTCTCTCAATAGCTCATTAAAACAATACATTGCTTTCAGGGGTAGGCGGTCAGACTCACTTTTTCCCTTATATGGAAACAGTATTGTAACATTTTTAAATCAGAAGGTGTATTTGACAGTGCAAAGCCTAGGAACAATATGAAAGTCAGAATTGGAGCCCATTTTCACAAAATGTGCATGAATATTGATTGAAATTGAACTGTTTAAGCTAAAAAATTACTCTTTAAAATTAGTTTAAATATAAGACCGCTACACTCCCACAGCATAATTGGTATCTTCTCAGCACAGGCAGATAAAAGCATATGATTTCCAAATCTGTAATACTCTTCATGAGTCATTTGACAATGATATAAAAAAACCTATGTAATGCAGTTCAAGTTTTGTTATTTGGTCATTGACTTTTCAGGAGGCTCACGTGGCACACCACTGGCACGGGGGCCCCGTCTGACTTACGGTGATTATAGCAGTAGACGAAATGGTTCTGATGGAAGGCGTGAAAATTACTCAAGCAGCCGAAGGGATGCTACTTTAAGTGGTCATGACCATCGTGCTCGACGAAGCCAACAGGTCCACTGTCTATGGGAAACATATAGTTGCTCAAGTTACTGGGCTTCTTCTGTAGGAGGTCATTACGGAAGCCGATCTGACAGGCAGTAGAAAGAGATATTAAACATAATACTATGTTCTGTACCGAATTTTCCATATAAAGAAAATGTTGCTGTTACTTGAGCATTACTAAAAGAGAAAGGGTTGTTTGGAGAAGATACAAGTTTTAAATGTCCCTCTGAATTTTCTGGATAAGAGGAATACTGTGAATTCTTCAAGGTTAGTCCATAAGTGTTGCTATTTACTGACAAAATAGGAATTAACTGTGTAATGTCTGTGTTGTTCAAGTTTTCAGAATAAATTTCCACAAAATGATACGTTGTGTCTGATTTTACCTTGGACTTTGATCATGAAAGCAGGTTTTTGGAAGGTGAAATATTCTGTGGGCCTAAATTTTCCCTGTGGATCTTTGAAAATAAATGCATACTCAGTTAAGTAATGTTATTTCTCCGTAAGTTGCTGTACTGTTTCCAAGTTACGTTGGCTAAACAAATTTACGTATTCCCCTTTGAAAACCAAAGTGTAAAAAGAATTTGAAAAACCTCCAGCAAGGCTGCTAAACAAATGTTCACCAGGTTCCTTTGGCATTTTGTATGTCTTTATCCTATAAAGGGATGGTATCAGTGGGGAGAAAAAATCCCTTATGGAATGATATAAAAGTGTGAAGAAATAGAAAATTAAGCATCCTTTTGCATATTGAAATTGACTCAGCACATGTCTGAAGTGGGATAGATAGAAACAAAGTTTTCCACTTGAATCACACTGAACCAGTTAACTTTCCTTCGTACATATCTCCAAGAAGTGAAAGGTAGTGCCCCAAGATTGGAGACTGTGTTTAGTTTTAGAAGGACTCGCACTCTCTCTTCAAGTATTTCGAAATTAGTGTAGCTCAAAGAGTTTAATTGTACACTCTCAGCAAAATCAAGTTATCGTGAAGGGTTAGGGTTCTTATGAGTGAATTTAGGTGAAGATCACAAAGAGGAATACTGTTTAAGAAACTCACTTCTTGGAGTGTTGAGTGCATAAATATATCTTCCAAACGGAGTTTACAAAACACAAAATTTGGGGTTTTCTTCAAAGTATTTTTCCAGGAACAGTGTAGGTGAAATTCCTGGGTAAATTTGGATACCGGAATATCAAATGTGTAAGGAATTTGAAATCTAGCATATCAGCTTGAAACATAAATGAGTAAAAGGGAAAAGATGAAAGAGCAAGCTGTGAAGTTGGGATCCAGAGGGGGGTGTAAAGCACAGCACTGGAAATACTGTCGGTACTGTTATCATAAGTATGTATGGTGCCACATGGGTATTTGACATTTCGGGGAATCACTATGTAAAGGACAAAAGTGTCTAACCATTTTTCCAAACACCTGACACTAATACACAATATTACTGCAGAGAAAGACTAGGAATTATGTGATAAAGTAAATAAAATGGGGGAAACAGAACCAGTTTTCCAGAGTGTACATCTTAGTGAAATGAGTTGCCATGGTTAACAGTTTGTGATTCTTCCTTCTCTGGAAAGAAGAAGGACTGCTTTCCCTGAGTTCACACTGACATAGCTGAACAATTGAAAGTTTCATTAATAGAGCGGCTTTCTTCTGCATTCTGCTCTCTCTAGCCACAAACCCAGCACTCATGGTCCTCCTGACACACCTGAGCTAAGGAATTCTGCACATTTGGAAGAGAGATTTACAATACATTCAAATTTACAAATATTGTGTGTGTCTGTCCCTCACTCTGCCTCTCTTACTCTGTCTTTTCTCGCTGAAAAGATCACTGGACTGCCACTTTCTCCAGAAAGCTTTCCATGATTGTTACAGCTCCACAGATACCTGTAGTAACCATGGCCCTTTTAGGACTGAAAGGGGGGGGGGGAGATATTCTGGGAATGATGTGAACACAAACGTGAGGTTCGCTCATCAGATTCCCCTGCCCTATTTACTAGAGACAAGGATAAGGCCAATGACTACTCCAACTGTAATGGCAACGATCAATGCCAGGGATGTTCACGCTAGATCAGGACAGTCTGAAGGAAAACTGTGAAGCTGACGGAGGATGAGACATCTTTATTCAGCCAGCGGCAGGGCTACATGTACAGGATAGACTGACCCGCCTCTTCCCAGCGGTGGCCATTGGGGCCTACATGGGGGGAAAACTGTACCATAGGAGACAAAAGGACACCTCTGAAGGTCCTGGGCCAGTCTTACAGGACCCAAGACAATAGTGGCTCTCAGCCAAGGCTGGATCGCAAATAGTCAGCTAACCTGGCATCTGTTGACTGTGCTCTGTCATGTTTACATAACGGCCCTTTACCGGGAGAAGGTGGCGAGAAAGCCTAAGAGCTTTCCCTTTCCCCACGACAAAGAATTGTGCACATGTGGACCAGTTTCTCTCCACATGCCCTGCAGATTGATTCTCTGTTCTGCTCCAGGTCCATGGCAGGGATTATTAGGCTGCCCTGTCCTTGATCTCCTTTTGGTTGGGGCCAGTGGGAAGCCCGGGCATGACAAGAGATGAAAAGGAAGGAGTGGCTGGTCTGTATTCAGTGCCCCTGTCCTGCTCTTCTGGGCCCTCTGAGCCACAGTGCCAGATGGGCAGCCCTTTGCACACAGCTCTTTCTCCTGCTGGGTATTTGATACCAAAACTTCCTCTACCTTCAGGCTCAGGGATGGTAAGGACTCCCTACGCTTGCCATCCCTGGTGAGACACCTACCCCTGAAAGCTCCCTCAACACCTCCACCTACCCACCAACCTGTGCACAAATTCCCATCCCAGCCAGCACTGCAAACAAACTTCCTTAGTGAACCCGAGGCATCATTCCATGCTTGACAAGAGCATCCTTCCTAGAGCACTTCAAAGGCCCTCAGGTTTAAGGTGCCAAGTTTATGCTTATTGTTCTTTCATTCATTCAACATGTTTTACTGTGACTCTAAAGGCTGCTATGGCCCAGAACCCACAGCCCACACTCCATTGGCACACATTAGGACTCCCAATACCCACACTCCATTATCCACTTTGACACTTCCATTATTTCCACAGCACTCACACTATCCTGTCAGCCTATATATCTCCCTGTACACATACTAACTGATGGTCCAGGGCTCCCATTGCAGACACTGCATTGTGACTGTCAGAGCTGCCACTGTGCACATCCTGCTGTGGCACCCAAAGTTTGCACTGCCCCCACATTACCATGACACCTGATGGCTCTCATTGCCCACCATCCACTTTAACAGCCCAGAGCTCACAATGTCAACAATACTCTGTGCCACCACAGGCTTTTCACTGCCCTAATTCCACTGTGAAACCCCAGGGAACACACAGCTTACACAGCACTGACTGTATATCTTTCCCACTGCCCACATCAGACTCTTCATCGCCAGGGTTTCCCTTGCTCTACTCCAGTTTGACAGTGCTGGGTTCCCACTGCCCATACTCCACTATGATACCACACGGTTCCCACTCCCCACATTGTACTGTGACACCCCTGACCTTGCACCGCCCATTATGGCATTTATTGCTTTCAGTACCCACACACCAGTGTGACAACACAGGGATCTCAAGGCCCACACAACGTGTGGGAACCCAGATATCATAATTGCCTCCCTCCACTGTGCAATCTTCTGGCTTCCATTGCAAAAATACCATTTTGGATCCCTTGCCTTTTACTGCCCACATTCCTGTCTGACACCCAAAGCCTCTCTATACCCACACTTCACTGTGAACTTTTAGGTATCTCACTGCTCACTTTCACTATGACACCTCCAGGATATCCACAGCCCACATGCTATTGTGCCCCCATTGGTCCTCAGCTGACCATGTCACTGTCATATGTCAAGGCTCCCTTAGCACACACTGCAATGTGACACTGCAGGGCTCCCACTGTCCACACGGGGACTCTTCCAGGCTTTCCACACTTAACATGCTAAAGTGACACCTGAAGGATTCTACTGTTAACACTCCAAGTGATATTCCAGGGCTCCCATTGCTCACACTCTGCTGATAACCTATGTTCCTAACTGTCCACATTCAACTTTGCACCTTGGTTTACACTGCCAACAATTCACTGTGACACCCATGGCTACCACTCCACCTACTTAAGTATAGGGCCATACCCCTGGTATGCCACATCCTGAATTCCATGCTGGATGCATAGGCTTTCATTACACACAATCCACTCTATAACCTCAGGCCTACAATTGCTGACATTACACCTTGTCAACCACTGTGACACCCCAGGTCTTCCACAAGTCACACTTTGTCCGTGGCCTGCACAGCCTTACCTTCAAATTCATCATGCCTGTGGCTGAGTATTCTTTCATCTCGGTCACTCATGTTGGCTCACAGCTCCAGCTGGTTGACAAATTATTGTGCATCAAGATGCTATTCCCTGGAAGCTGGACATTAAACAACTAGAAAATGGTGCAGATCTAGAGAACAGCCCGGCTTGGTCTTTCCTCTCTTTCTAGCCCGACTGCTTCCTTATAAGATGCAAAAAGGAACACAGTGGCTCTTGAGGACTGCAGGTGTCTGAAACTATACCAGCAAGCTGATTCCTGACAGACTTGGATATCGCCCACATTCTTGACTGCTGACAGCTTGACAGGATATCTGTATTTCTACACATCACACATTTCTGCCTAGGACTGAGTACTTCGACATAGAGACCCCCTCAAGTCCAGCATTACTACAGGAATAACCTCTGTGTGGTCAACGGTCCTTTTTCTGTGCATGAGCTTGACTTGGGACTGTGCTCCTGGAATCCTAGGTGATGTTTCCATGGTACCTTTAAGATAAAAGCATGTCTCCAAAATTTGGATGAGATTGTGGTCCCTCCTCAGAGCTTTATTTAATACAATATGTCTGTTTTCTTTGTGAACTACCTATCCCCTCTCATACCTTTCTCCTGCACAAGGGCAGGCGCATTGTAGAGTGCTAAAGATAATAGGTTTTGTCCAGAAATCGTGGATGTACTGAAGGTTGGTGCTTCTCAATTGGACATAGGTCTGCTTGGAACCTCTGCCATGTCTTGTGCTTGAGCTGACCAGAGGCCCTGCTGGTTTCATGTTCACAGGCCCCATCTCTAAACCAAGGGTTCTGGAGCACTTCTTGTGGTGACTAGGTGTGCTTCCCACTGTGCCCTGCTCTGAGTGCTCCTCCCCCACTGGCTCGTCTTCTGGATGCTTTGCTTCTGCCTCATTCAGGCTCAGCCTTGACAACCATCTCCACTCCATTCAGGATGTCCTCTTTCTCGACAAACTGCTCCCCACAGTGAATTCCTTCTCAGTCAGCTCCTTCTCCTCTCACCGCCCCTCCCTGTCTGGCCCATGTAGAAACTCATGATCCTTTATCCAACAGCTCCTCCTGCCTCCCCACCCCCATACCTCGGGAGGCCTCCTCCATGGATGAGAACATGTCCTAGCCTCCCACCCCCTGCATTACCTGTATGAGGCTATCTCCCTGCAGTATCTCCTTTTTCACAATTTCCCCTTCAGTTCCTCCTCCTCCTCTTGGTTCTCCCCCTCCTCTTCCCATGCTGCACTACACTCTGGTCATTGCATTTACCTCTCTAATTTTCCCAACTCCATTTGTTTAGGAGACTTGTCTTTACTCCAGTGTATGCTCCTGCCGCCTTTGAAAAATATTAATTGAGTTAATTAATGGGTTGGGTCAATTCCTAGGTTGACTGTTCAGTTCCATTTATCATTATGCCTGTTCTTGTGCCAGTTCAATGCTGTTTTGATTAAAATGGCTTTTTAGGATAGCTTGATATTTGGTATTTTGATTCCTCCCACTCTCTTTTTATTTCCAAAAGTGCTGCAGCTATTCGGGGTGCTTTTTGGTTCCCTATAAATTTTTGCACTTGTTGCTCTCGATCTGTGAAATAGGACACTGGTATTTTATCAATAGTTTGAATCTATAGATTGCTTTGGGGAGTGCAGACATCTTAATGAGGTTGATTCTAGCAAACCATTAGCATGGTATATGCTTGCACTTGTTTATACCTTCCTCTAACTCCTTTTTGAACATATTTGTTTTGCAAGTACAGGTCTCTTACCCCTTTGGTTAAGTTAATTCCTAAGTGCCTTAATTTTATTGTTGCAGCGTTAAGTGGGATTATTTTTTTAGTTTCTCTTTCTGAGAGATCATGATTGTTGTATAAAAATGCCATTTGCTTCTGGGCATTAATTTTCTATCCTGCTGCATAGCTGAATTCATTTATTAAATCTAGAAGTCTTTTGGTGACGTCTTTAGTGTTCTCAGCATACAATATCAGGTCATCTGGAAACAGTGACAGTTTTATTTCTCCTTTCCAATTTGGATGCCTTTTATGTTTTCTCCTTGTCTGATCGCTGTGGCAAGGACTTCCAACACTCTGTTGAATAAGATGGTGAAAGTGGACGTCCCTGTCTTGTTCCTCTTATTAGGGGGTATGTTTTAGTTTTTGCCCATTGAGTATGAAGTTGACTGAAGGTTTGTCCTATAAGGACTTTAATGTGTTTAGGTATGATCCCTCTATTCCCACTTTGCTGAGAGTTTTTATCAAAAATGGGCGCTGGATTTTGTAGCTCTTCCTGCACCTACTGAGATGATCATGAGATATTTGTTTGTCAAATGGTTCCTGTGATGTATCACATTTATAGATTTGTGAATACTGTACCAAACCTGCATCCCTGGAATAAACCCCACTTGGTCATGGGGTACGATCTGTTTAACATATTGCTTGATCCAATTTGCTAATGTTTGTTTGAAGATTTTAGCATCTTTGTTTATCACGGATATTGGCCTGTAATTCTTTCTTTGCAATGTCTTTACCTGGTTTTGTAATTAGGATTATTCAGGCTGCCTAAAAAGAGCTTTGGAGTGTTTGTTCCTCTCGGACTTTTTGGAACAATTTGAATTATTTTTTGAATGTTTGATAAAACTCCCCTCTGAAACTGCCTGGGCCTGGCCCTTTTTTTCTTGGGCATTTTTTAAAAGTCACTGTTCCAATTTCATCGGTTTTTATCAACCTGTTCAGCATGCCTGATTCTTCCTCACTGAGTATTGGAAGGTTGTATATTTCCAGAAATTTGTCTCTTTCATCCAGGTTGTTGGCATATAGTTGTTCAGGGTATTTGCTTACAACCCTTTGTATTTCAGTGGTATCAGTTGTTACTTTACTTCTTTTGTTTCTCAATTTATTTATTTTTGACCTCTGTCTTTGGTTTTTGGTGAGTTGGGTTAAAAGTTCATCACAGTGATTATCTATTCAAAGACAAGCTCTTGGTTGCATTGACCTTTTTTAATTTTTTAGTCTCTACGTTATTTATTTAGGCTCTGATCTTTATTATTTTCTTCCTTTTACGTCCTCTGGGCCTTTTCTTGTTTTCTGTTCGCTTTCTAAATCTTTCAGTTGTAGTGTTAGATAGTTTAGTAGAAATTTTTCTGGTTCTCATTGCTATGGAAGATTTTAACAAAAAAAGTTTGTATACACTACTCTATTTGGACCCTGATCTAAAAGTGTTTCCTCCCTGCTACATACAAACTGTTGCAAAATTAACGCCAGTAATATAACAGTGCCAAATCACCAATTAAAACATGAGTAAACTAGTCATTTTAAAACCTCTACCAATTTCAAGTTAAATATACCTACAAACTTCATATTTAAAAAGGCATATCTTCCCTGGGCAGCGGGGCTCAGTGGCATAGTGTCGGCCTGCACACTGATGGGTCTCAGGTTTGATTCCCAGTTGAGGGCACATACCTAGGTTGTAGATTCATTCCTCATCCCAGGTGTGCAGCGAATTAGAAAAGCAACCAATGTCTGTGTCTCTCTAACATTGAGGCATATCTCTCTCTCTCTACCCCTTCTTCCATGCCACTCTCTCTGGAAGTCAATGAAAACAATATCCTCTAGTGAGGGTTAACAACAACGACAATAGCAATAGCATAGCCATGGAGATGGGAAAGACATTAGTGTAACTGAGGGAATAATCCAGAGTAGAATTGGGTATACTCTTTTAATGGGATGAAGCTTTCCTTTATGTTGACATTAAGGTTTCAGAAGTGAAAAGATGACGGTTGTGTTACAGGGGATACAGGCAGAAGACCTCAGCTCTTGTCATCTTGAAGGAAAGATTTCAATCAAGAGAGAAAATAAAGGAAAAAAAGCAAAGCTTTAATGGCTGTAATAAAAATGTACTTAGGATGGTGAACCAAGGCAGGTGCATAGACGAAGTAACAGGATAGCCTAGGCTGGGCTGCCTTTGCTCACTGGGAAGTCAGAGAAAAGGGGGCCTTGGACACATTTCCAAGACCTTTCAGACAGTTTCAGAAGACAAGCCTGGGATGAGCTGCCACTGCCCATTGCTCCCCTGGTTGAAAGCACCATGGGGCCCCCGCAGAAGGAAGGAGGAAACTGGCGCTGTCACGCTTTCCTGTGGTGTAGGGGAGCTCACACTTGGTCCTTTGTCCTGAGCATATTTATCTCTCTTGCAGGTGGAAAATCTTATGGGAGGCTTCAGGGGAGTTCTCAAGAGAATATTCATCAGCTTTCCAGGGGTGCCCTTTCAGGGTGCTGGTCGCCACTGATTAGTCCATGCCAGGAAGGGCCTCATTTGTCAATGTGTCTGGTCCTGAGTCCACTCCAATGCCACTTGTCTTGTCTTAATGCTTTTATGGGCCTGGAGCTGAAATACAACTGAGACTTAAAAGGTATCTTTAGGGAGGAATGCTTAGGGGGTCTCCACCGCATGACCCAAGACATGCTCTGGGAGAATAGATTACCTGGGGACAAAGTTCTTGTTTTCCCAGTCTTTGTCCCTTGTAGGCCTCTGGGGGTTCCTGTCCAGGTGGTTTCCTGTGCCCTAGTCTCTGCACCTGGGTTTCTGCATCTTTCCCATCTAATACAAACTATTTATTCTCCAGTGCCTTTGGCTTAGGGAAGATAGGCTTAACTCAAACTGCTGTCTAAAAATCTATCTCAGTTTCCCTTTCAACTTGTCCTGGAATTTTTCTAGCTTTTTGTTATGCTGTAACAGTTCTACATCATTCCAATTTTAAAACCACTGGAGCGTATAGTTTAAAATGTTTAGTTTTAGATGACGTATATTCTACATCAATTTCTGAAGGGGCATAAATCTGCTATCAGAGATTAAAATAAAACACAGAATTCAGAATGTAAAGTCATTTTTATTTCTTATGTAAGTAACAAAACAAAAACAACAACCCAATATTGAAATGGGAAGAGGACCTGAACATTTCTCCCAAAAGAGACACAGAAATGGCCA
Source organism: Miniopterus schreibersii (assembly GCF_964146895.1). Taxonomy (NCBI): domain Eukaryota; kingdom Metazoa; phylum Chordata; class Mammalia; order Chiroptera; family Miniopteridae; genus Miniopterus; species Miniopterus schreibersii. The sequence goes on along the minus strand of NC_138120.1, from coordinate 14,771,610 downwards.
ACAGATATCCAACAAGATGTTCAATTTTACTAGCCCTTTGGGAAATGCAAATCAAAATTACTGCGAGATACCACCTCACTGCTGTTTTAACAACTGTCTTCACTATCACATGTCCTAGCAAGGTTTAGAGAGGTTTTGGAGAGAAAGAAGTCCTCACTCACTGCTGGTGAAAACGGAAACTGATGTAGCCATTATGGAAAACAGCACGGCCACTTTACAAAAAATGTTAAGAAAAGGGTTGCCCAAGTCAGCAACCCTGTGAAATCTGGATTGACCTCCTATGAGTCTCCCTTCAAGAGCTGTCAAGGGGAATCCATGAACTGTACCATAAGTGCCTAGCTACTTCTTGAGGGCTGAGGACCTTCACCATAGCCAACAAGGTGCTGCCTGTATTTGCATTCCAAAACATGACTTCACAAAACGGAACCTGCTAGGTACCCCTCAGGAGCTCTGGAAGGGCTTCAATGAGCTGTAGGGCAAGTGCTGAGCTGCCTTTTTACAGGCTGAGGACCTTCACCACCAACAACCACTCCCAAGGGTCCACCTGGATTTGAATTCCCCAAACCTGCTGGCACAACCAGCCAAGTACAATCCCAAAGTGGGGAAGAATTTCATGTCAGGACTGTGGCACCTAGAGCAATCCCCTTAGAAGTCAAATCAGGGCCTCTGGCAAAGACATGGAGGGATAGAGGGGGTGACAATGTCTCTCTCATTTCCAAGAAGAGGCAGTTCTGCCTCAGTCAGAGGGTTCAGCATTGATATATTAACCCAAGCACCACCTGCACTGTCTTGCAGGTACTACATCACAGGGTAAAGAGGTCGAAAATCAGAGCTCTAAAATCTGGTGTATCAACCATGAAACCTCCCTTACAGAGCTCTGGTGTAGATTTTTTTAAAAAGCACCAACCTTGCCTCTAAAAAGCTAAGGACAAACATCACTTCAATCAAAGTGTGGATTAGATTAGCATCCCAAGATTCTGCTGGACCAGCAACAGTAATCTCATATTCATGTGGGTAAGAGGTTGCAATTCCAGTGCTATGGAATTGGATGTGACTCACCTGGAGCACTCCAACTTTGCCTCTGGCAAAGCACCGCAGATATAGTAGAAAGTATACAGCTTACTCTCTCTCCGCCTTAAGGGCAAGCAAGATCCTATTTTGGGGGTTGGGGTTCACCTTGTTCTTTTTCTCCAAGAGCTGCCAGGTTTGCCTTGTGGATGCAACCTCACAGGAAAAGGCAAGATAACAGTTGAGTCATCTGTTGCCACCCCATCAAAGACTCACCTCAGGGTCTCTTACATGAGCCTGCTGAAGTAAAAGTCCAGTAGCTAGCTCCCTTTTTAGGTCTAGGTGCCTGTGTCACCCCAAAGGGAGGATTGGATTTGGGCCCGCACTTCCAGCTGACCCCATCCTGCTAAGTTCACTTCTGTGTGGTGAAAGTCAAACCCACCCATGAATGAACCAACCGCAATCCAATTATAATAGGAGGGTTCACAGACCCACACAAAGGACACTACCAGAGTATTCAGCTCAGGAGTTCAGGAGACTTAACCATGTCTGACAAAACACATGCTACTTAAGGTCACCCATAAGCACTGGGAGTCATAGTAGTCCATCTAACACATAGAAATGGAAGCAAGGAGACATTTGAAATGGGGGAACAAAGAAAAAAAACAAGTGAAAGAAAAGGAAACAGACAACAACAACAACAACACGTGTAGCAATACTTACTTCTGACAAAAGAGACGTCAAAATAAAGACCATAACTGGAGACAAAAATGGTCACTACGTAATACTGAAAGAATCAATCCAACAGGAGGATATAAAGCTTATAAAGATATGTGCACCCAAGCAGGAGGACCTAAATAGATGAAAAGTATCTTGGTGGACTTTAAGGGGAAATAGACAGCAATGCAATCATAGTAGGGGACATTGACACCCATCTGTCATCATTGGATAGATCATCGAGGAAAAGATTCAACAAGGAAATAGAGACCTTAAATGACAACCTAGATCTAATAGACTTATGTGACTTTTGCAGAACATTTTCACCCCAAAGCAGTGAAATGCACATTCTTCTCAAGTTCGCATGGAACATCCTCAAAGACAGACCACATGTTAGGACAAAAACAAGTCTCTCCAAGTCCAAGAAGATTGAAATCATGTCAAGTATCTTCTCAGATCACGGGAGCATGAAACTAAAAGTCAATTACTATAAAAACACTCAAAAATATTCATATACATGTTGACTAACTGGCATGTTTTTGAACAATGAATGAGTAACCAACGATATCAAGGTGTAAATCAAAACTTGGAAAAAAAATGAAAATGAACACACATCAACACAAATTCTATGGGACACACAAGAAGCATTCCTGAGTGAAACATTTTTAGAATAACAGGCCTACTTCAAGAAAAATGTAAAGCTCTAATCAACTATCTAAAATTACAAATTAAAAACTAGAAGGAGAGAAGCAAGTCCTTGGCAAGTTTTGCTCATTGTTTAGGGCATCAGGCCATGGACAGAAGAGACTGAGATTCAGTTCCAGTCAAGAGCAAGTACCTAAGTTGCAGACTAAGTTCTTGGTCCTGGTCAGGGGGCATGTAGGAAACAACCAATAAATGTGTCACTCCCACATTGATGTTTCTCTGTCTATCTCTCTCTCCTTCACAGACTCTCTGAAAAGCAATGGAAAAAAAAAGTCCTCGGATGAAAATTAACAGAAGAAAGAAAAGAGAGAGAGAGAGAGAGAGAGAGAGAAAGAAAGAAAGAAAGAAGAAAGAAAGAAAGAAGAAAGAAAGAAAGAAAGAAAGAAAGAAAGAAAGAAAGAAAGAAAGAAAGAAAGAAAGAAAGAAAGAAAGAAAGAAAGAAAGAAAGAAGAAAGAAAGAAAGAAGAAAGAAAGAAGAAAGAAAATTTGAGGAGATGTAGAAGAAAGAAAATAGTGAAGATCAGAACAGAAATAAATGACACAGAGACCAAAAACACAATACAAAATATCAATGAAAGTAAGAACTACTTTTCTGACAGAAATAAGATTGATGAATCTTTAGCCAGACACACCAAAAAACAAACAGTGAGGACCCAAGTAAACAAAATCAGATGTGAAAGAGGCGATATAACAACTGACATGACAGAAACAGAAAGAATACTAAGAAAACACTATGCACAACAATAAAGTGGGGAAGCTGGGTAAAAGGGACACATTTCTCAAAACCTACAATCTGCTAAAACTCAATCAGAAAGAATCAGAAAACCTGGAAGGCCAGTAAAAATGGATGCAATTGAAGAAATAATAAGAAAAATCTTCCAGCGAACAAGTGTCTGGGGCCAGATGGATTTACATGCGAGCTTACCTAAACATTTAAAGAATTAAAACCCACTCTCCTCAAAATATTTTAGAAAATTCCAGAGGAGGGAGAGATTTTTATGAGGCCAGTATTATAATAATCTCAAAACCAGATGAAAATCCTGCAAATAAAGAATATCACAGACCAATATCCCTCATGAACATAGGTGCCAAAATCCTCAGAAAATATGTTACCAAATTATATCCAGCAATACCTTAAATAAGATCATACACCATGATCAAGTGTGATTTATTCTGGAGACGCAGGGCTGGTATGATATTCACAAATCAAGAAATGTGATAGCTAAACAAAATGAAGGACAAAATCTTATGATCATATCAATAGATACAGAGAAAATATTCTAGAAAATCCAGCACCCATTTTTGAAAAAACTGGGAGCAAAGTGGAAATAGAGGGAATATATCTCTACATAATAAAGGGCATATACAACATACCTGGAGCCAAAATCATACTCAGTGTGCAAAGGCTAAAACCATATCCCCTAAGAAGAGGAATAAGACACGGTTGCCCCTTTCACCACTACTGCTCAGCATACTACTGGAAGTCTTAGCCACAGCGAGCAGACAAAAAGATTACATAAAAGGCATCCGTATTGGAAGAAAGAAGGTTAAGTGTCATTACTTGCAGATGACATGATATTGTACATAAAAAAACTAAAGAGTCCACCGAGTACTTGTGGATATAATTAATGAATTTGGCAAGGAAGCAGGAAGCAAAATTAACATCAACACACTGATGGCATTTTTTTACACCAATCATGAACTCTCAGAAAAGACTGTACTATTTACCATTGCAACTGAAAAAATAAGACACCTCGAAGTAAAGTCAAAGAAGGATGTAAAAGACTTGTATTCAGAAACAGGACACTGAAAAAAGAAAAGGAAGAAGATACAAAGGAGCCAAAGAATTATAGACTGAAAGAATTAACATTATTAAAATGTCCATACTACCCAAAACAATCTATAAATTCAACACAATTGTCATTAATTCCAACAGTATATTTCACAGAGCTGGAAAAAATATTTCAAAAATTTATAGGAAACCACAGTAATTTATAGTGCATCCACAGTATTCTTGAGAAAGAAGAGTTGTAGGATCACATTACTGAATATCCTGCTGTAGTACAAAGCCACTGTGATCAGAACAACCTGCTTCTGGCCCAGGAACAGGCACATAGATGAATGGAAAAGTACAGAACCCAGAAATAGACCCATGCCATCATGGTCAATTAATATTTGACCAAAGGGTCAAAAATAAGCCATACAGTAAAGACAGACACTTCAATACATGGTGCTTGGAAAATTCAACACGTACATGAATTTCAATGAAACCACACCAGCAACTTACACCATGCCCCAAAATACATTCAAAATGGAAAAATAATTAAATGTCACCCACAAAACCCCAAGGCCCTAAAAGAAAACATAGGCAATAAAATCAAAGACATCTCACATAGCAGAGTTTTTGTAGATACATCCCCTAGGGCAAGAGAAACAAAGGAAAAAAATAAACAAATGGGACTACATCAAAGTAAAAAGCTGCTGCACAGCAAAACGCTTCTGCATCCTCAAAATGCAAAGAAAACCCACAACATGGAGAACATATTTGCAAGGATGCATCTGATGAAGGGCTAATTTCAAAAATATACCAACATATCGTGTCACTCAGCAAGAGGAAGATAAACAATCCAATTAAAAGTTGGCCAACAGGCATAGGAAAAATGCTCAACAATGCTTAAAGTCAAAGAGGTACAAATTGAAACGACAATGAGGCATCACTTCACCCCTGTCAGAATGGCTACCATCAACAAATCAACAACTGTCAGGTGCTGGAGAGGATGTGGAGAAAAGGGAAGGCTAGTACACCATTGGTGGGAATGCAGATTGGTGCAGCCACTGTGAAAGAGACTATGGCATTTCCTCAAAACATTGAAAACTGAACTGCCATTTGACCAAGGAACCCCACTTCTAGGAATACATACTAAGAATCCCTAATCACCAATCAGAAAGAATATGTGCACCTCGATTTAAAGTGCAGCACTATCTACAATAGCACCCAACTACCAGTCAGTAATTGAGCAGATATAAAACCTGTGGGACATTTACACCATGGAAAAGAATGCAGCTATTAACAAGAGAAATCTCTTACCCTTTAGGACAGCTTAGATGGACCTGGATAATACACTGGTAAGCAAAATAAGCCAGGCAGGGAAAGAAAAATATCACATAATCTCAATTATACATGGAATCTAAGGGACAAAATAAATTGGCGAACATGATAGGACCACACAGATGGAGGCATGAAACCTATTGGCGGGTCTCAGAGGGAAGGCAGGAATGAGGGCGGGAAAAGGTTAACCAGAACATTTATAAGCATATATGCATAGCCCTTGGACACAGGCAATAGACAGGTGAAGACCTGGGGTGGGGTGGGAAGTGAGTGGATGAGGGCAGAGGGAGAATATTGGAGACATTTATAATACTCTAAACGAATAAAATGTGTTTTGGTTTGTTTCTTTCTTAGTATTATTTTAATTTTAGAGTTCACAAAATGCTCTTCATACTATCATTTCATTTCATACAAACAATCCTGTGGTGAGATTGTCTTTATAACTTAGACAATGGAAAAATGGACATTTCATTTATTTAACAGGGATAGAGCAATACACTCACCTTTTAACTCCCTTGTTAAATATGTAAAGTAGTATATGACTGAATGATATATCAGTTTTACCACCGGTAACTGTCCATTTACACTACAGTTCTCCCACTGAGCACACACCACAGTGTTATCACAGGGATCCCCCCGCCAACCCTCCAGTGTGCCCAACACAGTGTCCCCCCTTCTGATACGCCACTCTAGCACACCAGTTCTCCCACAGCCCACACTGCTCTGTCACAACTTCAGAGCACCCACAGCCCAAACTTACTGTGACCTACCTGGAGCAGCCCATTTCCACAATCCTGTATGACATTTTAAGGCCCCGTTTCCCCCAAACCACAGTGACACACTAGGCTCACACACTGCTGGGACATCCTAGGGCTCACGCTGACAAGCCTGCAATGCCAAACCACGGAGCTCTTAACACCCTCATTGCTCGTTGTCACTTCATGGCTCCCAGTGTCGTCACTCCTCTTTCAGTCACAAGAGATCCCAATCACAGCGCACTGTGACACCTCAGGCCTCCAACACACAAAACTGCAGTCTGGCACTCAGTGGCTGATTTCAAATTCCACAGTGACGCAAATTGGATCACACTGCACACAATTCCATGCGAAATGCTATGGTCCCAGAACCCAATTCCAATTTACACTCAGCAAGACTGCTACCACACTCTACTAAGACACCCCAACATTTCCTCTGAAAACACTCTACTGTGAAACCACTGGCCATCGATCATTCTCTGCCCAGCCTTCTTTGACACAAAAAGTGTCCCACAACACACTTCACACTCTGGTCACCTTCTAGGGTGACACCTGTAGTATTCCACTGCCACAAATGTTTTGACAACCATGGCTTTCATGGCTCAAATTCCACTGTGAAGCCTCACAGCTTTTTCTGACCACCCTACACTGGGACACATCAGGGCTCCCAAAGCCCACATTGAACTCTGCCATCTTCAGACATCACACCAGCCACACACTAGGGTAAAACATGTATTTTATTATTGCCAAGAAACCTCTTTGACACCCAAGGGCTTACTCTGCCATATTCCATGGAGACACATTCAGGACTCCCACTGGTTAGAGGCTAATTTGACAATCAAGGGGTCACACTTTCAAAACTCCACTTTGAGATCATAGGAATTTAAATTCCACTCTCTAGTGTGACACCTTAGTGTTGCCTGGCAAACAGTCTTCTTTGAAAACTCAGGACTACAAATGAGTTAATTCCAAAGTGACACCATAAAGATTTTCATAGCATAAAAACCACTGTATACTCCTGGAGCTCCAAGGCACACTTTCCACTCTAATTCCTTACGGTCCCCACAGAGCACAACTCCCAGAGACAACCAAGGTTCAACTTTCCCATCATCTCATTTAAAAACCAGGTACACCACTGCCCAAAATTTACTGTGATAAAATCATTCTGCATCTTGCACAGTCCAAAAATGTCCCAGGTCCATCCTCTACTTTGCACATCAAGGCTACCACTCTACTCACTCCCTATGACACCACAACATCTCCCAGAGCACACAAACAATTTAAAACCTCTGGATTCCTCTGCCAACATTCCACTTTGAGACACCAGGGGTCCCAAGCTCATTCTCCACAGGAACACTATCTGACCCCAACTGATTATACTCTACAGTAGAACACAAGGGTTCTCCTTTCCCAGAATGCAGTTTTAACTGCAAGGAATCTCCCTTCTAACTTACACTGTGACAACAAAGTATTTCCAGGCCCAGATTCTATAATCGCACCTCAAGACTACCAGTCCCATCAATCCACAGTTTCACCTTTTGGAATGCCACTGCATGTACTTTGTTGTGGCACACCAGAAATTTCACTGTCGCATTCTACTTTGCGCCTGAGGGCACATGCTGCCCACACTTCACTGTCACACCCTTGACTCTTAATGGCCGTACTCCAATATGATATTCCAGAGTTCTCAATGTCCTCCAGCCTCTCTGAGACTTGCAGATCTCCCCATATCCTCATTCTATTCTGAAAACCTTGTATAGCACTTGACATACTAAGGTTCTCAATCCCACAGTCAAACACCTCCAAATTATCACACTCAAAAATAACACACAAAATTGAAATCTGCCCATTAAGTATTACAACACCCTAGGTTTTCCACAGCCTAAACCACTGTGATACTGTAACAGCAAAACTTTCCCCATCTATGGTATAAACCAGGACAGCCATTGGCTTCCATAAACAACTCACAAATCCCACAGTCCACTGTGGCACCCTTGGGTTCCCACGGCCCCAAATGCGTTGGGCCACAGCAGAGGTTTCTTTCAGTGGACAAACACCATTCTGCCACCAGAGAACTCCCATTGCCAATACTCCAGTGTGTCACCAAGGTCCAACCATCCACTATGACACAGGAAGGCTCTCAGTCTTCACAAAAGCCTGTGACACCCCCGGCCTCACACTACAAATTAATCTGTTACAACTTCATGGCTCCCACCGGTCACAATCTCCCTTGACATGCCAGAGCCCCCAGTGCCCACAATCAAGAATGATCTTTTAGAAATTTCACTTCCCACACTGCACTGTTACACGTTATTCTCCCATTGCCCAGAGTCTAGTGGAAATCTGCTGCGCTTTTGATACCCACTTTCCACTGTGTTACTGCAGGTTGTCCACTACCAAAACAATTTGTCATGCCTTCAGGACTTCCAGGGAACACATTCCACTGTGCAAAGGAATGCAGCTCATTGCCCAGCCTTTGTTATGACTATGCTTGGTGTCCCAGTAACCTCTCTTTACACCAAACAACCAGGGCTCCCATTGCTCAAACTACGCTGTGCGAACTCAAGTTCTTCCATTACACGGTCTTGATTGTGACACCAATCCCACTCTATACTGGGGGACCACGGTGATACTACAGATGATATTACACTGTGATACATTCCATTCTTCCACTGGTAACACCCCTCAGTTCTACATCTCATCACTCCACTGTGATACCTTTTTCACTCCAACAAACTACACTCTACTATGATATGCCAGAAATTCCTCTGCTTAATTTCAGTTGGACATACTAGGGCACATACTCACTCACAATTGCTACTGATGCCCATACTGTAATGTTATACCCCAGGGCTCTGAATGTCCTCATGCCTCCCTTAGTGCTTCAGGTTTCCCAAAGACCATAGTGTATTGTGAATCTCTTGGATTCCGCTACCCACACTCTACATGATAGGGCTTTCACGCTCACATTCCACAATGACCGTGACACCTCCCAATGCCCACACACCAGTGGAACACCGAAAATTTTCAACATCCCATTATCTTTCACGACACCCCAAGTCTTCCAAGGCCCACACTCCACTGTAATACATCAGAGCTCACAATGCTCACAGTCCACTATGCCGGCCTAGGGCTCCCACTGTCAAACCTCCACTGTGCCAAACCAAGGTTCTCACTGCCAACGCACCGCTATGACACCAGAGGGCTCCAGTGTCCCTCAATACTCTCTGTCCCAGTGTCGTAGCTCCTACAGGCCACACTCCATTGTGACACCCAGAGCACCTACTCTCCACAATCAAGTATGACATTTTAGGGATCTCGCTTAACACACACCACTGTGACACCCAAGGTATCCCAGAGCTCACACTCCACTGTGAATATGCAGGCATACAAATACACACATTCCACTGTCATACCCCAGCTGTTACACTACACAAACTCTTTATTGACACCTTCCAGACTTCCAGGGCACACATTTCGCTGTGTCAACCCATGGCTCCCACTTCCCACACTCCAGTCTGACAACACCAAGTCTCACATGATCCATTCTTCACTGTAACATCACGTTGCTCCCTCCACCAACTCTTTACTGTAAAACTGCAGTTATACCACAAGCCATATTTCAGGGTGACAGCCTTAGACTTCTCACTGGTAACACTCTTCTTTGACACCTGTGTGTTCCCACTGTCCAGAATCCGTGTTGATACCCAAGGATTCCACTTCCAATCTCTATGGGACACTCCCATATGTAAATCTCCCAGGCTCACACACTACCTTGACACATCAGGATGAAAACTGTCCTCATTTCACTTTCATACCATGAGCAGTCCCACTGGGAATATATAATTTTGAACTTTCAGGTTTCTACAGCCCACGTTGCACTCTGTCTCCTAGGTTTCCCATATCTCATAACCCACAGAGGCACAGAGTTAGCACTACCCACACTCCACTGTGATACCTACCACACTCCCACTACACACACTCTAATTTGAAACACCAGAAATTCCAGTGACCAAATCAACTTTGATAACCTAGGGTCCTACGGTATCACTAAACATGTTCCACTGTGATACCCCATCCCTCCTAATTCCCATACCCCATTGTAACACCCACAGGGTCCCATTGCTTCCATAGCCAACACTGCACTGTAACACTCCAGGGCTCACAAAATCTACTCTCCAACATTATACCGCTGTTTTCTCACAGCCTACATTCCCCTTTGCCCTTTTTGATCCTACTGCACATTCTCCAATGGGTCACGCAAGTTTACTGACACGAACAACCAGCAATTACTTTTGAGTGGTCTCAGTGTCATCCTTACACTATGAAATGTTGAGGGCTCTCATGCATAATACTAATGTGTGTCCTTCTGGGTTTCCACTGCCTTCTTCCTTCTATCATCTCTCTTGTGCTCCAAAGTCTAAATTCCACAATGACAATTGAGGGTGCACCCTATCCAGACTCCACAACGACCACACACTGCTTCAACAGCACACATTCCACTGCAACACTCCAGCATTCCTCCATCCATTCTCAATTGTGTGAACCCAGGGTTCCGATTACCCACACAACACTCTGATATCTTCAGGATTTCCATGCCCGCATTCCATACTTCTCACACAGGTCTAACACTAACTGCATCTCACTGTGCCACATACATGACTCCCACTGCAGCACACTACTGTGACACTTCAGGTCTCCAAATCAACACACTACTCTGTCACAACTACAGCTCCCAGAGTGCACATTCTAATGTGACACCACAGACAAACTGAGTTGTTGCCTCTGATTTAATTCTCCATTTCATACCATGCTCTAGATCTCTCTGTGACTGAATACCTGGTCACACAAACATTCTGCACCAATGTCCTGTGCAGGAAAATAATGTTTGCTTGAAAACACGTACTTCTATCAAAAACTCCTCATGTGCTCTTCCCTATTTGAAGTGAAATGGACGGTCCCTCCTATTTAAGTCACACTGGGGGGATCCCCTGAACACAACAAACTGCCTATCATCTCCTATGAGCATTACTAAAGAGTATTGTGTAATTATTCGTGGCCCTAACCTGGAAAGTGGGTCATTGCAGAAATTAGGATCTCTTAAATTTCCTGCTGCCTTGTGTTGGACGCATCAGACCACACCGCCTTTAAAATGAGCAGCGATCTCAGGGTCACCCAGTAAGGAATCTGGGAACACCTAAGGAAATATTTGATGGTTGCAATGACCCATAAAGAGAAGTGGTGGCACAGCAGCCTCAGCCTTTTCATGAAGAACAGTCCTGGACAACCGTGGGAAGGGTTGTTGGAAGAACATCATGGGAGCCTCCATTTAAGGAATAGTAGACAGGCCTAAGAGAGTGGTGGGTGGCCCCGAGTAAGAGTTCAGAGGAGTGGGTCAATTAACTTGCCTTGATTCTGAGTGATTGTGGACATGCACACTTCCTCATCCTCCATCAGCCTTCCCTGCCTGAATGTGATTCCCACTGCAGTGCTCCAGTCTCCCTCTCTCATCCTGATGCCCTGATTACCTGGTGTCACAGGCTCTATTTCTCTTAGCCTCAGTGTGTCCAGAGAGTAAAAATGACCCAGGTACCTGGCAATCTAGGGGCGAGTGCCCAGCAAGCATCTCCGCACCTGCACTCCTCTACATTCACTCTCCTGGTGCCAACCCCCTCATATAGTACTTGAAGTGATTAGGCCACCCTTTCTTACAGATGTTAGGGTAGGGCAAACAGGGCTCATCAGGACAAGACAGGGATCTCATTATGAATCCAAGGGTCAGGGGAACTCAAAGCTCTTTTCTGCATCTCCAGGGAGGCCCAACCTCAATGCTCTAACATATCATGCTAGGTTGTGGTCAGAGAACCAGCTGAAGAAGTTAAGGCTGTTGTTCTGGTGCCTGCAGGTGTAGGCCCAGTGTCCTTAATGCTGATACCACTGAGTGTGGTTGGAATGGGACACCATGTACCCTGCAGGATGAGGAGTATGTAGGCAGGGACACATCACCTTTCACCTTCTACCCACCACCTGCTGACACCCAGGAGAGGATCCTCCTCTCACCTGTGATGATTATGAGATCTTCCTGCACAATCACAGTATTGTAGAAGTAGGGTTTGCTGAGAAAGAACAGCATAATCTTCCAGCCATGACTGACATGCCTGACTTTTTAACCTGCATAAGAAATGTTGATCGAAGTTGGTAGTGATAGCTCACTCCATGACACCCACCTATTCCTGTGTGCAAGGATAGGTCATTTTCCTACACCTCCTCCCTCCGCAGCCATGGTCTATCCAGCCTGATGCTATGGCTGAGCACGGTTTCATCTTGGTCACTGATCATGGCTGACTATTCCGTATGGTTGACAAACTTCTGTGGGTCAAGGATCCTGCAAGCTGCAAGATGAACAGGAAATGGATAGAAAATGGAGCAGATCTAAGCCACAGCCTGTCTTCACCTCACCACTCTCCCCCACCACACTTTCTTCTCCAAAGAATCAAATAGGAGCATAGTGGCTCTTGAGGCTTGCAGGTGTCTGCACCCAAAAGGTAGACTCTCTTTCCTGACAGACTTTGATCTACCCCATATCCTTGCCTGCTTTGGGCTTGACAGGACACCTTGATTTCTGCACATCTCACATTCCTGCCTAGGACTGAGGACGTGGATATACACACCCCTCCACTGCAGTATTACTTTAAGTACCTGTGCGACATATGGCTGTGTAGAGAAAACAGTCCTTGTTCTTTGCGTGGGTCTGATTTTCGGCTGTGATCCGGGACCCACAGGTAGTGTTTCAGTCATACCTATTAGATACAAGTGTGTCTCTAAGACATTGGATCTGACTCTGGTCACTACTCTAAGGTTTACTTGGAAAATGTGTTTATTTTCTTCCTGTATTACCTGTCCCTGCTGATACTTTTTTCCTGCACAAGGGCAGGCGCATCATGGTTCTGCCTGTACAGCATCAAGGTTACAGCTTTGGCCCAAATCCAGGGATACACCGAAGGTTGGTGCTTGTCCGTTCTAAATAGGGCTGGTGCCTCTGCCATGTCCTCCACCTGAATCAACAGAAGGCTCTGCTTACTTGCACGTCCACGGGCTCCATCTCTCACTTACATGCCTGGAGCACGTCCAGTGAGGACCAAGTGCATTTCCACTGTGCCCTGACTTTGCCTGCTCCTGATCCACTGGCTGTTCCCTGGATGTTTGCTTCTGCCTGTGATTCAGGCTCAGGCTCAGTCTCAACGTCACTGACCACTTCCACTACCTTCAGGAGGCCCTCCCATTCCAGGACAGACTGCTGCCCGCCAATGGATTCCTCTTTACTCAACTCCCACTCCTCCCCCTACTCCAACCTCTGTGGCTCATGCAGGAACTCATGATCCTTTTCTCCACCAACAGCTCTTCCTCCACAACCTCCTGGAAGCTGACATGCAATGTCTTGCAAATGGAGCAGATCTAGGCAATAACCTGACTTTAATTGACCTCTTAATACCCTATCCTCAGCCCTTCTTTATAGGAAGCAAAAAAGGGTACCGTGTCTCTTGAGGCATGCAGATGTGTGGAGCCACAGTGGAGAACTCTGTTTCCTGACCAGCTCTGATCTCCCGACATCCTTGCATGCTGAGAGCTTGACAGGATACCCTGACTCCTAGTCATTACACACTCCTGCCTTAGACTGAGAACCTGGATATATGTACCGCATCTAGTGAAGTGGTATACTCTGAGAAGAACCTGTGAAACATAGAGTTGTGTGCAGTAAACAGCTATTATTCTGTGCATGAATTTGATTTTGGACTATGCTACTACCTCCAGGTTGTGTTTCAGTTTTAGCTCTAAGCTAAAAGAAGGTCTCCAAGATTTTGGATCTGACTGTGGTCACTACCCCTAGCTTTACTCCATTGTTTCTATTTTTATTCTGAACTACCTATCCCCACTTATACCTTCCTCCTGTACTCCAAAAGTTGGCACCAGTTTCCCAAATAGTGCGTTTTAAAAGCGTTGTTGGCAATGCATTCCCACGCGTGTCCACAAGGGGGAAAATTTTTCAAACAAATAAATTTAACTAGTGATGCTGGCCATGCATTCTCATGCTTATCTACAAGATGACAATAGTTACCCATCAAATGATATTATTAGTGTGTCTGACAATGCATTGTCATGATCGTCCAATAATTGGAAGTGTTTTCTGAAAAATTATTTTATTGCGTTTGTTGGCTATGGATTCTGACATTTGTCCATTAGATGGCAGTGTGATCTCAGAGTGATTTTCTTGAGAATGCTGTCAATACGCTCCCATGACTGTCCACTAGGCGGCAGCATATTTCCACAAATGACTATACTTGATGTCCAGCAATGCATTCTCACACTTTTCCACTAGATGGCTGCTTGATCTCACAAGTTATTTTATTGGGGATCCTGGCAATGCATTCTCACGTTTGTGTGACATCTGGCAGTATTTTCCCACCAAATCACTCTGTTGGGGATGCTGACAATGCTTTCTCATGCTTGTCCAATCAGTGGCAGAATTTCCTTACAAATGAGGATCCCGAGAATGCTGGCAATGCATTCTTAAATCTTTCTGTCAAATGTCAGCATGATTTCACAAGTGATTGTTTTGGAGATGCTGGCAAAGCATTCTCACGTCTATTCAAAAGATGGCAACATTTTCCAAGCAAATGGTTTTTGGGGAAATGCTGGCAACACATTGTCATGTTTGTCCATGTGTTGTCAACATTTTTTCACAAAAATGATTTTTCTCACGATGCTGGCAATGCATTCTAACACTTGCCCTACAGGTGGCAACATTTTTCAAACAAAGTAGTTTATTGGTAATTCTGACAAAGTATTCTCACTATTATCAAATAGTTGGCATTAATTCCTTTAAAATGATCTTATTGGGGATGCTGGCAATGCATTCTCACATTTGTCTGCTAGGTGGGAGCATTTTCACATCAAATAACTTTATTGGGTATGCTGGCAAAAGCACTTATGCTTATCCACTAGGTGGCAGCATTTTCCCACCAAGCAATAATGATGGAAATGCTGGTAAAACATTTTCACAGTAGTCCACCACATAGCAACTTTTTTCCAATGCCTAATTTTATTTGGGATGCTGGCAATTCTTTCTCTCGCTCGAACATCAAGTGGTTGCATTTTTTCCATCAAATTGTTTTTATTGGATATGCAGGGAATGTATTCTCATATTTGTCCAGATGGTGGAAGCAAGATCTTTCAAGTGATATAATTGGCGATGTTCGAAATGCATTCTTACTCTTGTCCAATAGGTGGCAGAATTTCCTTACAAATGATGTTATTGGGCATCCTGGAAATGCAGTCTCATGCTCGAACAGCAAGGGGCAGCCGTTTTTCTCCAAACGATTTTTTAAGGGATGCTAGAAATCCTTTCTCGTGCACCTCCATTAGTTGGCAGCAATGTCCCCACAAATGATTGTTTTCGTTAATGCTGGCAAAACAGTCTAACTCCTGGTCCATGAGCAGGCATCATTTAACAACCGAATGACATTATTGAGGACGCTGGCAATGATTTCTCACCTTTGTCCAACAAGTGGCAGCATTTTTCTATAAATAAGATTATTAGGGATACTGGAAAGGCATTCCCACGCTTGTCCATTAGATGGCAGCATTTTGTTTCAATTGGTGTTATTGGGGATGTTGGCAATATATTCTCACGCTTGTCATATGATGACAACTTTTGCTTACAATAGTTGTTGAGAATGTTGGCAACGCATGTCACACTTGCATGTCCAATAATGGCAGCATGACCTCACAAGGGATTTTACTGCGGATGATGGCAGTGCATTCTCTCGTTTGTATACCAGTAGCCCCAACATTTTACCAAGTCATTTTAAAGGAGATGCTGGCAATGCATTTGCAGGCTGGAACACATGGTGGCAGCATCTTCCCACCAAATGATTTTATTGTGTTGTCGGGAAATACAGTCTCACGTTTGTCCAGCAGGTGGCAGCAATATTTCACAGGGATATTATTGGGTGGGCTGAAACACATTCATATGCTTGCCCAATAGATGGCAGCATTTCCTCACATACGGTGTTAATGCATTCTCACCCTCCAATGCCAGGTCACAGCATTTTTCAACAAACGATTTTAGTAGGGATGCTGGAAATGCTTTCTCATGCTCGTGCACCTCCATGAATGATTGTTTTGGTCATGTTGGCAATACATTCTAACGCTTATCCACAAGCTGGCTGCATTTCACCGCGAAATAATATGATTGGGGATGCTGGCGATGAACTCTGAAGTTAGTCCAACAAGTGGCAGTCTTTTTCTTCCAAAGAATTTTCTTGGGGATACTGACAATGTATTCTACTGCTTGTCCACCAGGTCTCAGCATTTTTCTACCAAATAACAATGCATTCTCTCATTTCTCCAAAAAGTGGCAGCACTTTCCCACTAAATGATTTCATTGGGCATGCCGGGTATGCATGCTCATGTATGTCCAACAGTCTACATTTATTTAAAAAATCATTTCTTTTGTGATGCTGGCAATGCTCTCTCATGCTTGAACAGTCAAAACATGCACCTCTGTCCCCGTGTGATAAAAGTGGATGAGAATTTGGAACCAAGAAGCTGACACAAAAATGCAGTATACTTCTAGAGACGGCAATGGGTTCAACTGTGAAATGCACGCAAGGCCCCCGACCTAGTAGCCTGCTGTCAATGTGCGAGCTGACTTCCTAAAGCGAGGTTGTTGCAAACACATCATCCTTTAGAACCCAGTACTGCTAATTCAGGTCCTTACACACAAGGCCTTTCCTTAAACTCCCTTATATCCCAAGGGAAAACGGTAAACTCAATTTATTGGACTTTCACTGATTTCTCAATCCACCACGGCCTCCAGCACACACAGGAGAATTCTGGCTTCTGATACCATCACAAAAACACAACTTAGCCAATTCTGCAATTGTAAAGGCCATGAATTCACAGGGACAGGTAATTCAGAGAGTCCATTGTCATGCAAACAATACATAAACAGGCACATTAGATGCTCTTGCTTTATCTTGACATTTATTCCATGTGCTGCATGAATAGGCATTCCATGAATGCCTTTCCACAGGGACATTCTGCACCTAACTTCTACACAGGAAAATAACCTTTGCTTGAAACACCTTTTAATCTGAAAAAAAACAAAAAAAACAAACAAAACAAAACAAAACAAAACAAAAAACTTCTCGCGAGCACTACTTATACTGGAAGGTCCCTCCTATATTTCTCACACGCTGAATATGTGCACTTAAGGCAACAAATCTGGTGTCATCTCCTTTGAGCATTAACCAAATGTATTTAATAATCATGTCAAGCCAAAACCTGTCACAACTGGAATCCCTTCTCTTTCCTCCAGCTATGCATTCAACAATTCCTGCCTCAACCATGCTGTCCTGGACTGTATACCCAGGAAGGCCGGCGATACAACTCAGGAAATACATGGTGGTTGTGATGATCAATAGAGGGAAGTTGTGGAACAGCAGCCTCAGTATTTGCATGAAGAGAAATCCTAGGAAATTATGAAGAGTGCTGTAGGAAGCACATGATGGGGGCCTCTATTTAATGCATAGTAGGTGGTCCTGAGGGTGGGGTTAGTGGCCTGGGCAGTGTTCTCAGGATGGCCTTGGAGGAATAAGGAGACACTTCAGGAAATATATGGTGGTTGTGATGATCAATAGAGGCAAGTGATGACACAGCAGCCTCAGCCTTTGCATTCTCATGCTCAAACAGCAGGTGGAAGCATTTTGTGCTCAAATGATATTGTTGCAGATGCTCATTCTGAATTCTTACTTTTGTCCAGAGGGGGTAGACATTTTATTACAAGTGATTGTTTTGGGAATGCTGGCAATGAATTCTGAAACACCAGCGGGAGCATTTGTCCACCAAATGGTTTTATCCGGGTTGGGGGCAATGGGTTCTCACGCTTTTCCAGGACATAACAGCATATATCCAACAAACGACCTTAGTGGGGAGGCTGGCAATGCATTCTCCCCCTTTTCCACCAGATGGAAGCTCTTTCCATCACATAATTTTATTAGCGATTCCTACACTTGTCCACTTGGTGTCATCGTCTTTCAACCAAATCATCTTACATAAAAACCTAGCGTTGAACACTCATGCTCGTCTAACCGATGGCAGCATAAACTCTCAGGTATTTTGGGGGCAGGATGCTGGCAATGCACTCTCACATTTGTCCACCAGGTGGCCACACTTTTTTTGACCTACTAATTTTACTGAGAATGCTGGCAATGCATTCTCACCCTCAAATACCAGGTGACAGCATTTTCTCCTCAAATGACCTTATTGGAGATGTTGGAACTGCATTGTCACATTTGTGCAAAGGAGATCAATTTCTTATTTACAGGTGATTGTTTTAAGGAGGCTGGCAATCCATTCTCACACTCAAACACTAGGTGCAGTATTTTCCCACCAAATGATATTATTGAGGATCCTGGCACTGCATGCTCATCCTTGGAGAACAATTGGCAGCTGTTTTCCACCAAGTACCTTAATTGGGCCTCTGGCGATGCATTTTCACTTTTGTTCAATAGGTGGAAACATTTTTCCACAAGGGGTTTGACTGGGGATGCTGGCAATGCACACTCACACAAGTTGACAAGCTAAGAGCATTTTTCCACAAGTGATTTTCTTTCAGAACCCTAGCAATGTATTTTCATGCGTGCCCCCCACTTGGCAGCATGATCTCAGAAGTGATTTCACTGAAAATGCTGACAATGCATTCTCACACTTGTCAAACCTGAGGAACTTCTTCCAACAACTGATATTACTGGGGCTGCTGGCAAAGCATTGTGAAGTCTGTTCACGACGAGCGCATAATTTTTCCACCAAATGATATTATTGGACATAAAGGCAATGGTTTCTCCCACTTGTCCACCAGATGGCACCTTAACATCACACGTGATTTCTTTGGTATGCTGAGAATGCATAATTATGTTTGTCCAGCCAGTGGCGGAATTGTTCCACAAAGTGATTTTATTGGGGATGCTGGCAATACATTCTCACATTTGTCCAACTATTGGCAGTAGTTTTGCCCAAAAGTGATTTTTGTGTGGTGGGGTGTAGGTGTTGTTTTTGCATTCTCACACGTGGACATTGGGTATCAGAATTTTCTGCCCAAATCACTTTATTGTGATTCCAGGAGATTCATTCTCACCCTTGCCCACCTAATGGCAGCCTGATCTCACTAGGGATTTCACTGGGGATGCTGGCAAATCATTAAAACCTTCGTCTAGCACCTGGCGGCCTTTTTCTCAAAAAGTGATTTTATTGGGGATGCAGTCGATGCATTCTTAACCTTGTCCACGGGCGGCAGAATATTTCCACCGGGTGTTTTTATTGGGGATGCGATCAATGCTATCTCACATTTGCACAACAGGTGGCAGCAGTTTTAAACCAAAGGATTTTACTGGGGATACAGGGAATGCTTTCCTATGTTTGTCAACAATGTCGCATAATTTTTTCATCCGAACTTTCTTCAGGGGGATGCTAGAAATGCATTCACACCCTTGTACACGAGGTGGCAGCATTTTTTCTTCAAATAATTTTACAGGGCATGCTGCAATGGATTTTCGCGTTTGTCCTACAGTTGGCAGCATTTGCCCCCAAAGAAAGGTTTTTGCGGGGATGCTGACAACGCATTCCCACATTCGAAGACAATGTGGCAGCGTTTAGCCCCAAATGATTTTATTGAGGATGCTTGCAATGCAGTCTCAGGTCCCTTTAAGAGGTGGCAGTATTTTTCAATTAAATGATTGGATTCGGGGTGCTCTCAGTGCATTGTCATCTTCGTTCACCGGGTGCCAGAATTTTGTCTACAAATAGGTTTACTGGTCATTCTCACAATACATTCTCCCGTTTGTCTGAGAGTTGGCAGTATTTCCTTAGAAATTATCTTAATCGGGATGTTAGCAATGCATTCCCACATTTGTCCAGAGATGACAGCATTTTTAAACAAATAATATTATAGGGGATGCTGCCGAAGCATTCTTACACATGTGAACCAGAAGGCAGCATTTACGTCAGAATGATTTTTTTTTTTAATTGGGCATGCTAGCACAGCATTCTCATGACTTTCCATCAGGAGGCAGCATTTTTTCACAAAGTGATTTAATTGCGGAAGCTGGCACTGCATTCTTACTTTTTCCCACATAGGTGGAAAAGTTTTCCCCCAAAAAACTATTGTTTGGGGGATGCTGGCAATGAATTGTGATCCTCGAGCATCCATTGTCAGCATTTTTTTTTACCTAATGATTTTATTTGGGATGCCAGCAATGCCTTCTACCATTTGTGCACCAGTTGCCAAGAGGCCCTTGCAAGTGCATATATTGTTGTTGCTGGAAATGCATTCTCACGTTTGTCGAAAAGGTGGAAGCATTGGTCAAACAACGATTTTACTGGGGGGAATGGCAAGGCATTCTTACACTTGTCCACCAGGGAGAAGCATAGTTCTACCTAACAATGTTTTGGGGGATGATAGCATTGGTTTCCAAGGTTTGAACATAATGTGGCAGTGAGATCTCACAGTGATTCTATTGAGAAGGTTGCCAATGCAGTCCCAAGGTTTTCATTTTCATCATCCCCAAAAGAATCATTTATAAAAATAAAAATAAAAAAATCCAGCCACCTTTAGACAAAAGAGAGAAGGCAGTGCCACCACGTCATATCACTTGAGGAGAAAATGCTGCCAAACGGTATTCATGCCTGAGAATGCATTGCCAGCATGCCTAGAGCAATAAATTGTGGCAACAATTTTGCCAGCTAATGTACAAATGTGAGAATGCCTTCGAAGCATCCTCAAAGTAATCACTTTTGGGGAAAATGCGGCCAATGTTTGCAGGGACGTGAGAATGTATTACCAGAATCCCCAATAAAATCACTTGGAGGAAAAAGGCTGACACTTGTTTGACCAGCATTAGAGAGCAATGCCAGTATCTCCAGTAAATTGACTTGATGGGGAAATGCTGCCACTTGTGGACAAATGAGAGAATCCAATCCCATCACCCCCAGGTAACCTTATTTTGTGGGAAAATGCTGCCCCTGTTGTTTGAGTGTGAGAATTCATAGCCAGCATTTCTAAAAGGATAATTTCTGGGGAAAACCTGGCCACCTATTTTACAAAAGTGAGAGTACAGTGCCAGCATCCCTGATAAGTTCGGGGAGGGTGTGTAGAAATATCTTGCCATCCGATGGAAAAACATGTGAATGAATTCCCAGCAACCCAAATAAAATCATTCCTCGGAAAAATGATGCCAACTGGTTTCAAGCGTGAGAATGCGTTCCTAGCATTTCTAAAAGAATCATTTTCCGGTGAAAGAGATGTCAAAAACTGTACAAGCTTTAGAACTGGTTGCAGTCACCTTCAAGGAATTATTTTGATGGAACCCTGCCACTGATTGACAAACACGAGACTGCGTGCCAAGTATCCCCAATGAAATCATTGGCTGGAGAAACGCGGCCAACTGGTGTTCGAGGATGAGAATGCACGGCCAGCATCCCCAAAATAATCCTTTTAGGGGGAAATTCTGAAAACTGTTGTACAAATGTGAGTACCCATTTTCAGCATTCCCTATGTATTCACGTGGTGGATTAATGCTGCTCCCTGGTGGACCAAGGTGAGAGTGCATGGCTAGCCTTCCCAATAAAATCCTTATGTGGACAAATGCTGCCACCTGGTGGACAAAGTAAGAAAGCGTTGCCAGCCTCAATGTAATCACTTAGCTCACGCTGGTAAATGGTGGACAAACCTGAGAATATATTTCCAGTATTCCCAATCAAATCATTTCACGAAATATGCTGCAGCGGAAAATCTTGATAATGCATTGCCAGATTTCTCAAGAAAATCCCTGTGAGATCTCAGTTCCGTATTATGTTCGGACGTTGGAAGCAAATGCCAGGATCCCCAATAAAATTGTTTGGTTCAAAGATGCTGCCTCCATGAGGACAAGCGTAAGACTGCCTTGACATTATTCCCAATAAAATCATTCTATGAACAGTGCTGCCTCTTGATGGATAATCGTGAGAATGCATTTTCAGCATCTACAAAATAATCACCAGAGTGATCATATTGGCCACTGGCTGGACAAATGTAAGAATGCATTCTGAGCCTACCAAATAAAATTGCTTGTGATAGAGTCTCTGATGCCAGGTCCTCAGGGCTTCAGGATGAGACAGGAAGTATGGAGCACTGCAGTGGGAATCATATTCAGGTAGGGAAGGCCGATGGAGGATGAGGAAGTGTGCATGTCCACAATCACTCAGGATCAAAGCAGATTCATTGACCTACTCCTCTGATCTCTTGCTCCAGGCCACCCATCTCACCCTTAGGCCTGTCTAATATTCCTTAAATGAAGGCTCCCAGGATTTTCTTCCTATAACCCTTCCCACAACTGTCCAGGACTCTTCTTCATGCAAAGGCTGAGGCTGCTTTCTCACCACTTCCCTTTATGGATCATTGCAAATATCATATATTTCATTAGGTGTCTCCAAATTCCTAACCAGGTGATCCTGAGTTTGCTGCTCGTTATAAAGGTAGTTGGTCGGAAGCGACCAACACAAGGCAGTAGAAAATTTTAGAGATCCTAATTTCAGCAATGACCGACTCTTCAAGTTAGGGCTGCCAATGATTTTACAGTGCTCTTTAGGAATGCTGATAGGAGATGATAGGCGGTTCGTAGTGTTCAGGGGATCTCCCACAGTGTGAGTTAAACAGGAGGCACCATCCATTTTCGTTGAAATAGCGAAGTGCACATGACAAGTTTTTCATGTAAGCATGTGTTTTCAAGCAGACATTATGTTCCTGCACAGGACAATGGAGCAGAATGTCTGTGTGACCAGGTATTCAGTCACAGAGAGATCGGGAGCATGGTATGAAATGGAAAGTTAAAGCAGGAGCATCAGCTCTGTTTGTCTGTTTGTCGTGTGTTCTTGGAACACATAAATCAAGAGCATCAATAGCGTCTGTCTCTGTGGTGTTTGTCCCTAGTTTGGGGCATTACAACTGGCTGCCTGTGAATGACCATTGCCTGTGAGGGCTGGGCCTGTGCAGTGGCAGTGGCGGTTAAGTTGTTATGCTTTAGGACAGTATGAGAAGACAGAATTCTTTCTGTGTGCTGGAGGCTGGGGAGGAGGGAGAACTAAGAGTAAGTCCATTGACGTGGGTGATACTAATGGACCCAGGGACATAAGGTAGCTCAAGGAAAGGGATTTGGGAGCAAGGGCCTGAATGTCTACTGCTAGCTCCTAAAGGATGATGGATTTCCAGGTTCCTTTCTGTCGGAGGTCAGCTCACACATTGACAGCAGGCAACGCGGTGGGAGGCTTCCCAGTGCATTTCACACTTGAAGCAGAAGCCCTCCCTAGAAGTATGAGAGCACTGTATTTGCTGCGAGAATCATCCTCTGAGACCAGGATTCAGAACCACACTTAGCCAGTGGGAGTATAAATTGCATGTAGGAGTGTGGGGAAGAAAGCAAAGGCATGTGAGGAGTCAGTCTGGATATTAGGTTCACTTGGGGTCGAATCCCCAGCTGGAAGGGTAAATGATCAGAGGGACAATAGGATGCAGAGTGTGCCATAGCCCTCACACCCACACCCACACCCACACCCACACTTTCTCATAGACCAGGCACATACATAAAGTCATTTAAGGCAAACTCTGATCCATGTTGTGTGCAGTCAGTATACCTTACCCATTTCTGGGCCTTTCACATTTGTTCAGATAGAAATTAACTCATGTGAATACAACTGTTTATTACTACGTTCTTCGGGACCAAGTCCTTCCTATGCAACACATGAATCCTTAAGCAATATCAAAGCATCTTTGTTACGGGTCACTGAAACCCCAGGCATGGATTCGGGGGATAGTCGGAATGAGAGAAAAACAGAGAGAACAAGAGCAACCAGCAAAACAGAGAAAATGTCTGTTCTATAGATAGTCAGAATAAACTCGCTCTGTGCACGTTGTTCTCCTGAGCATTCAAGTCTTCCAAAATAGAGGCTGCAGTGTCCTCCAGTGACAGTATTTCCCTTTGCCTGTAGCTTCAATCTCAGCTATCCCATATACTAGGATAGCATCTTTTACCCGGGGCATTTGTCAGTGTGAATTTTGCCCAGGCTCCCTATGGGTCAGTGAGAAGTTGGTCAAGAAAATAGATTCTGATGTGGGAAATGTGGTTAGACTTGAGGAGTATCCAAGCCAGCAGCAAACCACAGGAAAGCCCCAGATGCGAGGACAGAAGTTGGGCAACCTCAGGAATATCTGAATCCAGGTGCCAGGCCCATATACCAGAAAGCCCAGGGAGGGGTGGTCAGTGTAGGGTGACACCCACTGTCTTCTAACTGATTGGAAGAGGCCTTTCAGGGGCCCACCCGCTTAGCAGCACCACAGGTGTGGCTAGCTGTTGGAAAAACATAAATCCCCCAAGTAATAACTTGTGAGAACTTGCTTCCATCTGATATACAAGTGAGAGAATACACTGCCAGCATTTCCAATGAAATCACTTATGCAATCATGCTACCACCTTTTGGGCAAACTGGAGAAAGAACTGCCAGCATCCCCAATAAAAGCTATTGCTGGAAAAATGCTGCCACGTGTCAGACGCACCTAAGAATGCTTTGTCACCAACCCCAAAACAATCATTTGGAGGTTAATGCTGTCACCTGGTCAAGAAGAGTGAGAATGCATATCCAGCATCCCAAGTGAAATCATTTAGTGGGAAATTGCTGTTAAAATGGTTAAAAAATGTGACAAAACCAGTTAAGCATCACCAATAAACTCACTTGGTGGAAATGGACAAGCGAAAGAATGCGTTACCATCATCCCCACTAAAATCACTTGTGAAATTATGCGGAAATCTTGTGTCAAAACTAGAGAATGCATTGCCAGCACCCCCAATAAAATCCCTTTTAAAATTATCTGGTGGACAAGCCTGATGATGCATCACCAGGTTTCCCAATAAGAGCAGTTTTGGAAAAAATGCTCCCACCTAGTTGACAGACCTTGGAATCCATTGCCAGCATCCCTAATAAATTCACTTGTGAGATCATGCTGCCATCTGGGGGCCATACAAGGGAATCCATTGCCAGCATTCTGAATAAAGCCATTTAGGGGAAGAGTGCTTCCAACTGGTGGACAAAGGTGAGAATGCCTTGCCAGGATCTCCAATAAAATAATTTGGTGAAAAATGCTGCCGCCTGGTGAAGAAACGTGAGAGTGTATCGCCAAATTCTCAAAAAATATTTTTGAAATAATTGTTATCACCTGTACGAAGGAGAGAATGCATTGCTAGCATTCCCTACAAAATCGTTCCGTGGTTTTTGAAATGCTTCTACATAGTGGACAAAAGTGAGAAAGCATTACTACCAGCCCCCAAAGAATCATTTGGTGGAAAATGCTGCCATCAGGTGGAGAAACTTGAGAATGCATTGGCATCATCCTCATTAATGCATTTTGGGGAAAAGTGCTGCCTCTGGAGACCAGCGAAAAAATGCCTTGCCAGCTACCCCAATTTAATCACTTGCTGGGAAAATGCTGCCACCTCTAGACCAGTGTGAGACTGCATTGCCAGCATCCTCAAAATTTCATTTGTAAGGAAAGGCTGTCACCCATTTGACAAGCATGAGAACGCACTGTCAGAAGCACCAATGAATAGGTGCCAGATGCCAAACTGTTAGATGGTAAAAGATATGTACACATATATATCCTTTCTATGATGTTGAGCTCACAGGCCAGGGAATCTTTACAAGCCACTCTTCACACCGCAAACCCTCACCCCCAAATGTGGGAGAGAGAGAAGAGAGAGAGGGAGGGAGGGAGGGAGGAGGAGAGAGAGAGGGAGGGAGGGAGGGGGAGAGAGAGAGGGAGGGAGGGAGGGGGAGAGAGAGAGGGAGGGAGAAGATAGAGAGGGAGGGAGGGAGGGAGAAGAGGGAGGGAGGGAGAAGAAAGTGAGGGAGGGAGGGAGGGAGGGAGGGAGGGAGGGAGGGAGGGAGGGAGGGAGAAGAGAGAGAGGGAGGGAGGGAGGGAGGGAGAGAGGGAGGGAGAAGAGGGAGGGAGGGAGGAGGAGGGAGGGAGGGAGGGAGGGAGGCAGGGAGGCAGGGAGGGTGGCAGGGAGGGAGGGAGGGATCGGGAGAAAGTGGGGGAGAGAGATGGCGAGGAGAGAGCCTGCCTGCCACCGGCTTCATGAAGACCCAACACATGCAAGGTGGAGCTCATGCTGTGTCAAGCTACGAGGACTGTGAATATAAAGAAGGCCCTTCTTAGCGTCTAATATTACTGTAAAATTTTCTGGGTTTGGGCATCACTAGAATTTCCAGGAGAGACATTTCACTGTCACTCAATGGTTATTGAGTGCTTTCCGGAGTTAGAACCCTATTTGTGTTTAACTCATCAATTACTTAGGTGCATCCTATGAGTCAAGGACTATACTATCTCAAGGGTGGGGAACTAAGGCACAGGAGTTCACAAATAGAAACAGCAAATGACTGAGCTGGTATTTGAATCCAAGCAAATAGGCTCCAACACACACACAGTAAGCAGTACGCAACTCAACTTTCCTAGTCTCACATGGATAAGAATTAGAATGCATTGCCAGCATCCCCAATAAAGTCATTTGGAGCAAAAATGCTGCCATGTGGTGGGCAAAGTTCACAATGCATTGCAGGTATTCCAATAAAATTATTTGAAGGGAAAATGCAGCTAGCTCTTGGTCAAGCATGGGACTACATCATTAAAGTTCTCAAGAACATCCTTTGTTGGAAAAATCATGGGAACTAGTGAACAAACGTGGGGATGCGTTGCCAGCGTTCCCAGTACAATCACTTGTGAGTTAATACTGCCATTATGTGGGCAAGCGTGAGACTGCATCGTCAGCATCCCCAATAACATCACTAGTAATGGGATGTTTCTATCAGCTGGACAAGAGTAAGAATGCTTTGCCAACATCCCCTGTGACATCATATATGAGGAAAAAGTACCATCTGACTGATAAACGTGAAAATGCAATGCCAGTATCCAAAATAAAATCATTTGGTGAATAAATGCTGCCACCTTTAGGAAAAATGTGAGAATGCATTGCCAGCATCACCAATACAATTATTTGGTGGAAAAACTAAGCCAACTAATTACAAAACGTGAGAATGCCTTTCCAGGATCCTGAGTAAAATCATTTCGTGGACAAATTTTGCCACCTAATGAATGAAAAGGTGAGATTGTGTTGCCAGAGTTGCCAATAACATCATTTGTAAGGAAATCCTGCCATCTTGTGAACAAATGTGAGAATGCATTGTCTGCATCCCCAATGGAATCAATTCTTCAAGTAATGTTGCTTCTGGCCTGGCGGGCATGGCTCAGCTGTTGAGCGTTGACCAAGGATCCAGGCGATTGGGGTTCCATTCCCAGTTGGGGCACATACCTGGGTTGCGGGCTCCATCCCCTAGTCGGGGGCATGCAGGAGGTAGCCAATCAATGATTCTCCCATCACTGATGTTTCTCTCTCTCTCTCTCTCTCTCTCTCTCTCTCTCTCTCTCCTTTCCTCTTTCTGAATCAATAAAGAAATAAAAAGTAAAAAAATAAGAAAAGGAATACTGCCACCTTGTGGACGCATGTGAGAATGTACTGCCAGAAACCCCAATAAAATCGTTTGGTAGAAAAATGATAGTTAACAAGTGAAAAAATGTGAGAATGCATTGTCATCATCCCTAATAAAATCATTATATGGAAAAATGAAGGCACCTGGTGGATAAGTGTTAGAATGTATTGCCAACATTGTCAATAAAATCATTTGTTGAAAAAATACTACCATGTGGTGGACAAGAAGGAGCATGCGTGCAAGCACACCAATAAAATTATATATAAGAAAAAGTTGTCTTCTGGTCAGCAACAGTGAGAAATCATTTTCAGCATCTCCAATAAAATAACTTGTGTGATCTTGTTTCCATTTTGTGGCCAATTTGTAAGAATTCATTGCCAACATCACCAATAAAATCATATATAAGGAAAGAATAACACATATGGACACATGTGAGAATGCAATGCCGGCATCCAAAATAAAATGAGTAGGTAAATAAATGCTACAACCTGTAGGATAAATGTGAGAATGCCTTGCCAGCATCCCCAAAAGCATTATTTGTAAGGAGAGCCTACTGTCTAGTCAGCAAAAGTAAGAATGCATTATCAGCATCACCTAGATAATCATATATAAGGATAGGCTCCAACCTGGTATACAAATGTAACAATGCATTGTCAGTATCCCCAATTAAATCATTTCATGGAAAAATTCTGCCACATAATGGACAAAAGTGAGAACACATTACCAGCATCCCCAGAAACATCATCTGTAAGGAAAGGCTGCTATATGGTCTACAAAAGGGAGAATGCATTGCCAACATCACCTAGAAAATTATACGTAAGGAAAAGCTCCATTCTGGTGAACAAATATGACAACGCATTGTCAGCAGGCCCAATAAAATCAGTTGCTCTAAAAAATGCTTCCAACTGGAGGGCAAACTGACAATGCATCTCCATCATCTCCAACGTAATTATATATAATGAAAGGCTCACATGCCGAGGACAAACCAGAGAAACCATTGCAAGGCATCCCCAATAATACCACTAGGTGCAAAAAAACTACCATGTGGTGGACAAATGTGACAATACATTGGAGGCATCCTTAATAAAATCACATATAATGAAAGGCTACCATCTGGAGGACAAAGGTGAGGATGCATTGCCAGGAACCCCAATAAAATCTCTTGCAAGTTCATGCTCCCATCTGGGGGAGAAGTGTGGGAATGCCTCTCAAGGATTCCCAATAAAATCATTTGCCAGAAAAATGCTGCTACCTAGTGGACAAACGAGGGAGTGCATTGCCAGCGTAACCAATAATATCATTCGGCAGAAGAAAGCCGTCGACCGGTGACAAATGTGAGACTGCATTACCAGCATCTCCAATAAAATCATTTGGTGGAGAAATGCTGCCACCTTCTGTTCCAGAGTGAGTATGCATTGCCACCATCTGCAAAAAAAACCCCAAAATTCATCTGTGGGAAAAATACCCTTATGTGTTGGACTAAGGAGAATGCTTTGCCAGCCGCCGCATTAAAATCGTTTGGTGAGGAAATGCTGCCACCTGGAGGACAAACGTGAGAATGATTTGCCAGCATCCCTAATAAAATCACTTGTGAGATCACACTGCCATGTGGTGGATAAACATGAGAATGCATTGCCAGTGACCCAAATAAAATCATTCGGTGGAAAAATGTAGGTGTTGGTGGGTGAGGCTGAGCCTAAATCAGAGGCAGAAATGAAGAATCTAGAAAAGAACTCAGTGGACCCAGAGCAGATCCCAGCAGAGAACAGTGTGAAGTTCCTACTGGAGGTACTCCAGGCCCTTTAGTTAGAGATGGAGCAAGAGAACTGGGAAAACTGCAGGGCCTTCTGTCAGCTCAAAGACTGGACATGGCTGAGACGCCAGCCCTACTTAGCACTGTTAAGCAAAAATGTTCAGTGCTACCCTGGATCCTGGGCCAAAGCTGCATCCTTGATGCTCTACAGGGGACCCAAAATGTGCCTACTCTGGTCCTGAGAAAGGACCATCCATTTCACTTCAAATAAGGGTATTTCACATGGGAATGTTTTTCACATAAATAGATATTTTCAAGCAGACATCTTTTTATTGCGCACACACGCACACACGCACACACACACACAAAATAGCTGCAGGATATCCCTGTGGCAAGTCATTGAGACACAGAGACATTCAGAGCATAGAATAAAATGGAAAGAAAAGGCAAGATCATCAACTGTGTCTGTCTGTGTGTTGTTTGTTCATTGGTCGGGACTTACAATAGGCTGCCAGGGAATGACCAGTCCCTGGGAAAGCTGGGCCTTTACAGATGCAGAAGTGCTTAGGTTGTGATTTAAGATGGTATCAGAAGCCATAATTCTTCCTGTGTGGCAGAGGCTTGAGAGAAGGAAGAGCTAAGAGAAAGTCTATTCAATTGACTCTTACTGTTTTACCAAAGGAGGTAAGGCAGTTCAAAGGAAGAGCCTTTGAGGCAAGGGCCTACATGTCCAGTGCTCAGTCCTAAAGTATGATGGATTTGCAACTATCCCCCCTGTAGGAAGTCATCCCATGCATTGACAGCAGGCAACCAGGTGGGAGACTTCAGTTTGTTTGACAGCTGAGCCAAATGCCCTCTCTAGAATTATGAGCACACTTCTAGAGAGGGCATTTGAGTATTTTGATTAGAATATCAGCCTCTGAGGCCCAGGATTCAAAACCACATTTAGCAAATTGGAGAATAAGGTGCATGTAGAGACTGTGGGGAAGGGAGACAAGGTATGTGGGAAGGTAATGAGGATATTATGTTAATTTGGGGAAGAATCCCCTGCTGGAAGCGCCAATGACCCAGGGGACAATAAGAAGCAGAGTGTGCCATAGGTCTCACATACAACAAACACACAAACACACACACAATACAAATACACACACACACACACACAGAGGCACAGGCATGTACATGAAGTTGTGTTGGGCAATGTCGCAACCAGGTTGTCCAGTCAGTACACCTTCCCTATTTGTGATCCTTTGATATTTCCTCACATCAAAATGGGCTCCTGTGAACACAGTTGTTTATTTCCTGGGTTCTTTTGGACCAACTTCTTCTTATGCAACCAAGTAATCCTTAAACAATATCAAGTCATCCTTACTACTTGGTCACTGAAAACCAAGGCATGGATGGGAGAGGGAGTCAGAATGAGGAAAAGACAGAGAACAAGTGCAATGGGAAACAGAGAGAAAATGACTGATGTAAAGACAGAAGGAGCCCATTTCTTGGCCGTTGTTCTGCTGAGCACTGAACTCTGCCAGAATGGAGGCTCCAGTCCCTTCCAGCCACAAGCCTTCCCTTTGCCTGTAGCTCCAATCTGAGATATCCCATATCCAGGGATAGCCTCTACTGTCCGCCGTGTTTCCCCAGAGATTTTGCCAGGGGCCACTGTGAATCAGTGGGAAACAAATCCTGAAGTGGGAAATGTAATTAGACATGAGGAGGAGCCCAGCAGGCAGCAAACCCCAGGAAAGTCACAGATACAGGGACAGAAAACGGTCTTCCTCAGGAATGTTTTGCTCCAGGTGTGAGGTCCATACACCAGGGCACCCAGTGAGGGGCTAGGCTGTGTAGGGTGGCACCTGCTGTGCTCTCACTGATTGCAAGAGATGTTTCAGGAGCCCGCCAGCTAAATGGTGCCAGGGGTTGGCCTGTAGCAATTTTCAAGCTGTGTGCCCACCTTGCAAGCACCTGTGTGTAGGCTCAGTGTGAGTGCAATTAGCAGAGCGAGGACCCATATTCAGACCTGGCAACCGTGTGTGCAGTGGACTCCATAGGCTCTGCAGTCCCCATGCTTGCACCACCGGCTTCCTGACACTTCCAGTCTCAAGTCAAGGGCCCTGTAGTGAGTCAGGTTGTGTTTGGGAGCCAACGGGGCTCCTCAGGCTGATTGCATGCTATTAGTGCCACTAGGAGGCCTTCAAGGGCTAGGGGTCCTCTGGCCACTCAGTGCACCACTGCACATTTGCTCGAGACAAGTTGGGGCAAGTGAGATGGTCCAGGGTGCTTTTAGGTTCATGTCAGTGCAGAAGGTGATGAAGCCCAGGCGGGAAGGGCAGAGGAGGTCATGAGAATGGATCTGGGGCTGAAGGTGGGGGACGTCATGCCGGTGGTGGCTTTTGTGACTGGGGACCAGAGGTTGGTGGCCAGTGAAGAAGTTTCGCCACATCTTGAGTTGGCAAGGGGCTGGAGGAGAGGGGCTGGCTGAATTGCAGATTGTGCAGGATGTCCAGAATGAGGTTCAGCAGTGGACAGAGAATGAGGAGCACCTGGAGGAGCAGGAGGGCATACAGAGGAGTTGGTTTCACAGGAGCAGTTTGTTCTGAAGGGTGACAGCCCCATGTAGGTGGTTCAGAAGGTGGCAGGGTATGGCATGTTTTTGGAAGGGGAGGAGGTCTTTCCAGATCTGGAGGTGGGGAGGTCGGAGGAGCTTGTCGATGAAGAGCTGTTGGTGGAGGGAAAGGATCGTGAGTTTCTGCAAGTGCCCGACAGGGAGGAGCAGTGGGAGGGGGAGAAGTTAATTGAGGAGGAATTAATTGTCAGGGAGCAGTTTGTCCAGGAGTGGGAGGACATCATGAAGGCAGTGGAGGCCATGGGTGAGGCTGCACCTGAGTCAGAGGAAGAAGCAAAAGACCCAAAAGAAGAACCAGTGGAGCAGGAGCAGGCAGAGTCAGGGCAGGGTGGGAGGTGCACCTGGTCCCCACTGGAGGAGCTCCAGGCCCTTCAGTTAGAGATGGAGCTGGTGAACTTGGAAGCCAGCAGGGCCTTCTGTCGGCTCAAGCGCAAGACACGGCAGCGGTGCCGTCCCTATGTAGAACTGAGAAGCACCACCATTCAGCGCATCCCCGGATTCTGGGCCAAAGCTGTATCCTCGATGCTCAACAGGGAGGACCACAGTGCGCCTGCCCCAGTAGTGAACAGAAGAGGTGTCATCCAGGATAGGTAGTTCACAAAAATGTAGATACACTGAAGTAAAGTTCAGGCTAGTGACCACAGGCGGATCCAAAATCTTAAATACACTGTTTTATATTACAGGTACCACCGAAACACTCCCTGGGGGTCCAGGAGCACCACTGCAAATCAGACTCATGCACAAAACAAGGGCTCTTTACTCCACTCCACACAGCACTATGTCACACAGGTTCTTCTTGGAGTCGTGCTGCACTGGAGGGGGTCTGCATGTCCAAGTCCTCAGTCATAGGCAGGAATGTTTGATATGCAGAAGAAAGTGTCCTGTCAAGCTCTCAGCAGGCCAGGATGTGCCAGGAGATCAAAGTCTGTCCAGAAACAGTCTGCCCGTGTGGGTGCAGACACCTGCAGGCCCAAGAACCACTTTGCTCCTTTTTGCCTGTTATGGAGAAGGGGGTGGGGGGGACAAGGGGTAGAGAGGTTAGACCAAACCAGAGTGTTTTCTAGATCTGCTCCATTTTCTAGCCATTTCCTGTTCAGCTTGCAGCGTGCAGGCTCCTTGACCCACGGCAGTTTGTCAACCACCCGGAATTGTCAGCCATGATCACTGACCAGGATGAAACCATGCTGAGCCACATGATCAATTTGAAGGTCAGGCTGCACAGACCAGGGCTGGGGAGGGAGGGAGCTTGGGAGAATAACCCATCCCTGCTGGAAGTGAAAGGTGAGTGTCCTGGAATGAGATGTTACCCCCTACTCCAATCCACTTTTGTTCTGCAGGTGAAGGAATTCAGGCATGCCGGGGATGGCTGCAGGATTATGCTGCTCTTTCACAACAACCCCTACTTGCGCAATACTGTCATTGTGAAAGAGTATCTGATAACCATCACAGGTGAAAGGAGGCTCCCTGAATGGCTGGGTAGAAGTTGAAAGGCGGTGCATCCCTCTCTACATACTCCTCATGCTGCAGGATACAGGGTGTCCCATTCCAATCACATTCACTGGTACTAGCATTATGAATGACTGACCTACAGCCACGGGCACCAGAACAGCAGCTTTTTGTAGGAGTTTCTCTCAACACAACCTGGCAGAATCTCACAGTATTGCTGAGGTGGGGCCTCACTGGCAATGCTGTAAGAGACCTTGATGGGTTCCCCTGCTTTTGGGCTTTGTGGTCAGATCCCTGCCCTGTCCTGGGGAGCCCTATTTGCCCTAATAGATCATCAGTAAGGAAGTGTGGTACAATCTTCTCAAGTACTATTTGAGGAAATTGTCACCAGGAGAAGGGACCTAGGAGTGGGCAGGTAAGGAGACTCTGGCTTTGTACCCACCACGGGGTTGCCAGGTAGCTGGGACATTGTTTCTCACATGGACACACTGAGGCTGGGAAGAATACAGGCTGTGACACATGGTCATCTGGGCATCAGGATGACACAGCAAGTCTGCACTGCTGCAGCGGGAATCCTGTTCAGGCAGGGAAGGCCTATGGAGGATGAGGGAGTGTGCATGTTCGCTATCCCTAAGAATCAAAGATTTTTTACCCACTCCTCTGAGCTCACAGTCCATGCCACCAACTCTGCCCTCAGGCCTGTCTACCATTACTTAACTACGGTGTCCCATGGTGTTCTGCCTACAACCCTTCACATAAAGGAGAGGCTGCTGTGCCACCACTTCCTTCTATTGATCATCACAACCAATATTCCCTTAAGTGTCTCCTTATTTCTACCTGGAACATGCTGAGATCACTGCTCATGATAAAGGGCTTGTGGTGGGACGTGTTGAAATTTAAGAGATCCTAATTTCAGCAGTGTTGCTGATCAACCTGTGAACTTAAAGAAGACATGGACACGGGAAATGCATTCGAGCTGAGAGCTCGAAGGCTCAAGGTCCTCAGGACCAAGAGCCCGAGACTCCTCTTCTCAGCATAGTTATTGAAGCTCCTAACAAAGCAAAGCTCCTGTGTTCCCTCCCTGCCATTAATCGTGCCAAAATGTTCTCTAAAAATTTTGTATCTACCAAACTCTGAATTAGATTAACTGTTCCTGTTACACAGATGGCCCCTTGTCGGAACCCCAAGCATGGCCCCCAATCACGCTTCTCCCAGAACATTCTCAGTGCTGTTTGCGGACATGAGCAGAGTCTTTGTGTGCAAAGAACGTCTCTGGTTCGTGGAAGCGATCCTGGGCGACCTCATCTGCACTCCTCACTGGCCATCTTAAGGATTCTCCACATTTCCCCCTTTTTGTTTTTGTTGTAACTTGTGAAGCCTAAGCGAAAAAACAGCTTGCTGATTAGACATTATTCATTGCTGCTGCTGGTGCCATCGCGAGACTATACAGAAACATAATAACAGCAATAAGCTACAGGCAGCACAAATTAAGATAGTACTCTTAATTCCTTCAAAGTGATTTAAGGGGTTAAGGTCACATATACCTTGAGCAATCCCTTCCCATATATCTGCAGAGGTCAATACCTCTAGATTTTTTGCATATGTGACATCTATTTCTTTTTGTAACTCAGCTATTTTACCAGCGATATTGCCATTAATTAATAAATGCTTACGTACTGTTCCCCAAGCAAAATGCATTTGATTCCATTTCAATGGGGTAATACAATAACGAGTAATATTCCAATCACATCCTAAATGTATCTGTCTCTGAATGCTTATAATCTGGTTCCCTAACATAGTAACAGCTTCTTCTAAATCAGTTAGTCTAGAGTCAATTCGAGAATCGATTTGCCGTTGCATTGTCCATAAACTTTCTGATTGCGAATGTCATTGTTGCACGGATTCTGCAGTCTGGACACTGGTATGCAGTGCAGTTCCCACTACAGCAGCAGTAGCAGTTACAGCAATAAGTCCCATGATTATTGCAATAATTAGTCCAATCATTCTTTTTGTTCTCTTCTTAATTGCTGAAATTAATTGTTGCAACATGGCCACTGCTGGAGAGTCCTGCCAAGGTCGATGCATCTGCACTGGAACCCGGAACCCAGTTCATGCTTGTAGCAAGTAGATGTGGTCCGTGGAAGAACTGTCAGGAATACTTTCATTAAAACAGGTATATAAAGAGCAGCTGACACAAGTGACAGTGTAATTAGATTCATCCCATTTTGCTGGTCCTACTAAGAACAGATAAGGCAGGGGTGCACAGGCTTGGAAGTAATGGGTTTAATTTTTTGTAAAGGTTAGTTTTGTGTCATTACTGGAACCATTACACGGCATGTTCCCTGTCCAAGCAGACATGCCCTGCATGGCCAAAATAACCTCCCACAAGTGGGGTGGCCTACTACCAAGATTCAGTCCACCTCCATGCCAACTGATGGCTCTGTTATTATGGGTGGCTATGGTATTATCATGTCACCTCCACCTCAAATCACCACCTAAACTTTTGGATCGGGCACAACCATGAGGGCTCCAATCTATGAGGCTTCCATAGGAAGTATTAAGTAACCCCGACCCTTTTCTCCTTGGCAGTGCACCCAGTGTACCCAGTCAGAGAATGGCGTCGCAATGGGTAAAGTGCACAGAGGTATATCTGGCGGTGCTTCCATGGTACGATTTCCTTTAAATCCACTCCCCACTAATAGGAACAATCTTTTATGGTATCCATCTCTGGAGTTGTTCTTTACTGTGGATAACCAAGCCTTCTTTTCAGCATGCAAACAATGTTTATCTGTCCCCACACAGATGGGAAATCCCTCAACTCCAACCTCATAAAAGGGTAGTTTATTTCCTCCCTCCCTGGGAACAAGTGGACCTCTGTTATCAGAAGGCCCTGGCAGCCAAATTGAGTCACTTACATATATAGATATCACACCGTCCCCCCAAACCACTGCCCTATTCAAGGGCTGGCTGGGAATATAAACCCAATAAGAATAGTTCTGAGCACTTGCCGACGCGGATAGGATGGCCAACCTAGCAAGAAACAGAGTAGTAGCATTCTGAGGCTGCGGATTTCTCACCACCGTTTGCTCTCCCTCTTGGCACAGTCTTTTAATTTGTCCCCACCGGGTCATGCTCATAAGGAGGAGCAGGCGGCGCTGGTGGAGGAGCAATGCATGAAGTCCAATAGAACGTGGGATTATTTTGCTTTGTTTTTGTCTCAGGTGTACCCAAATCCAAGTCACTTAACCTCTTTGAAACCCCCTGTACTTGGGTTAATAATACTTTATATTCTATTTTTTCCGTAGAGGAGCCCTCTGAACTTTCAGACTCAGTTAATAGTTTATTAAAATACCTTTTATCCTGCATACCGAGACCTCCCGGTGGTGACTGTTCATTCAACAATTCTTCTAAATGTAAATCCTGGTAACTTTCATTCTCCATCTCCTTAGGCTTATAAACAGGCAGAGTGCCCCCAGGAAGCAATATGGGAGACAGAGCTTGCGTTTGTAGAGGAGGAAGGGGTCTGGGTAATATGTCACTTGCAGACTCACACTCTGTGCTCTAATTTGGTAAGTCTCTCCCCTGGCCTGAAACCCGATGCCACACTTTCTGTTTCTGTCTGAGAGGCTGAAGCTCTAAGGAGATCAAATTACATAGCAACCAAACCGAAATGGATTGGTCCCCATTCTGATAAGGCCTCCATAGTGCTCTGACGACTTGCTTCCAAATCTTTAAATTTAGCGGTGCCTTACTTGTCGTCTTAAACCAGTAACAATGCCTTCTCACATGATAAAACAGCTCCTCAAGAGCTGCCTTCCTTACCTGCACCCAGGAACTTTTCAACAACAGGGTGCGCAGCAGCCTAATATACTGGCTTTCTGCTGACAGGGAATTCCCCATTCTGATATTCCGAAAGTTTCACTTACCTCTGAGCGGACAATTCCGTTTCGGTTTCCCAATGCCTGGAAAATCTGTACTTCATGCTCCTTCAGGTCCCTGTTTGAGGCGCCGAATGTTGCTGATCAACCTGTGAACTTAAAGAAGACATGGACACGGGAAATGCATTCGAGCTGAGAGCTCGAAGGCTCAAGGCCCTCAGGACCGAGAGCCTGAGACGACTCAGCATAGTTATTGAAGCTGCTAACAAAGCAAAGCTTCTGTGTTCCCTCCCAGCTGTTAATCACACCAAAATGTTCTCTAAAAGCTTTGTATCTACCAAACTTTAAATTAGATTGGATTAACTGTTCCTTTTACGCAGATGGCCCCTTAACAGAACCCCAAGAATTGCCCCCGATCATGCTTCTCCTGGAACATTCTCAGCGCTGTTTGCAGAGGTGAGCACAGAGTCTTTGTGTGCAAAGAATGTCTGTGGTTCCTGGAAGCAATCCTGGGCGACCTCATCTGCATTCCTCAGTAGCCATCTTAAGGATTGTCTGCACAGCAGTGGCCCACTTTCCAGGTTAGGGTCTCGAGTGATAATTCAGTACTGTTCAGAATTACCCAGAGGAGATGACAGGAGGTTTGCTGTGTTCAGGGGATCTCCCATACTGTGAGATAAAGGGCAGGGACTATCCGTTTTAGTTCAAATAAGAGTAGTGCACATGAGAAGTTTTTCCAGATAAGTATATGCTTTGAAGCAAACATTGTTGTCCTGCCTGGGAAGTAGGTGCAGAAAATCCCTGTGACCAGATGGTTGCAGAGTCATCCAGAGCATGGTACGAAATGGAAAGATAAAGCAAGAGCATCAGCTGTGTTTGTCTGTGTGTTGTTTGTTCCTTAGGAAGCATAAATCAAGAATATCAACAGTGTCTGTCTGTGCATTGTTTGTGCATTGATTTGGGCCTTACGGTTGGCTGCATGGGAATGACCAGTCCCTGTGAGGTATGCACCTGTACAGTTGCAGAGGCGGTAAGTTATGCTTTGGGATGGTATCAGAAGCCAGAATTCTTCCTGCGTGGTTTAGGCTGGAGATGAAGAATTAAAAGAAAGTCCGTTACATTAGGTCTTAATGATATAACTAGGGAGATAAAGTAGTTATCTTACCTGGGAGCAAGAACCTAAATGTCCAGTGGTAGGTCCTAAAGAATGATGGATTTGTTAAGTATCCTCCCTGTAGGAATTCAGCTCAAATACTGTCAGCTGGCAACCTGGTGGAAGGTTTTACGGTGCACTCCACAGTTGAACCAAATGCCCTTTGTAGAAGTATGCATGCACTTTATTTTGCTGAGAAAATCACCCTCTCAGGCTGAAAATTCTGAACCACATTTTGCCAGTGGGGCATATAAGGTGCATGGAGTGACTGTGATAGATAGTGAGAATGCATTGCCATCATCTTGAAAGAAATAATTTTTATGAAAAATGCAGCCAACTGTTGGACAAACATGAGAATGCGTTGCCAGAATCCCCAATAAAATCATTTGTGCGATACTGCTGCAATATGGTGAACAAGCTAGCATTCCTAATAAAATCATTTGGATGGAAAAATGTTGCCACCTGTTAGAAAAATGTGAGAATGCATGGACAGCCTCACCAATAGAGTGAATTGGTGAAAAAGTGTGCCACCAGTTGTAGAAACGTGAGAGTGTTTTGCCAGCATCCCCAATAAAATCATTTGGTAGAAACATACTGTCACCTAGTGTTCAAGAGTCCCCCAAACAATTATTTGTAGGGAAAATAAGCAGCCTTTGGACAAAAGTGAGAATGCAGTTCTAGCATCTGCAGTATTATCATTTGGGGAGAAAATGCTGCCACCTGGTACTTGAGCTCTTATCTTGTTGACTAGTGTGAGAATGTATTGCCAGCATCCCTAGTACAGTCATTTGGTGAAAAAGTATGGGCACCTCTTGGACAGAATTGAGACTGCATTTCCAGCATTAAAAATCATTGGTGGCAAAATGCTTCCACCTGGTGTTTGAGCATGAGGATGCATTTCCAGCATCCCCCATAAGGTCTTTTTTGGGTGGAAATGACGCCAGTTGTAAGACAAATGTGAGAATGCATTGCCAACATCCACAACAAAATTCCGTGGTCAGTAAATGCTGCCAACTGGTGGACAAGAGTGAGCATGCATTTCCAGCATCCTCAAGAAAATCATTTCGTGGAAAAAATGCCGCTACATAGGGGACAAACGTGAGAATGCGTTGGAAGCATCCAAAATAAAATAATGTGGTGAGGAAATGCTGCCACCTGGTGTACAGAGGTGAGAATGCACTCACTGCTTCCACAACGATATATTTTTGGGGAAAATGTGGCCACTTGTTTCAGAAAGGAAAGAATGCATTGCCAGGATCCCTTATATAATCACCTCTGGGATCATGTTGCCAACTGGTGAACAAATGTGAGAATGCATTGCCAGCATTCCCCCCAAAAATTATTTGGTGGAAAACACTTTCACATCAGGGACAGGACTGGTCTGCATTGCCAAAATCCCCAATAAGATGATTTGTTGGACAAATGCTGCCACCAAGAATCTGAGCATGTGAATACATTGCCAGCATTCCCAAAATAAAAGTTTGGGGGGCGGGGGGGGGGGAGGGAATGCTCCCAACTGTTGTACAAACGTGAGAATCTATTGCCAACAACACCAATAAAATCATTTTGTGGAAAAATATTGTCACAGTTGTTAGAGCATGAGAATTCATAGCAAATACTTCTAAAACAATAGTTTCTGGGGAAAATTTTGGCACCTATTTTACAAAAGTAAGAATGCAGTGCGAGCATCCCTAATAGAATTATTTGGGGGAAATATGCTGTAACCTGATGGAGAAACTTGTGAATGCATTCCCAGCAGCCCAAATAAAATAATTTCTGAGAAAAATGATGCCAACTGGTGTCCGAGCATGAGAATACATTCCCAGCATTCCTAAAATAATCATTTTTGGTGAAACAGCTGTCAACAATTGTACAAGCTTTAGAATGCATTGTGATCATCTTCAATAAAATAATTTGATGGAATAATGCTGCCACTGGTGGACAAACGTGAGAATGCATCCTGAGCATCCCCAGTAAAATCATTTGCTTGAGAAATGTGGCCAACTGGTGTTCGAGGATGAGAATGCATTCCCAGCATCCCCAAAATAATCCTTTTAGAGACAAATGCTCACAACTGTTGTACAAATATGAGAATTCATTTCCTACGTTCCCAATAAATTCATGTGGTGGATAAATGCTGCTACCTGGTGGACAAATGTAAGAAAGCATTGCCAGCATCTGTAATATAATCATTTGTGAGTTCATGCTGCTAACTAGTGACAAACCTGAGAATCCACTGCCAGTATTCACAATCAAGTCGTTTCGGGTAAATATGATGCCACCTAGTGGAAAATCTTGGGAATGCATTGCTAGCTTTCTCAGTAAAATCGCTGTGCGATCACACTGCCATCTTACGTTCAAACATTAGAAACCAATGCCAGCATCCCCAATAAAATTGTGTGGTTGAAAGATGATGCCTCCCAGCGGACAAGCGTAAGAATGCCTTGCCAGCATCCCCAATAAAATCATTTAAAAAAAATTCTGCCACTTGACGGACAAATGTGAGAATGTATTTTCAACATCCACAATAAAATATTTTGTTGGAAAAATGCAGCCACCTGTTTCGTAAATGTCAGAAGGCATTCCCAGCACCGCCAGCATAATCACCTGTGAGATCATGTTGCCAACTGGTGCACAAATGTAAGAATGCATTGCCAGCACCCCCAGTAAAATCTTTAGGTACAAAAATGCTGCCAACAGGTGTTCGAGCATGAAAATTCATCTTCAGCATCACCAAAACAATAATATGTGGGGAAAATCTTGCCACCGCTTGGGAAAAAGTGAGAATGCAACGCCAACATCCCCAATAAAATCATTTTGGGGGAAAATGCTGCCTCCTGATGGAAAGTCATGAGAATGCAGTGGCAGCATGCCCTATAAAATTATTTGATTAAAAATGCTGTCACCTGTGGATAAACATGAAAATACATTGCCAACATCCGCATAACATCATTTGTAAAAAACTACTGCGAACTCTTAGACAAGCATGAGAAAGTATTTCAGAATTACCAGTAAACCTATTTATTTTACAATGCTCCGACCTGGTGGACAAGGACGAGAATGCATTGCCAGTATCCCCAATAGAATAATTTGGTAGAAAAATACTGCCACCTCTTTTAGGGACCTGAGAATGCATTGCAAGCATCCTCAGTAAAATAATTTTGGGGGAAAGGCTGCCTCAGTGTGTTAGAGCATAGGAATCCATTGCCAGCATCCCCCCAAATTCTTTTTTTGGGGTAAAATGCTGCCTACTGTAAGACAAAGTGAGAATCCATTGCCAGCATCCCCTGTAAAATTACTTGATGAAAAAATGCTGCCACTTGTGTACAAGGCTGAGAATGCATTTCAAGCTTCCTCCGCAAAAACATTTGATGAAAATACTGTGCATCATTGTTGACAAACGTGAGACAGCATTCCCTGAATGCCCAATAAAATCACTTAGTTTAAAACTGCTGCCACCTGGTGGTCAAACGTGAGAGAGCATTGATAGCATCCCCAATAAATCACCTTTTTGAAATATTCTGCCACCTGGTGGAAACCGCTAAGAATGCACTTACAGCATCCCTAATAAAATCATTTTAGGGAAAATGCTGCCAGGTGCTAGAAAAATTTATGAATGATTTGCCAGCATCCACAATGAAATCCTTAGTGAGGTCAGGCTACCATCTAGTGGACAAGGGTGAGAATGCATATTCTGGAATCACAATAAAGTCATTTGGGCAGAAAATTCTGCTACCCAATGTTCATGTGTGAGAATGCATAACAAATATCCACGAAAAAAAAAAAAATTACTTTAGGGGAACACTGCTGCCAATAGATGGACAAACGTGAGAATGCATTGCCATCATACCAAAATAATAATAATAATAATAATTAATAATAATAATAATAATAATAAATTTGTTGGAAAAATGCTGCCACCTAGTGTAATTCCTAGAATATATCCTAAGAAAACAGAAACATCAATCAGGATGAATATATGCACCCCTATGTTCAGAGCAGCACAATTTACAATAGCTAACATCTGGAAACAGCCCAAATGACCATCAGCAGATGAATGGATTAAAAAGATGTGGTACATTTACATCATGGAATATTATACAGCTGCAATAAAGAAGGGTCTCTTGCCCTTTGTGATAGCATGGATGACCTGGAGAATATCATGTTACATGAAATATTCCAGCCATAGTGAGACAAGTATCACATCATCTCATTTATTTGTGGAATCTAATGAACAAAATAAAGTGATAAAAAAAAAAAAAAAGATCCAGAGACATTGAAACATGCAAAGGACAGACACTTGTGACAGAAGGAGGTTAATCAAAGAACATAAATGCATAGCCCATGGAAAAACATTCCTGTTGAGAAGTCCTATTGGGGCGTGAGCAGAAGAAGTGTCCAATGGTTTGCCACTTTCTGTAATGCTTTCAACAATAAAAATTAAATCCATTAAAAAATATGAAGGACCAAAGCCTAAAGATGTCAGGTAACTTTCCCTAGCTACACAGGGAGCTAATCAAATTTTAGCACAGCACCACATATTTTTCCTCTAGTTCCTTTAAAATTCTGTTATGTATTTTTCAAGTACAAATAAGCTCTGAAGTAAATATCTGTATTGCATACCCTACCAACCCCATTAACCATAGTTACCATTATGCCATCACTGAAATAATAAAGACGATATGATATATACATAAATTTAGCATTAGGTAGTGATATCTTACAAATGAAATCACAAAGGTGTTTTACTGTTCTGTCCTCAAATATTTACTGCTTCTTTGTGTTTTTTGTCGACACTATAAATTTTCTACTGAACATTTTTATAGTGCTCTAATTTTCACCCAAAGATGGGATTAATTTTTTATGCTGGTGTCTGATTTTTTTTTTTACTCTGATCCAGAATCTCAGCATAGATAAGTATTTTAAATCTCCTCTATCTGTTTATCTCCATGATTTCTGTTTAATTTTCTATCTAGTGCTGGATTCAAACTATTCTCAGCCATGCAAACTCCCATAGGGCAATTTTGACTCATCTCTTTCCTGGCATTCGAAGGCCCTCCCTTTGCCTAGTTAGGTTACTATTTAATATTTATCAGGACAGGTATAAACATTTTCATACACCCACAGGCCACACTCTGTGGTAAAACCTGTAGTTTCCCATTGCACTGAGGACACTTTGACACCACAGGGCTTACACTGCCACACTCCACTAAGACACACTGAGTTGTAATGGAAGAGTGTGAACCTGGAAGTTTTGTGGCTTTACATAGAGATTGGAAGTGGATCCTTGGATGTGAAAGTGGATTCTGGACAGTGAGAACATACATGTGACAGAGTAGAGTGTTACTAGTGAGAGGTCTGAAGCTGTCATCCTGTACTATGATCTGTGGTATAACTAGGGTTTTGCCGTAAAGGGTGGATGGTGGGAGCTATGCGGTATCACAGTCAAGAGTGAATGGCATGAGACCTAGTGGTCAGAATGGAGTGTGGGCAGTGGAAGCCCTGGGTTGTCACAGTAATGTGTGGTTACAGGGAGTCCTGGCATTGTCATGGTGGAGAGTTGGCAGTGGAAGGCCTTGGTTGTAACACTGGAATGTGTGTCCTGGAAGTACTGAAGGTGTCAAAGAATTGTTTGTGTAGTGTGACAGCTGGGGTTTCATAGTGGAAAGTGGCTATTGGGATGCCAGCATATTCACAGTGGGATGTGAGACGAGGGAGACCTACGGTGTCACAGTGGTGTGTGGGCAGTGGGAGTCCTAGAATGTGATAATTTATTGTGGGTAGTAGAGGCTCTGAATGTCACAGTAGAGTGTGGCCTATGGGAGTTCACGCATTGTGGCGGAGTAGT
This sequence comes from Miniopterus schreibersii, assembly GCF_964146895.1. Classification (NCBI taxonomy): domain Eukaryota; kingdom Metazoa; phylum Chordata; class Mammalia; order Chiroptera; family Miniopteridae; genus Miniopterus; species Miniopterus schreibersii. The sequence continues at coordinate 14,726,988 of NC_138120.1, read as the reverse complement.
GAAGGCAGTTGGAGCCACAGCGGTGTGTTGGCACATTGGAGACTTGACAGTGGGGGCTTTAAGCTGGGACAGTGAAATGTGAGCATTGTGAGACCTGATGTATCCCAGTGGAGTGTGGGAATTGGAAGAGTTTGGGTATCATGATCGATAATGGAGTGTTGAAACTTTTTGGTGTTACCATGGAGTGTGGGCATTAGGAGGTATGAGTGTCACTGTGGAATAGGGGATTGAGTGCCATAGCATATAGAGTGTGGGTAGTGGTATTCAAGAGATTCACAATGAAAATGGGCTCTGGGAGACTTGTTCTTAGAGAGGCATGAGGGCATTGAGAGCCCTGGAGTATTACATTAGAGTATTGACATCAATAGCTATTGTGGGTCACAGTGGAGTGTGCCCAGTATGTCAAGTTGCATATGAGCAGAGGGGTTTCTGGTGCAGCAGAGTAGAGTGTAGGTAGTTGGAGCGCAAATGTTGTCACAATGGAGTGATGAGAGTGATAGACCTGAGGTGTTAAACTAGATTGTGGGCCTGGGTATTCTGGGACATCACAGTGAAGATAAAAAGTTGGAATTCTTGCCCTTCCCATTGCATTCTGGACAGTGGGAACCCTCAAGTGTCACATAGAGTGTAACTAGTTAAAGTACTGTTGGTGTCCCAGTGGAGTGTGTGCATTTGAATCCCTGCGGTGTGAAAGCTAAATGGTGGCAGTGGAGACCAGTGGCTCACAATGTGTGGGATTCTTTATGGCGTCATAGTGGATGCCATAGATGACTACATGAGGACACGATGTAGTTCTCAGACGTCAAAGCAGTGTATGGGCCTAAGAGCTGCTGGGTTTCAAGGTGGAGACTGGAAGTGGGAGTCCTTCAGTGTTACAGTAGAGTGTAAGGGGAAGTCCTAAATTTGCCTTAGTGGTGTGTGTCAGTGTGAACCCTGAGGTGTCAAAGTGTTCTCTGGGCATTGGGATACTAAAGGTTTCTCCATCGAGGGACACCAGGGATAAGTCTGAAGGTGTCACTGTGTAATGTGGGCTGTGGTAGTCCTTGAGTGTCACAGGTAGGGTGGGTAGTAATAGACCTCCAGGGAATTGAGTAGGAAATATGTTTTGGATCCAAGATATTCACAAATAAGGTTCTTGTTGTGACCCTAAACTTTTCACAGTGGAGGGAGGACAGTGTGCGACCTTGGGTTTAACAGTTGTGTGTTCAATTTAAGCAATTAGGGATGTCCCATTTGAGAATGGGAAGTGGGATCCCTGAAGAGTCAAAGGGGATTGTGAGCAGTGGGAGACTTAATGTGTCACAACGGTGTATGGCAAAGGGCTACCTCAAGTGTCACAATGTAATATAGGCTCTGATTGCTCATCAGGGTAACAGTAAAGAGTGGACATTGTGAGCTTAGTGTGTTACAGTAGAATTTTCACTGTGGAAGATATCATGGTAAATAATGACCAGTTTTAAGTTTCAGGTGTTACTCTGGGTTGTGGGCAATGAGATACCTCAGGTATCACAGCGGTATGTGGCCTGTGAGATCCCATTGGTGTAAGAGTGGATTGTGGGCTTTACTAGCTCTGGAGTGTTAGAGGGAATTGTTAGCTATGAAAGCCCTGAGTTATAACAGTAGGTAATGGGCAGTTGGAACCTTTGGGTGTTACTGTGAAATGTGAGCTTTGGGAGGCAGGGGGTCTCACAGTACTTTGTGCATATTGGGAGCCCAAGCATGTCACAGTATAACGTGGTTAGTGGGAGCCCAGGTGTTCAAATAAAATGCTCATGGTGGGAGATTTCAAAGATGGCTGCAACGTAACAAGAGGATGAGTTCCCTTGCCTCTAGCCACGAACTGTATTTACAGTCATATGCTGCCTAGTCACCTTGAAAACAATAATAACTATAGCTGGTTGGACATACTTCAAATAAGGAGCACCAAAGAAACATTATAGAGACTGGTAAGAGAGGGGGAGGCATGGGGAAGAGGGAATCACCCCTGAACCGCATGCTTGGATGTGAGGCCTGAGGGTTAGAGGCTACAGAGCACAGTCCCCTTGGTCGTGTGGACTGATCTCCACCAATAGGGATCGCAAACCTTAAGTGGTGGAGAAGGGAAGGGGAGCCCACACATTCCTGGCAGAGAAAGCCAGGTGAGCAGTCTTCTTTTGAGGTGGGGTCCACACCTTCCCAGTGAAAGAATTCACCTAATGGTTGCAGCCTGCGCATGAGAGTTTCACTCAGGCTCTGACTGCAGGAAAGTTTATCCTGCAGTGTGGGGCTTCAGAATAGAAAGAAGCCTGTAGGCTGCACCCAGCAGTGACCTAAAAGGGCCCTCTGCTTTCTGGTAAGACATTCTTTCTGGTAAGAATCAGAGGACAGGGTAGGGACTGAGAAGCTGGCTGTGGAGCAGAGACTAACTCCTGCAGAGTGAGCGCCTGACAGCGACACCTCTAAGGGGAGAGATACCCTGAGCTACACTAGCCACCCTGCACCCTAAAGACTCTACAGAAGACTGGAGTAATACCAGGCAACTACAAGGTTGCAAAATAGCTGACAAGAGGAGGTGGTCCATGGAGAGCCTCAGATCAACCATCTACCTAAGGACACCAGAGCCAAACCTAGACAGCTCCTCCCATTGGTTGATACACAAGTACCTCCCAGGAGAACTTAAATCAGCCCACAAAACAGTGACCCTCAGGCAACATAAGCTGCCCAGAAGAAACTCACCTGATTGACTCCCTTTTATTTTCTTCTTCTTTTTTTTTTTTTGTTTGGTTTGGTTTTGGTTTTGGTTTTGGTTTTTTTGGGTTTTTTTTTGGTTTTGGGGTTTTTTGTTGTTTTTTTGTTTGTAGGTTTTTCTTTCTTTTTTCTTTTTTCCTTAGGAAGAAGAGAAAGGGGAGAAAATTTGTTTTTTCTTCTCTTTTAAATTTTATATTTATTTTTTTTAATTTTTTTAAACATTTTTTTAAACAAAAGTTGTTTCCCTTTTTTATAAAAGAATTTTGTCTTGCTTAGCTTGTTTTTAGTTTTGTTATGGTTATTTGCTTTGTTTTGTTTTATCCTTGCTTCTGCTATCAAGATTTTCTTGATATCCCTGCTTAGTGACTGGGACTTTATCATTATAGCCAAGTTTACTGCTTTCCTCTATAGGTTCCCCTAAATCTCTTACTGGACTCCCTCCCTGCCTGGGCTTTATCTCTCTCTCTCCTCTCGATCCATTGGCATAACTTTTTTTCTTTTTCTTTTTTTTCCTACTTTTCTTTCATTCTTTTGTTATTCTCCCTTCTGTCTTCCTGTCTTTTTGTTCGATTGTTAGTTTCTCTTATTCTCTTTATTGTATTTTTGTTTTCTCATTTTCAACTATTAACCTATTCCTATTCTCTCCCTTATTTTTTTGCTGTCCCTTCTTTCAGAGCCGTTTCTCTGCTTCTGTTATCTCCCAGTAGCTTCTCTATTTTTTACATTTTAGTTTATTATTATTTTCTAAATTTTCACCACTATTAACAACAATATACATCTCTCTCTATCTAAGCGTTACTTTTCTTTCTCTCTTTCTTTTTTTAAGCGTGTGTGTGTGTGTGTGTGTGTGTTCTCCCTTCACTCTCCCAGTTCTACTTTCATGTGGGTAGTTTTCATTGTGACTGTCAAGATATTTTGTAAGATACTCCTCGTTTCCTGGAAGTTTAGTTGTGTATTGTCCTGCCTTGCCCACACCGGTACAACAGCCTACAGGACGAGGTAGGGGCTGAGACACAGTTAGCCAACCTGAGAGGAGGGTCCTCCCAAGGACTGATCAATGACAATCTAGATCCAACCACAACAGGAAGACATAAAGAAACCACAAAAGGGACACCCACAAGAGTGACACGCCTAGAGCAAAGAGCTCAGAAGTATAAGGAAAACACACCTCTGGGCTCCATTGGACCCCCAAGACAAAATCCCATCCCACAAGACTGGGAGACGGCAAATATATCTAATATATAGATACAAACACTAAGACCTACCAAAATGGGGAGACAAAGAAACAACCCCCAAATTAAAGAAAAGGAAAAATTGCCTGGACCAAGGTGCAAGGGTGCCTGATCCTCCCAAAGCTGGTTTTATGCCTCTTTGTTACTTTATACATTTTTGATTATTGGATGGCTGACTGTCCACCTTTCTGGATACCAAGAGCCAAACCTAGACAGGTCCTGATATTGGCTGACACAAAGTACCTCACAGAAGACCCCAAATCACCAAACAAAACAGTGAGCCTAGGACAACAAAAGCTGCCCAAACAAAGCTCACTTGGCTGGCTTTTATTTTTAATTAATTTTTAATTTTTTAAAAAATATATCTTTATTGTTGAAAGTATTATAGATGTTCCCTTTCCCCTCCATTGATCCCCTCCACACAGCATCTGCCCAAACTTACCAGGCCTTCTTCACGCTATTGTCAATGTCCATGGGTTATGCATATATGCCTAAAGTTCTTTTATTGACTTCCCACCCTGACTTCCTTCTGAAATTAATCTGTCTGTTCCGTGATTCTATGTCTCTGTATCATTTCATTTTGTTGATTAGTTTAATTTGTTCATTAGATTTGACATATGAGTGCCATCATGAGAAAATTATTTTTCTCTGACTGTCTTACTTAACTTAGCATAATACCCTCCAGTTTATTCCATGCTGTTTCAAAAGATAAGAGATCCTTCTTTTTGACAGCCACAAAAAAACAAACAAACAAACAAAAAAGGAACATTCCACAGATCTAGAACAAACACTACAAAAATTTATATGGGAACCCACATAGCCACAATGATCTTGAAAAAGGAGAACAAAGTTGAAGGGATTAGAATATGAATACCAAGTCATCCTACAAAGCCACTGTAGTCAAAAGAGCCTAGTACTGGCACAAGACCAGGCATATAGATTAATGGAAAAGAACAAAGAATCCTGAAATTGACTCATGCCATTATGTTCAATTAATATTTGGCAAAGGAGGAAAGAGCATACAATAAATAAAAGGCCGTCTCTTCAAGAAATGTTGTTTGAAAAAATGGACTGATACATGCAAAAAAAAAAAAAAAGAAAAAAAGAAAGAAACTAGTCCACCAACTTACTCCACACCCAAGAATAAATTTAAAAATTGATAAAGACTAAAATATAGGTCAAGAAACCATAAAAATCCTGGAACAAAATATAGGCAGTAAAGTCACAGGCATCTCACGTAGTGGAATTTTCACCTATAAATTTCCTAGTACAATGGGAAAAAAAGGAGAAAAAAAAAACAAATTGGAGTACATCAAACTAAAAAGCTTCTGCACAGTGAAATAAATCATCCTCAAAATACAAAGGGACCTAACAGTATGGGAGAAGATATTTGCCAAGGATACATCTGATAAGAATGAATTTCCAAAATATACAAAGAACTAACCAGAACTCAACAAGAGTAGGCCAAACAATCCAGCTTAAAAACTGGACCTGAGTAGACACCTCTCCAAAGAGAACATACAGATAGCCAAGAGATATATGAAAAAATTCTCAACATTGCTAATCATTAGAGAGATGCAAATGAAAACCACAATGTGGTATCACTTCACTCCTGTCAAAATGGTTACCATCAACAAATCAAAAAAGACAAGTGCTGGCAAGGATGTGGAGAAAGGGGTTCCCTACCACTGCAGTTGGTAATGCAGCTGGGTTCAGCCACTGTGGTAAACAGTATGGAGGTTCTTCAAGAAATTAAATAGGCCCAGCTGGGCGTGGCTCAGGGGTTGAGGGTGGGCTTAGGATCCTGGCAATCAGGGTTTGATTCCCAGTTGGGGCGCATGACCGGGTTGTGGGCTCAGTCCCCAGTCTGCAAATGCAGGAAGTAGCCAATCAATGACTCTCTCATCATTGATGTTTCTATCTCTCTCTCTCCCTCTCCTTTTCTTGCTCTGAAATCAATAAAGATATATTTTTAAAAATTAAAAATGGAACTGCCTTTTGCCCCAGGGATCCCACTTCTAGGAATATAGCCCAAGACTTCCTAAACAGCGATCAGAAAGAATAAATACACCTTTGTATACATAGCATCACTATTTATAGTAGCTAAGATCTGGAAACAGCCCAAGTGCCCATTAGTAGGTGAGTGAATAAATAGCTGTCGGACATTAACACCAAGGAATACTGCAGCTGTAAAACAGAAGAATCTCTTACCCTTTGTGAGAGTATGGAAGGACCTGGAGAATATGATTCGTGAGGTAAGCCTGTAAGCAAAGGACAAATATCACATGATCTCACTTATATGTAGAATCTAACGGAGGGGGGAAAAATTGAAAAACAAGATAGGACCAAAAACATGAAAGCATGAAACAAATTGACAGGTCTCAGAGGGAAGGTGGGAAGGAGGATGGGAAGAGATTATTCAAAGAACTTGTAGGCATATATGAACAGCCCAGGGATACAGATAATAGACAGGGGGGTGGGAGATGGATGGAGGGGGGCAAAGTGGGGTAAGTGGGGTACCTCTGTAATAGTCTCAACCATAAGATCAATTTTTAAAATATATGTGCAGTGGGTGACCTGAAGGCGTCAGAGAGGAATGACATTGAGAGCCCCAAATCACATTTGAGTTGGACAGTAAGAGCTGTTAGGGGACACAGAAGATTTTGGCAGAGTATGTGCCCTAGGGTGCCAAAGTGGATTTGAGCAGTGGGAATTTTGTGTTGTCACACTAGAGCATAGGTCATGGTACTCTGGAAGGTGTCAGAGTGGAGAGTGTGCTGTGGTGTTTCTTTGATGCCAAAGTAAAGTTGGAGAGTGGAAACCCTGGGATGTCATGGTGGAATGTGGGTGGTGGAAGTCCTAGGAAGGAACAGTGAAGTTGGGCAAGGTTTGCCTTGTGGTACCACAGTGCAAGTGTTGGTGATGCAAAACCTAGAGTATCATGGTTGATTGTGGGTGATGGGAACATTTGGCTGTCAAAGTGGATTGTAGGCTTTGGGAGCCCTGGGTGGCCAGGGTGTGTTTTCAGTTGTCACAGATGAGTGTGGGACTTGGGAGCCCTCGTTTAATAAGAGAAGGAAGTGGGCAGGTAGAGGTAAGTTCACATTGAGTGTTCTGCATGGAAGCCTAAATGTATTACAGTGGATTGAGGACACTGTGAGCCCTTGGGTTTAATAGTGGTGGGTTAATCTCAGGGTATTGAAATGTCACACTGGAGATTGGGCAATAGAAGCCTAGTGGTGTCAAAGAGGATTTTGTGTAGTAGGAGCCCTAGGGTGTCCCAGTGAAGAGTGTGCAGTGATCTATGTCAGTTATTACAGGGTAATGTGGGCTGTGGAAGCCGTGTGTTGTCATTATGGAGTGTGGACAGGGAGCACACTAGATTGCCACAGTGGAGTGCTTTCAGTTGGAACCCAACAGGGATCATAGGGCAAAGAGTGCAGTGGGAGCCAATAGGATTACAAATAAGTGTCATGCATGGGAGCCCTGAACATTTCACAACAGAGTGAAAACAGCGAGAGCCCTTGGGTTTAACAGTAGTGTGTTCACATTAGTAGATTTGGGTTGTAACAAGTGAGAATGTGCAGTGGGAGTCTGGCAAGGGAGGGGTAAAGGAGATTTTTGGCAGAGGGAGCACTGCGGTGTCACAAAGAGTGGGCAATGGAATATCTTGGGTGTCAAAGTGTAATTTGGGCTTTGAGAACTGAGCAGTGTAACAGTAAAGTGTGGGCATTGGGAATTTTGACGTGTTACAGTAGAATATTATTACCTGCGGAAGCCCAGGACATCACAGCAGATATGGGCAGCTGGTACTTTTGGTTGTTACAGGTGAGTGTGAACATTTTAATTGAGGAGTTTGACAGTGGAATGTGGCATTGAGATTGCTACATGGCACAGTAAAATGAAGCTAGTGGGATCCAAGGGATTCACACTTGAATGTGGGCACTGGATACCTGAAGGTATCAGTGCATCTTGATGACACTGAGAGTACTGTGGTATCATATTAAAGTATGGGACTTAAGACCTATTGGGGTTGACAGTGGAATGTGGGCAGTATTTCCCTAAGGTGTCAAAGTGGATTTGGGCTGTTGGATTTCCAGTGTGTGACAATACAGGATAGATAGTACAAGTCTGAAAGGCAACACAGGGGAGTGATGAGAGTGGTAGTGCTTAGGTGAGAAAGTAGAGTTTTGCCTGGGAACTCTGGGGTGTCACAGTGGAGACTGGCAATGCGACTCCTTTGGTCTCTAAGTGGATACAGGACAGTGGGTATCCATGGGTGTTACAGTAGAGTGTAAGGTATGGGAGTCCTGAATGTGTGTCAGCGGTATGTCTCAGTGTGAGCCCTGGTGTTCTGAAGTGAACTAGGGCACATACCGGCCACACACCACTGTGACCCACAATGGCTATTGATGCCAGCACTCTAATGTTATAATACTCCAGGGCTATCAATGTCCTTGTGCCTGTCTAAGAGCTTTGGGTCTCCCAGAGTCCATATTCTATTGTGAATCTCGTGGATACCACTACCCACACTCTACGTACTAGGACACTCACTCTCATATTCCACAATGGCACTCACACCTTCTAATGACTACAGTCCACGGGAACACCAAAAAGTTCCAACTTCCCATTACCTACCATGACACCCAATTCCCACACTCCACTGTGATACATCAAGTCTCACAATGCTCGCATTCCACTGTCCAAGCTTAGGGCCCCTAATTTCAAACCTCCACTGTGCCAAAGGGGATGCCTACTGCCAACAACACACCACTGTAACACTAGAGGGCTCCAACTGCCCTCTCTACTCTGTCACAATGCCTGAGCCTCCATAGGCCACACACTACTGTGACACTCAGAGCTTCTACTGCCCACAATAAATTGTCCCATTCTAGGGCTCCCACTTCCCACACACCACTGTCGCACCCTAGGTCTCCCTCGTCTCACACCCCACGGTGAATATGCTGGCATCCCAATACCCACCTTCCACTGTGAAACCCCAGCTGTCACACTATAGAAACAATTCTTTGACACTTTCAGGGCTTCCAGGACACATTCCAGCGTGACAGCCAACGTCTCCCACTGCCAACACTCAACTATGACAATGACAGGACTCCCTGTAACCACACGTTACTGCCCACACTCCATTCTGACAACACCAGGTCTCACACCATCTATTCTTGACTGTGATACCACATTTCTCTTACCATCCACTTTTGACTTTGAAACCCTAGTTATACCTCAGGCCATATTTCAGTGGGACAGAGTCAAACCTCTTACTGATAACACTTCTGTGACACATGTGTGTTCCCACTGTCCAGAATCCACTTTGACACCCAAGCATTCCACTTCCAATTTCCACTGTAACACCACAAAACTCCTAGGCGCTCACCCTACACTGAAACCTCAGGGTGAAAACTGTCCTCATTTCACTTTCACACCATAAGCAATCCCACTCTGAAAACATGTTTTTGAAACTTTGGGATCCTACAGCACATGTTGCCCTCTGTCTCCTAGGGCTCCCATAGCTCTTCACCCACAGTGACACCTTCCTTATTTCCACTACATACACTCTAATGTGACACACCAGAAATCCCACTGACCAAATCTACTTTGATAACCTAGGGCCCCCAGTACACACATTCCACTATGATACCCCATTCCTCCCTATGACCACTTCATTGTGGGGGCAGACACCTCAAAAGCCACTGTGCTCCTTTTTCCTTCTGATGGAGAAGTGATGTTAGGGGATAGAGAGTTCACGCCAAGAAAGTCTGTTGTAACGATCTTCTCCATTTTCTAGCCCATTCATGTCCACCATCCAGTGAGCAGGCTCAGGGCTGTTTTTCAACCACCCAAAACTGTCAGCCATGATCAGTGACAAAGATGAAACAATGCTTAGCCACAATATCAGTTTCGAGGTCAGCCTGCACAGACCACAGGTTGGGAGGAAGGGAGCTTGTGAAAATAATCTATCCCTTCACACAGGAAAAGGCAAGTGTCCTGAAGTAAAATGTAATCTCCCATATATACTTTGCTTCTGCAGATGAAGGAATTCAGGCATGCCAGTAATGGTTTCAAGATTATGCTGTTCTTTCACAGCAAACTCTACTTCCACAAAATACTGATTCTGATGGAATATCTTGTTACCATTACAGGTAAGAATAGGCTCCCCACATGTGCAGCAGCAGAATGTGCATAGAAGTTGAAGTGTGATGAGTTGCTGTCCACATACTCCTCTTGCTGTAGGATGAGGCCATCCCATTCCACTACCACTCAGAGGTAACCAGCATTATGGCCGATAGCCACAGGCACCAAAACAACAACCTTAACTTCTCCAACTTGTTATCTGACCACAATGTGTCAGCTTCTGGCAGGATTACTTAGTGGGGCCTTGCTGGCATTGCTGTAAGAGAGCTCGATGTGTTCCCCTGCTTCTTGAGTTTGTAATTAGATCCCTGCCCTCTACTGAATATCCCTGTTTTCCCTACCAGGTATCAGTAAGCACAAGTGACCCTATCCCCTCAAGTACTTTGTGAGAAGTTTGGCACCAATAGAGGAAGAACAGGTGAGGAGAAGCCAGGTGGGCACTCGCCCCCGGGTAGCCAGGTAGCTAGGACATTGTTTTCTCACATGAACACACTGAAGCTGGGAGGAATACAGCCTGTGACACTAGATTATCAGGGCATCGGGATGAGACAGGAAGTCTGGATCACTGCAATGGGAATCATATTCAGATGAGGGAGGCTGAGGGAGTGTGCATGTCCACAGTCACGCAGAATCAAAGCAGACTCATTGACCCACTCCTCTGAACTCGTGCTCCATGCCACCCATCTCACCCTTAGGCCTGTCTAATATTCCTTAAATGAAGGCTCCCATGATGTTCTTCCTACAGCCCTTTCCACAATTGTCTGGGGGTCTTCTTGCAAAAGCTGAGGGTGTTGTGCCACCACTTCCCTCTGTGGATCATCACAACCATCATAGAATCCCTTAAGCATCTCCTTCTTCCTCTCTGGGCCACCCTGAGAACACAGCCCATTATAAAGGGGTTGTTGTAGCACATGTTGAGCAAAGGGCTGAAGGAATTTTAAGAGATCCCAACTGAGGCAGTGATTCACTTTCCTGGTTAGGGCCTCAAACGATTATTCAATATGCTTTAGTAATGCTCAGAAAAAATGATATGAGGGTTTTTGTGTTCACGGGACCTTCCACAGTGTGAGATAAGTAGGAGGGGTCATCCATTTTACTTCAAAGAAGAGTAGTGCACATGAGACATTTTTGCAAATAAAAATGTGTTTCCAAGGAAACACTGTTTTCCTGCAAAGGAAATGGGTGCATAATGTTCCTGTGGCAAGGCATTCAGACAGGGAGGCATCCAGAACATGGAATGAAATGGAAAGATAAAGCCAGAGAATCAACTGTGTTTGTCTGTGTATTGTTTGTTCCTTTGAAAACAAATCAAGAGCTTAAACTGAGTCTGTCTTTGTGTTGCTTGTGCATTAGTTTGGGCTTTACAATTGGATGCCTGGTAATGACCAGTCCCTGTGATGGCAGGGCCTGGACATTTGCACAAGTGGGTAAGTTATACTTTGGGATTATATCAGAGTCCAGAATTCTTCCTGTGTGGTGGAGGATGGGGAGGAAGATGAAATAAGAGAAAGTCCATTAAATTGGATCTTAACATTTTACCTAGGGAAATAAGGTAGTTCAAGGAAAGGTCCTTGGGAGAAAGGGCCTAAGTGTTTAGTATTCTACCCTAAAGGATGATGAATTTGCAAGTATTCTTCCTGAAGTGAGTCAGCTCACACATTGAGAGCGGGCAACCAAGTGGGAGATTGGATGTTCATTTCACAGTTGAACAAAATGCCCCTTCTAGAAGTATACGAGCACAGTATATTTTGAAGAGAGAATAACATGTAGCAAGTGGGGATATAAGGCACATATAGGGACTGTGGGGAAGAGAGCCAAGGCATGTGGAAAGGAAGTCAGGATATTAGGGTCATTTGAGGAAGAATCCCCTTCTGGAAGGATAAATCACCAGGGGGACAATAAGAAGCAGAGAGCACAATAGCCCTCACACACAACACACACACACACACACACACACACACACACACACACACACACACACACAGGCTCAGGCTCAGGCTCAGGCTCAGGCACAGGCATGTATAAATAGTTGTGTTGGGAAATCTCTGAACCATATTATCCACAGTCAGTATGTCTTTCCCAATTGAGGTAAACATTTGGGGCTCTTCACTTTTTTTCAAAATTCTCAGGGGAGGGTTTTTTTCCATTGTTTTTCAGGGAGAGTGGAAGGGAGAAAGTGATAGGAAGAATGACAGAGAAACACTGATGTGCAAGTGACACAGATTTGCTGCCTGCTCCATGCACTCAAACCAGGGCCAGGGATCCAGCCAGCCCCTGAGGTATGTACCTTGACCCCTCAGTCTGTGGGCTGACACCCTAAACACTGAGCAAAACTGGATGAAATGCTCCACTTTCTTCAAATAACAGCAGAACATATAAGAAGCTTTTTCAGATAAAAATCTGTTTTCAAGCAAACATTGCTTACCTAACAGAAAATAGGTGAAGAATGACCCTCTAAGAAGGCATTCAGACATGGAGACATACAGAGCATGGGATCAATATGAAAAGATAAATAAAGAGCATCAAATGTGGGTGTTTGTCTGTTGTTTTTGCTTTGGTTTGGGGTGAGCCAATGAAGTCTTTTCAATTGGCTTTGCCGGAATTTCCAGCCCCTGTGAGAGTTGGGCTGTACAGTTCCAGAACTGGTTAAGTTCAGTTTTAAACACCTGTACTTCTGGGGCCCACACACTACTGTGACATCCCAAGTCTCCCACTGTCCTCTACTGTGGCACAAAAGGACTCACACTGCACACATTCCATGTTGACACCCCTTGGCATTACTGCCTACATTGCACTGTTACTCCTTAGGGCTTCCATTGCCAACAGTCCTTTTGACACCTTTACTGGACATTGACACCTCCACGGCTCCCAATGCACTGGTAAAAGTAGTGCTCCCACTGCCCTCAGTCCACTGTGACACTTCAGCGCTCTCAGGTTCCTCTACCATTCTGAAACTCCATAGCTCCCAGTCCTCAAACTGCATGGTGACATGTGAGTAATACTGAAAGAAACATATAGGAGCTCACAAGTGCTTCGGTGTTTGTGTTGCTTGTAGCAGGGTTTCCAATAGTAGTGAGCCAAAAACTTCCCAAAGTCCTAGGGAATCAACAGCTCATCGAATTTCACCTGTGTGGTCAAGATTCAGGCCTATGAATGTGTACGTGAGTGTCCCAGAGTTCTTCAAATTTTGTTTCTTTCTTAAAGGGTATTATTTGTGTGAAGGAGGGAAGAACAGACTGACCACACATTACAAGTCTTGTACTTTGGCCAAGTGACAGGCACTGTTTACAGTCCTGGAGACCTAGGGCCTGACAGGAGCTCCCGACTCTTTAGTTCCCATTCCCTTTGGCCCATCTCCACAGCATAAATGAAAATAGTTATACCATTGTTCAGGTGTCTGTTGGAAAAAGTTTCCACCGTTGCTTGACAAAAGATATACTTTGCTGTTTCGGGATTTCCTCTACACATAAACATCCATTAGCAAATTTTGACATCTAATGCCCTGCTGCCAAATGCACTTCCTTAATGATGCCCCCCCCCATTCCTTGTCTTCCTTCTCATATCATTTCTCCTGACTGCCTAGTCTCTGAAGCACCCCATTCTCCTCACCTGTCACAAACCAATCGTCTTCTACCACCTCCTCCTGCCTCTCCACATCTAGATCTGGGAAGATCTCCTTCACTGCCAAAAACATGTCACGTCCAGCCACCACCTGGACCTACTGCATGAGGCTCTCCCCCTGTAGGAGAAACTGCTTTTGTGCCACCAACCCCACATCCTGTCCCTTTTTCTCCTTCTCCCATTGCTCCTCACAATCTGTCCACTGATGCACCCCACTCTGGTCATCCTGCACAAGCTTCTCTTCAGCCAGCACCTCCTCCTTCCCATGCAACTCAAGATGTGGCCATATCTCCTCACCTACAGCCAATCCCTGATCCCCAGCATCAAAGACCACCACCTGCATGAGGTCCTTCATCCCCATCCCCAGCTCTACTCTCTGTAAAGCCTCTGTCCCTACCTCCTGGGCATCATCACCTTTCTGCCCCAACCTGAACATAAAATCATCCTGTGCCATCCCACTTGCCCCGTCCTGTGGGGAGTAAAATGCCCCTTGTGTGGTGGATCCTTAGCACCTGAAGTGACTCTTGTGGTATTTAGAGGAACCAAGAGCCCTGATGAGGTTGGGTGTCTCTAACACAGTCTGCCTTGCTACAGGGCCTGGCTCTGAGCCAGGTGTGTCAAGAAGCAGGTGGTGCAAGCACGGGGACCGCCACGCCTGTGGAGTCCACTGTGCATGTGCCCTTCATCCGGATACGGGTCCTTGCTGTGGTAAGTATGGTCACACTGGTCCTAGCACAGGGGCTTGTGAGGTTTGCACCAGGTTCCAAAGTTGCTGCTGGCCATGCTCTTAGTGCCACTTAGCTGGTGAGCTCTGGAAACATCTGTTCCAATCAGTGAGATGACATTGGGCATCACCCTACATAGCCCTGCCCCCACTAGGTGCACCAGGGTATGAGCTTTGCACCTGGAGCTAAACATTCCTGAGGAATTCTATATTTTGTCTTTGAATCTGTGGCTTCCCTGGGGTTTGATGCCTGCTGGGTTCCTAATCACATTTCCCACTTCAGAATCCATTTTCTGTACCAATTTCCCACTGACTCACAGTGAACCCTGATAAAATCCACAGGGACAAACACCTCGGCCATAGAGGCTATCCTGGAACATGAGATATCTGAGAATGAAGCTACAGGCAAAGGGAAGGCCTATGGCTGGAGGTGACTATAGCCTCCATTCTGGCAGAGTTGAATGCTCAAGATAACAATGGCCAAGAAATGGTCTCATTCTGACTGTCTTTAGATCAGTCATTTTCCACATGTTTCCCATAGTTTGTGTTTTCTCTCTCCTTCCCTCATTCAAACTCTCTCTCCCATCAATACTTTGGGTTTTGTTGACCACTAGCTAGGATGATGATATTGCTTAAGGATTACTTGGTTGCACAAAAAGGACTTGGTCTGAAAGAACCCAGTAAATAAACAATAGGGTTCACAGGATGCCATCTCTGTTTTTTAAATACATTTCATTATTGACTTGGAATAGATGAAGGGAAAGGGAGAGAGCATGATAGAAACATCAATGATGAGTCATTGACTGTCTACCTCCTGTACCGACACCCTCTGGGGATCAAGCCAGGCATGTACCCTGACTGGAAATTGAACCACAATCTCCTGGATCATATGTTAGATGCTCAACCACTGAATCAAGTCCAGCCAGGCCACAGGAGCTCACTTCAATGTAAGGAAATGTAAAAGTGTCACAAGTGGGCAAGTTATACTGGCTGAACAACATGGTTCAGAGATTGTCCAACAGAACTTCAACTGCATGCCTCTACCAATTTGTATGTGTGTACGTGTGTCTGTAGGTGTGGTTGTTGTGTGTGAGGGCTTGTGGCATTCTCTCTTTCTTATTTTCCTCTTGGCCACGTACCCTTCCGGGAGGAACTTCTTCCCCAAATGTGCATACTATCTTGGCTCCCTTCCCATATGCTTTAGCTCCCTTCACCGCAGCATTTTTTCACCAAATGATTTTATTTGGGATGCTTGAACTGCATTCGCTCGCTTGTCCAACTGGTGGAAGCACTTTGTTCACAAATGACTTACATTGGAGATGCTGGCTATCCACTGTCATTTTCAAACAGCAGCCGGCAGCATTCTTTACCAATGATATTATTGGAGATGATGACAAAGCATTTTCATGATTGTCCACCAGGTGGCAGAATTTTACCACCATATCATATTACTGGGGATGCAGGCAATGCATTCTCATCTCTGTCCACAGCAAGGCAGCATGATCTCATAAGTGATTTATTGCTGATGCTGGCAATGCATCCCCACAAATGTCCCTGAGGTGGCAGCATTTTCCCCAAGTTTTTATTGGGATTCTCGGTGATGCATTCTCACAATTGTCCACCAGAGGGCACCATGATCTCCCCAGTGATTTTACTGGGACTGTTGGCAAAGCATTTTCACATTAGTCCACCTTGTGCCCCGCATTTCCTGCAAATGATATTATTTTGGATGTTAGTAAAGCAATCTCAGGTTTGTAAAAATGGTGGCAGCATTTTTCCACCAAATGATTCTATTCGGGATGCTGGCAATGCTTTCTCACATTTGTCCACCAGGTGGAAGCCCTTTTCCCCCAAATAGTTTTATTTTGGATGTTGGCAAAGCATTCTCAGTTTGGTAAAAAAGGTGGCAGCAGTTTTTCCACCAAATGATTGTTTTAGGATGCTGGCAATGCACCTTATGTTTTCCACAAGATGCCAGAATGATCTCACAAGTGATTTATTGGGAATGCTGACAATGCATTCTCACGCTATTCCAATACATGGCAGTTTTCCTTAAAAATGATGTTTTTGAGAATGCTGGCAATGCATTTCACGCTTGTTCATCAGCTCGCTGTTTTTTCATACACCACATGACTTTATTTGACATGCTAGCAACCCATTCTACCACTTGTCTATCAAGTAAGAGCAAAATCTCACAAGTCACTTTCTTGGAAATGCTGCAATGCTTTCTCACATTTGTACAGCAGGTGTCAGAATTTTTTAGAACACTGATGTTTTTTGAGGATATTGACCCTACATTCTCACTCTCCTCCCCAACACTGCAGCGTTCTTTCACCAAATGATTCTATTGGGAATGCTGGGAATGGATTCTAATGCCTGTCCATGATGTGGCAGCAACTTTGCACCAAATAATTACTTTGGGGCTGCTAACAATGCTCTCACATTGGTCCACCAGGTGGCTTCAATTTTTTATCAAGTGAATTTACTGGCGATGCTGGCAAAGCATTCCTCCTCTTGAACACAGTCACTACATGAACTTTATGTCCCCATTTGCCAAAGTGGTTCAGAATTTTGGGCCTAAGAGGCTGATTTTCTCAGCGAAATACAGTGCAGTCATACTTCTAGGGAGGGTATTTGGTTCAACAGTGAAATGATCCTAACGTCTCCCTACCTGATTGCCTGCAGACAATGTGTGAGCTGACTCCCTATAGCAAGGGTCCTTGCAAATCCATCATCCTTTAGAACCTAGCACTGGAAATTGAGGCCCCTTCTCACAAGGCCTTCCCTTAAACTACTTTACCTCCCAAGGTAACAAGGTAAACACAGTTTACTGGACTTTCCCATATTTCTGCCTCCTCCGCAGCCTCCAGCACACAGGAACAATACTGGCTTCTGATAGCACACCAAAGCATAAATTACCCACTTCTGCAATTGTAAAGGCCAAGCATTCACAGGGACTGGTAAACAGAGAAAGCCAGTTGTAAAGCCCAAACCAAAGCCCAAACAACACATAGACACAGCTGATGTTCTTGCTTTATCTTTCAATTTCAGTATATGCTCTGGCTGTCTCCATGCCTGAATGCCTGTCCACAGGAACATTCTGCACTGATTTCCTATGCAGGAAAGCAATGTTTGCTTGAAAACACATTTTTATCTGAAAAAGATTCTCATGTGCACTACTTATATTGGAAGGTGTCTCCTATATTTCTCACACTATCGGAGGTCCTCTGAAAACGACAAATCTGGTATCGTCTCATCTGAGGATTACTAAAGAGTATTAAATAATCATTTGAGGCCCAAACCTGTCACAATTGGAATCTCTTAAGTTTCATGCATTCAACATTTCCAACCACAGCCTCCCTATAATGGGCAGTGTTCCCTGGAAGGCCAGGGTATATGTAGGAGACAGTAAAGGAAATATGTGATGATCAATAGAGGGAAGTGGTGGCACAGTAGCCTTTGCACGAGGAAGACCCCCAGACAATTGTGGTAAGGACTGTAGGAAGAACACCATGGGACCCTCTATTTAAGGAATGCTAGGCAGTCCTGAGGATTAGGTTAGTGGCCTGGAATGTGAGCTCAGAGAAGTAGGTAAATGAATTTGCAATGATTCTGAATGACACTGGACACACACACACACTCCCTCATCCTCCTTAAGCCTCCCTGAGTGAGCATGATTGGCACTGCAGTACTCCAGACTTCCTGTCTCATCCTGATGCCCTGATGACCTAGAATACAGGCTGTATCCCTCCCAGCACTGTTGGGAGCTGGTGACATGCCTGGACATGGTACACGTCACCTGAGGGTCTGGAGTCAAGGACTCGACCCTCCCCACAGGTTCCCATGAGGAGCCGAGATAAAGAAATTACCAAGGTTTGGGCTCACACAGGAGACAGGGTGTTTACTATGAAACAGAGTTTATGCAGCAGAAATTGCCTTGAGGAACTACTTTGTATTGCAGTCACTTCATTATCTAGTGTTTGTCACTCACCATATAATAAAGGTATGGAAGGCATTTGCGACTGCTCCTCTCCAGAGGGCAGTCCTCCTGATCCCATAACTTTGTTTGTCTCTTTCATTCTCACCGCTCCAACTCAGGTTTGTTCATTTCTCAGGCCGGCTCCTGACTCAGCATCAGTGTGCTCATGTGAGACAACAATGTCCCAGCTATCTGGAAAACCAGGGGTGAGTGCCCAGTTTGGGTCTCCTCACCTGTCCTCCTCTATGTCTCCTCTCCTAGTCCCAAACTCCTCACACAGTTCTTACTGTTGATCTGTTAGGGCAAAAGAGCTCATTACTAAAGGGTAAGGATAAAATTACAGACCCAAGAAAAAGGCAGACACATGGAGCTCTCTTATGGTGTTGCCAGCAAAGTCCTAACTCAACAATCTTGCCATATCCTGCCATGTTGTGGTGAGAAAAACCTTAAGAAAAGGCCTCTCCTCTGGTGCCTGCACCAGTAGGCCCATCATTCACAATGCTGGTACCACTGAGTGTGAGTGGAGTGGGACGCCCTGTATCCTGTAGCATGAGGAGTATGTGTACAGGAGCGCATCATCTTTCAACTTCTCCCCACCTTCTGCTGCCACCCATATGGGGAGCCTCCACTCACCTTTGATGGTTATGAGATACTCCTTCACAATCATAGTATTGTGGAAGTAGGGGTTGCTGGAAAAATAACAGCATGATCTTGCAGCCATTACTGGCATGCCTGACTCCCTTCACCTGCAAAAGAATAGTGGATATGGGTAGGAGATGACATCCCACTTCAGGACACCTCCCATTTACGTCCTGCAGGGATAGGTTATTTTCCCAAGTCCCATCCCTCCACAGCAGTGGTCTGACAGCCTGAACTTCAAGTTGATCATGTGGCTGAGCATAGTTTCATCTTGGTCACTGATCACAGCTGACAATTCCTGATTGTTGAAAACTGCTGTGGGTCAAGGAGCCTGCACAGTGCAAGATGAACATCAAACAGATGGAATATATAGCAGAGCCTTACAACCGCCTGGTTTGGCCTGAGCTCTCTATTCTGTAGCCCCACTCCTTCTCCAAAGAGCAAACTGGCACTTGAGGCCTGAGGTGTCTGCACCCACTCAAGCAGGCTCTGTTTCCTGACAGAATTTGATCTCCCCCACATCCTTGCATGCTGAGTTCTTGACAGGATTTCTTTATTTCTGCACATCATACGTTCCTTTCTAACTAAGGACTTGGACATACAGACCTTGTCCCATGCAAAATTACTCTGAGAAGAACCTGTGCAACATAGAGCTTTATGGACTAAACGTCCCTTGTTCTGTGCATGAGTCTGATTTGGGACCTTACTCCTGGACCCTCAGGGAGTGTTTCAGTAGTTCCTATAAGATACAAAGATGCCTTCAAGACTTTGGATCTTGCTGTTGTCACTACCCCAAGCTTTACTCCAGTGTGTCTAACTTCCTTCTGAACTACCTGTCCCCAGTTACATTTCTCATACACTAGGGCAAGCACAATGTGGTCCCGCCTGTAGAGCCTCAAGGATACAAATTTGGCCCAGAATCCATAGATACCTTGAAGGTTGGTCCTTCTCAGTTATAAATAGGGCTGGCCCTTTGCCATGTCCTGGGCTTGAGCCAAGAAAAGGCTCCGTTCGCTTCCAAGTTCACGGGCTCCATCTCTAACTGAAGGGCCTGGAGTGGGGACCTCCAGTGGGGACCAGGTCCACTTCCCACTGTGCCCTGACTCTGCCTGCTCCTGCTCCACTGGTTCTTTTTGTGGATGTTTTCATTCTGCTTCCAACTTAGGATCAGCGTCAGCCACCACCTCCACTAGGACATGATATCCTCCCACTCTGGACAAATGGGTCACAGTTAAGTGCCAATTAATTTTTTCTCAATCAACTCCTCCACCTCCCATTGTGCTATCCTGTCTGGCCCTGGCAGAAAATCATTAGTCTTTCCCTCCACCAACAGCTCTTCATTCACCAGCTCCTCCTGCCTCCCCACCTCCAGAACGGGGAGGACCTCCTCCAAGGCCAGAAACATGTCATATCGTGTCACCATCCTCACGGCCTGCATGAGGTTTCCCCCATGCAGGACAAACTGCTTCTGTTCCATGGCATCCCCTTTCAGGCCCTCCTCCTCCTAGTGCTCTTCACCCTCCGCCCACTGCTGCACTCTACTCCGGTCATTATGCACAACCTGCTCTTCAGCCACCACCTCCCTAACCCTCCTCAAATCAAGGTGTGGCCAAACCTCTTCACCGGCTTCAAACATCTGGTTCCCGGTTAACAAACAGCACCACCTGCAAAGACCCTCCATCTGCAGCCTCAGAAGCACACTTACTACCACCTCTGCCCTTAGGGCCTGGGCTTCCTCACCTTCCTGATCCAATGTGAAGGTAAAAGCGTCCTGGGCCATCCCCGGTGCCCGCCCTGCCTGGAGCAAATGCGGGGGGGAGGGCACCGAGGGTCTGGAGCATCACTAGCACCTGAAGGCCCCATGAGGGCACGAAAAGCACGGAAGTGTCCTGAGGAACCGCGTTGTCTACAAACAGCCTGACTCGCTCTGGTGTCCTAGCCCTGAGCCATGAAGTGTCAGGAAGCAGCTGGTGCAAGCACCGTCAATGCAGAGCCTGCGGAGTCCACTGGCAAGCACTTGCGAGTGGGGATACGGGTCCTTGCTTTGCTAACTGGCATGGCACTGGGGCCCCAGAAGGGGCTGTAACCTGGGCACCTTGAAGGAAGTGGCTACTGGCCACAGCCCTCGCCCCTCTTAGGAGTGGGCAACTGAAAGCTCTCTTCCAATCAGTGAAACCACAGTGGGTGAACGCTACCTAGTCTCGCCCTTTACTGGAGCCTGAGGCCAAACATTCCTGAAGATGCCCAGCTTCAGTCCTGGCTCCGCAGCTCTCCTGGGCTTCTGTGCCTGATGGACACCTTTTCAAGTCTAATCACACTTCGCCCTTCAGAATTCGGTTCCCACTTACCCACAGTGATCCCTGGTAAGATCCACGGGGACAAACACGGCGGACAGTAGAGGTTATCCCAGGATATGGGATATCTGAGAGTGAAGCTACAGCCAAAGGGGAGGCCTGTGCCTGGAGGGGACTGGAGCCCCCGTTCTGGTCGACTTGAGTTCACAGGACTATGGGCCAGATACGTGTTCATTCTGATTGCCTTTAGATCAATCATTTTCTATCTGTTTACCATTGCTCTTGTTCTCTCTCTCCCATCCATGCCTTGGGTTTTAGCGACCAGTAAGAAGGATGACGTGATATTACTTCAGGATTAATTGGTTGCTGAAAAAGTATGCTCCCTTGGCCCGCAATCCCCGGCTTTCCCGCACCAGGTTCTCCTGCCGAGCCGGCCGTGGGCGTGGCCCCCTCCCTCGCGCCTTCCCGCGCGGCCCCTCTCGCGATAACATCCGGGAACCTCAGCCCCTCACATCTCTTTGGTCGCCCGCCTCCGCCGGTGGTTTAGCGCCGGCGTCCCGAGCCGAGCTGTGGGCCAAGACCTCGGACAACTTGAGGAAAACAAGGTAAGGGATTCAGAATGTTGAGCAGAACATACAAATTCATAGCACGGCTGTGCCCTGGCGTCCGAGTAGCGAGACGCGGTCATGTAGACTCTGATTTCCTGGCAGGCTTTTTCAGGGGCCTACGAGCGGAGGGCGCTGTGTGAGCATAAACCGGAAAGTGCGTGTGACGCCTGCGGGCCTTAGGGGCGGGGGTGTCTCCCGAAGACAGGTGTCTCCCGGAGGCAGGGAAGGAAGGAAGGCCAGTGAACTGGGCGGGTTTTGTGCTGGGATGAGGGCTGGCGGGGTGGGCGCGGGGCGACGTGCAGGGGCTGCTGGGTAAGGGAGGGAGTCCTGGGTAGGGAGAAGCTCGGGGAAGAAGCTCGTTGTTGGTGAGCTCTTGCACCCACTTTGCCGGCTGAGCGGGCTTAGCTCGTCACCCATTGCGGGCAGAGGTGCAGCGTTGTTGTCCACCGCATGCCTGCAAATCCTCTCATGTTACTTCCTCGTGTGTTGACTACTAACAGTCCTCTACCCACCTAAGTAAAGGACGTAGCCTTCCACTTTATATCTAATCCCAGAGGCTTCCCCACTCTACTGTCTCCCGCCTCCCTAACTTAGGACCAGTGAATTTCACGTAACCCATTTACGTCCTCTCTTTTAATGTTAACATAAAGGAAGGTACAAAACTGTCGTTCTCTGGAACAGCATCTCAGTGGTTGAGATTTTAGTTCGGGGCAGTTGTCAACACTTTGCCTCAAATCAACTGGCAGAAATTCTTTGCATGCTCACAGGTTTCTTACATTGCCAAAAGGAGGCATGGAACTTAAAATACTAACTGTTTGATGTGCGGAATCTACAAACAACTTTTCTTCTTATTTAGGTTAAAAAATGCATTTTTAGTAAGTGAACTCTTGTGCACTGCACCTCATCGTTGCATGAGCTTTGCGATCAAATGGAACCTCTCAGTTTTTATCAGATGTCTAGGAAAATGGAGCCTTTGTTTGTTAGGCCTTTGCTCATTCGGGGCTGTCGGTTACACATTTCAAAAAGTTATCTACAGTCAGCTCTTGTACAGTACTTCTGTTGACTACGAGGAACACTTGGTAATTAAATTCGATTCTTTGTCCAAGAACTTATTTTGCTATGCGCCTGTTTTTAATCACTTACAGCACAATGGAGAGAGCACATAGGCCTGGGAAGCTGTTGGTGGGAGGCCTCAGTATGTGGACCAACGAAAACACACGTGAAGCAGTTTTTGGGAAATTTGGTCCCATGACTGCGGGTAAGGAACTCTTAGAACCAACAGGCCTCCCTGCCCAGACTAAAAGTATAGTAAATATAAGTCACTGCCCAGATAAATGGAAAGTATCTTTCTGTTCTTCAAAGTCATATGAGCAGATTTGTAAGTTTCTGTGTCCTGTTGTGAAAGTAGTCATAGCAGTGAGCTAAAAGTCCCACTTAATGGCTTCTTATTAAGAAGGAAAAAAGAAGTTGTAAATACAGTGTGGAGTGGGGCCATGACAAGGGATAAGTTAGGTTAACTCTAAGTTTATTCACTGCAGACTTTTAGAAAGCTATTAATGGTGCAGTATGTTGTGTTCTTCTAAAAGAAATTTCAGAGGGTTGTTGCCCTGCCTTGTCCATTATATCAAATTGAGAGGCTTTGGGGGAAATTCTCAGAGCTTTGGTGTGTTAGAAAATGCAGAACGTTTTATTTTCTGAAACATATCACATTTTAAATTGTAGTTCGTTTGATAAGAGAGCGAGAAACAAACAGGTCCGGAGGCTTTGCTTTTATTACTTTTGAGAGCCCTGAAGATGCTAAGGATGCTGCCAGAGAAATGGACAGAAAAGTAAGTCTTTTAATAGTGTTGTAGCTCTGTACATCTGTTAAAAGTATTTCTAGGCACTTTGTGTTTTCCTGATTTAGCCAAGATGATTTAGCCATTACCTTACGTTTTGTCACATAAGTGCTGGACAGAGAGGTTGGAAGGAGATTGATAGGAACGTTAGCATGACCAAAATACTACATTAAACTTAATTAGTTTGGCATATGAACACCAATGAAAACAGGCTTTCAGCCTTCCAAGAGCTTCAAAACTTAGAATAAAGCCCCACGGAGGTAATTGCAGCAGGACAAAGGCCAGTGTTCATCAAAGGCTATTGTAATTGGTGCAGGTATTTCTATAGTATAAAAAAATAAAAAAATAAAAAAAAAAAAAGGCACACAAAGACAAGTAGGGAAAGATGATTTAGCGTTGTTTCTGGGGGGAAAGCCTTGAAAAGTTTACTGTTTGAGTAGGCCCTTTACCTTCTAATAGCTATTCAGTTCTTGAAGAAAGGAAATGACGTGAGCAAGTAGATGGTGGGTGTCATAAGTAATTGATCCTCCTGCCCTTAACTTTTTCTACTTAATAATTGTTTCATCCGCTAAGCAGAGTGATTTTTGTGAAATGTATACATCGCCATTTATTTTACAGGAGTGGTTGATAGTTTATTTTGATTTGGTCGTTAATGTACTAGTGAATAAAATAGTCTTTTTTCTCCTGGACCTTCAACTCTAGGCATTATATATGTCTCCTATATCCTTTGAACTTTTCAGAGATTGCTAAATAAGAATTAAGTCTCTCCACTAAGGCCTCTTTTGGGGCTTACCTGTATTTCTTACATTATGCCAATATGCTTTCTGGTTCTTTTATTTTGTGAGATACTTCCAGTATATCATTCTGTTAGTCTAAGCCTTAGTTTTTGGATTGGATAAGAACCAGTCTTCCCTGTGACAGCCTTAGAAATAAAAAATTTCTACTTCAGTAAGGGGGTTTGTAAACTCACCCCATTTTTTATCTTGTATTTAAGGTGATGTGTTTACATACTCATTATACCATTTATTAAGTTGTTGATTACTCAGTCACTTCTAGTACTTTTTAAACAGGACCGACATATGTCAATGCCCTATATTTAGAGAGTTTGGTTTCTGGTACATGAAGGCACTCAGCACACACTGACCCTTTTACTTTACCTTCACATTGTAGGGTTTTGTAGTAGTTAGGAGCTGGATGTGGCCCATGAATTCTGTCGGGTCCAGAAATCCGCTTGGTTGATGAATAATCATTGATGGTGTTTCCATTCTTCCTAGATTCTAAACACAAGAAAATGCAGTTTGTGTAGACATTATTTCTAAGTTTCTTCTTTCAACAGGTACTTTATTGCATACTTATTATGTGCTAAGGAGTGGTGATATCTCAACTGAGGAATGGTTCTGATTAGACAAAAATCCCTATTCTATTGGTCACTTATTGTCTGTGGTAAAGATGACAAATATAAAAGGAAAAGTACATATAAGTAAGATCATGCACAAACATGTTAAGAAGGACAATATGTAAGGTAATTTAAGTAGAGTCAGTCGGGGCCATAGACAGTGTTTTTGTTCATAAGAATCAAGGGAGCCCTGGCCGGTTTGGTTCACAGACTGAAGGGGTAAATTCTGGCCAAGGGCACGAACCCCGGTTGCAGTCTCTCTTCCTGGCCCGGTGTCCTGGTGCATGCCTGAAGTAGCCATTTGATGTTTCTATCACATCAGTGTTTGTCTCTCCCTCTCTCTGTCTGCCTGTCTCTCTCCCTCTCTCTCTGTGTCTCTTTCTTTCTCCTTCCCTCCCTCTCTCCCTGTCTCTCCCCCCTGCCCCCCTTCATTCTACTCTCTCTGAGAAGCAATGGAAAAATATCCTTGGGCGGGGATTAAAAATACTACTACTACTAATAAAGAATAACCAAGAGAATCAAAGGATGTTAGCTGAATGTCGAGTGTTGGGAAGGAGGCAGTGGTGCATAAATCTGTGGAAAATATTTTGGACCCAGAAACCGCAATTGATTCCCTAAGCGGGGAACGGGCTTTTGTGGCTGTTTAGTTTGTGTCAGGGCCCATGTGTGCCAGAAGTTTTGGTGGAATTTATGACTTCAGGTTTGTTGGCAAAAGTAATACCAAACAACCAAAATACTTTGTGTGGAGCAATTACTCTACCTGAGTTAGGTTTACACAAGTCATTTTGACTTTGGGAAAAGATAAACCTTCATGAAATTATTGGGAGATTAGGAATTTAAGCATTTAAAGGGTCAACTGAAGTACTCTGCTTCAAAGTTAATTTTAGGGACACATTGAAATCAAAACAGCTGAATAGGGCAGAAATCTGAAAGACTATGTGAGCGCCCTAGTTAAAAATAGAGAGATGCAAAAGTGTACAACTACATAAATACAGACTTGTGGTCAAACGGGGAATTTTTATTTCTATCATTCTGACTGAACATATAGTACAGTAATAAAGACTGAATAAAATAACTATCATTTTAATGAACGATTGAATGATTTCTCTTCAAAATCATCCACATTTATAGGTAACCTGGGTCCCCTGCAAAAAATGAAGTAAAAGTTGGCGATACAAAAGGGAAATAAGATGTACATCATAGAAAGTAATGCATGTACATTTCCTCACGACCTGTGAGACATGTTCATCTTTGTTTATGCGGCATTTCCCGGACTACTTCTTTCCTTCTCTTTTTAAATGGATTTCAGAGAGAGGAAGGGAGATAGAGAGAGAGAGAGAGAGAGAAACATCAGTTGGTGAGAGGGAATCATGGATTAGCTGCCTCCCGCAGGCCTCCTATGGGGGATGGAGCCCGAGAGCCGTGCATGTGCCCTGACAGGGACTTGAACCGTGACCTCCTGGTTCCTGGATGGACGCTCAACCACTGAGCCACACAGGCCGGGCTAGAGGACATTTCGTCATCCCCATATACGGTTCTGTGTTGGATGACTTAATGGAAGGCAGTTAGTAGTTAAATATTTCCTAAACTTGCCTTGATGAAGGACTCAGTCATTTTTGAAGGAAAACTTTGGTTTGGGAAAATAGTGTGAGATTGAACACGATTTTAGTTGCAGTAAAAGTAGGTTTGTTAAAAAGTTGTTCATTTGTTTGAGCTAAGTGTGATGTAATGTCATTATGTGTAATCGTTTTAGTCTTTGGATGGAAAAACAATTAAAGTAGAGCAAGCCAACAAACCATCTTTTGAAAGTGGTGGTAAACGGAGGCCACCACTTCCTTCGAGAAACAGAGGTCATGTGGGAAGTCTGAGACGTGGAAGAGGACGTAGCGGAGCAAACGGCTGTCCCTCTGGTGGAGAACCCTTAGGTAATGTTTTCAAATATCGGGATGGAAGGAGACTTGACTTGGGGTGGTGAACACGTAATCCAACATGCAGACAATATATTACAGAAGTGTACGCCTGAAACCTCTGTACATATATCAACCAGTGCAAACCCGTAATTGTAATTTCAGTGAAAGAGAAATGATGGAGAAACAGTAAGTGAAATATAAAATATACATACATATATATGGGAGATAAAGTATGAGACCATAGGAGCCAAAGAAGAGTATTGTTGAATATATCGAACTGTCTCAAGTTTTATTTATATATTTTATGTGCAAAATAAACAATAGCATTCATTAGATTAGGAATTAACAGTGATGGGCAACATGATTTGTAAAGGCTAAAGAATTATTGCAGTTATAAAAATGAATGAAATAAGTCATGTGAAAATCAATCATAATCACCTTTCAGGGCAGTGACATGAACTTCACGCTCAATACAGTCTGTTTTACCGTTTTAACTCCTTGCCTCTTACTCACTTCAACAGCTCTCTGCAGAACTCATTTTTATTAACCATATGCCAGAATTTTCCACTTTGGCACCAAGAAGTTTATCAAAGTTTGAAGTGCTGTTGTGTACATGACGGACTGTGAAGAATACAAATTTGCTGATTTATTTGGAAAACAAAGTAATAGAAACCATTAGGGCATCTTGGAAACCACACAACAAAATCAAAATGAATCTAAATATACACATTTCAAACATAAACACTTCATATTTGAGGATTGACTTTGAAATACTTGTTTTCGGTACAGAAGTGTGCTGAACCAGTCTCTGTTGTTACTCGGATATGAGGAGTTTCTGCTTCCGTTTGCTGTGGGGAACTTTATAAGTGGGAAACTACCTAAGGGGGATACATAGCTTTGTATAGATTCTCAAAGTACTCAGTATTAAAGGAAGCCACTTTTCAGTACAAAAATTTCTATGTATCAGACCATGGAACATAAAAACTTTGTTCATGTTAACCAGCGTTCCAAAGTTCAAAGATTTAGCGCCTCTCTTTGATAATTAGATGTGTGACTTTTTAGGAGAAGTTTCCTAAATTGGCATTGCAGGGTTTTCCCTACTTGAAGGTAAATGGCCCTGTTTTTACCACTAAGGTGAACTTGAGAAGAAATGACCAATTTGTATTTTGCCTTGTATGTGGATATCATTTTTTTTTTTACCTATGACCAAACCAGGGAATTGGAGCATAGACATAATTTTCTATATTCCAAGAAAGTTAAAAGGGTAAAATTGTTTGTAATTTGTCAATATGTATATCTTTGTAAAAAATTATTTTTTGTTGATTTCAGAGAGAGGGAGGAAGAGAGAGAGAGTGAGAAACATCGATGATGATGATGAGAGTCATTGATTGGCTGTCTCATGCAGGGCACCTCTGGGGATCAAGCACAAAGCCGGGGCATGTGCCTTGACCTTGAGTGGAACCGTGACTTCCTGGTTCATGGGTCAGCACTCAACCACTGAGTCTCAAACACCGCGGCGAGCATAATCTTTGGATTAAAAGTTAGGATTATTTTGTAAATTCATTGTAAGATTTGTATGTTATTTTTTTTTTTTTTTAGATAATACCTCTCTCTGATGCATCATCTTTTGAATATTTTAATATTTTTGTTTATAACTATGATGTTACATGTTGTAACAGCTCTTTTTAACAACAGACTTACCTGAACTGTCACTGACTTTTTCCTTTAATCTTTAAGAATTATTTTTGCGTTTACTGTATCCAGATTTTCTGCACCCCAAATATGTTTCTTTCACACCAGCATAAAATGCTGCTTGACGTTTTTGTAGGTCTTACAAACTGACATTTACAATAAGTCTGTGAATTGTATTGAAGTCCTTTAAAGAGACATTGTTGTCAGTTTGGAGTGACAGATATGCTCATGACCACAGTACCGTTCAGTGAAGATTTATAAACAATAACCAAAACTTGACCATTTAACAAATGTTGACTCTACATACAGAAATGAATGGTGTTATTTAGACACACATAATGGTGAATATACTCTTAATCGGCACAAAAGCTCCTCCATGGGACGCCTCCGACTTAAAAGGGGTCCATCTTTAAGAACTGGGAACCCTCCCCCTAAAATATATGCCCATTCAGCTTCAAGACAAAGCGATACTGGGGTGGTAAATGCTGTGTAAGGCAAAGATAACAGTTTCTTATGGGTTAGAATTAGCTATTCTAAAATTAAAGCTGAACTTTAAATTCAGGAAGCCAAATGGAAAGTGAGTCTCATATGGGCATATTTACTGACCGCTTTCTTATTTCTTGATTCATGGTTAGGAAATAATTCTTCAGCCTCTTATTAGAGACACAATAAGTAGATGATGCCACAGGGTGGAAAACATTCCTTTCCAGTTCACGGTAACACAGAATTCCTGCTTGTTTTCAAAATGCCTGCTACTTGCTAACGTTCTGTGATTAGTAGGCTATTTTTACACGTGGTTTCAGGGTTCAAATATGCATGGAACCTAGGCGGGTGAGGCTCAGTTGTTGTGGGCTCCATTCCCAGTCAGGGGTGTGCAGGAGGCAGCCAATCAATGAGGACTCTCTCGACATTGATGTTTCTCTCTCTGTCCTTCCCTCTGCCTTCCTCTCTCTGAAATCCATAAAGATATGTTGTTCCGTGAAAACTCTAATGTCCTGTGAGAGAACATTCTGGTCACTAGCACTGTTAGGGTATGTATTTTGATGCCTGATCCAATAGGTACATCGTAACCGAAACTTGCCTTAATAATTACTGTTTCTTTGTTTCTTTCTTTATATCCTGACAGTGCTTTTCCTAGGATTTTGTTCAAAATACAGTTGTTGATGGGTACACTCTTAATTTTAACTTGAGCTCTTCCGATGAGCCTTTGCTAATGGTTTCCTAACCTACAAGATACTCAGTTTTAAGACCCTAATAAACTTTTAAGTGCATGGCATTGTTTTGGGTTGTCTGAAAATTCAAAGAAATACATAAACACATACAAGATATATTCTGTGCTTCCAAGAACCTTACACCAGGGACCGAAATACGTAGAATAAATAATCACATCTCAATCAGTATAGCGTAAGTGTTTTGTCATTGGCTGACAGGCGGTCAGCGTGGGTTTAGGTGGAACTTGAGAATAAATTTGAGGCTTGAAAGGCACACTTGAAGGAGTCAGACATTCTAAGTTGAGCGATCACAGAAGTGCCCCTAATTGTGAAATATATGGGAGAAGTAAGTAAGTCAGTAAGATGGATACAGAGGTGTTTTAAGGTCTAAAATACTTCTAACATACTGGCCTTAAATGTGACATTATTTGGAAAAACTAAAGGGTTGAGAACATCAATGAAGCTAAGAGCAGCATGGGTCTGACTTGAAAATATACAACAAGCCTATACATTTCAGTTAGTGGGTTAACTAGTGAATAAACAAAAATAAGTGAAAGGCTGATCTATGGGAATTAGGAGCAAGAATCAGCACCTAAAGGTAATAGTACGTGTGGGAGATGTAATATTATTTCACGTTTTGAAAGAGGCGCAGTGCTCTTTAGTTGAGCCCTTTAGTAGTGTAGCTCATGTGCTCTGAAACCTATAGTGCCATTATTACAAAGGCTAACCTTGTACGGTTAAAGTAATTAGCATTATGAGAGTGTCAGTCACGGGGCATAAGTTATAAAATTAGATATGTGACCAGTTTGGCATGCACTAGCCCAATAAAAAAATTTACTATGCTTAGAGGAATTCTTGCCAGTAGCAGAGTGTATATGCAAGTAAAAGAGGACAGCATGGTGGTTGTATCCTGAGTCCTAAATGTAGTTGAAAGTAGAGCATAAAAATTCAAAGGTAAGTGGGAAACTCGATTTTGAAACTAAGTTATTCTAACTTGGCTTATTATGGTGGCCCTTCAGGAGCAATTGAAAGGTTTTATTCAGGATGGTAGTAATAGAAGACCTGACTACTGAACAGACTTACTACTAGTTCATAAGGGAGAGTGCATTAAGCCGTAAGTGTGAAGGGAAGATTTAAGAGGCTTTTAAGTAACCTAGTCAAGAGAGTGATGGGTAAATGATGAAGAATAGACGGGGAGAAGAGCTGAAAGACAAGATTTAAAAAAGCAAATGTAGGCCTTGATTAATTATGTCTGTGGAAGTCGTTGAATTTTCATGTACTTTGTTAAGGTTTTGGGAGGTTTTGCATGCGGATGGTATTTTAAGTATTAAGCAAAAGGTATGGGTAGGGTAAGCTGTCAGAAGGTAAAACATTGGAGAATAGCATTATTTAAAGAGCATGCAAAAATGAGCATACGTGGAATCTTAGAGTAAATTTAAAAACAGTTTTGGAATGAAGAAAGAAATTGGTCATTTGAATTTTGGGTTTTCTTTGAAACGTGAGACTCAATTTTGATATACTCACATAAGCATTTTTCAATTAAAGGACCGGTGTCTTGTGGGAGAGAAAATTGCGAAGGTGTTCCAGGCAAAGAGCCAGTCTCCTGCAGGAGATGTTACTATATGTCAAGGAGAGAGAATGCTTGCACTACAACTTCTAGGTAAACGAAAATATAAGCCTTAATTTTCAGTTGATACTTTGTGTTATTGAGGTGAAATTCATCAACCATAAAACTAAGTAATACGTGTACAGTTATGCCCCGCCGATGTGGCTCAGCGGTTGAGGATCCACTAAAGAACAAGAGGTGTCTGGTTAGATTCCAGATGTGGACACAAGCCAAGGTAGCCAGCTGGATCCCCAGCAGGGGACATGCAGGAGGCAGCCAGCCACCATCTCTGTCCAGTGTTTGTATTATCCCTATCCCTCTTTCCTCTCCAAAGTAGATAACATGTTAAAAAGAAAAGATGCATTTACAGCTGAACAATTAAGTAACATATCCTATATTCAGAGTGTTAGGACACCACCACGTCTACGTAGTTACAGAACATTTTTGTCACCCGAAAATAAAACACTCTTCCCCTGAAGCAGTCACCACCACTTTCTCCCCTGATGCAGCTTCTATGAAACAGCAACCTGGATTCGGTCTCTGTTAATGTACCTGTTCTCCATAGATCATACGAATGGACTGAAACAGTATGTGACCTTTTGTATCTGGCTTGTTTCTGTTAGCGTAAATGTTTTCAAGGGTCATCCATGTGGCAGTAATCAGTGCATCCCAATTTCAGTGCCCGCTTAACTATTCCATTGCAGCTGCACTTGACACAGTTTGTTTACCAGTTCTTCTGTTTGTGCATTTTCCACCATAGGGCTGTTCTGAGCATTTATGCACAACTGTTTCAGCACATGTATGCAGTTATTTGGGGTGTATAACTTTAATTAGAGAGGATTTTCTGAGTCATACTGGAATTCAGAGTTTAATGCTTTTGAAGGAATCTCCCAGTACTTCCCCCAGCAGCTGCACACTTTCACATTTCTGTTCTCAGTGCACCAGATCCTAGTGTCTCCAGATCCACAGCAACCCTTGCTATTTTCCTTTTCCAACATGATAGCTTCCTTAGGAATAAAGTAGTATCTCATTTTGGTTTTGATTTGCATTTCCCTAATGATTTGCATTGATGATCTTTTCATGGGCTTGTCGGCGGTTTGTGTATCTTTGGAGAAAGGTGTGTTAGAGGCTTTTGTCCATTTAAATTTTTGTATTTTTGTTGTCAGTGTGTGCCTATATTCTGAATCTTAGCAGGTGCATTAAAAAATACTTCTGCATTCTTTCCTTATATTTTTCAAGCAGAAATGATCCAGATTCCCGAGACAGCAAGCGTTATTGCTCGTCCCCTAGAGACTCTGCATACCGTGATTATGGCCTCTTAGGTTCTCAGGATGAGCGTTCCTGTAGAAGCCAGAGGCATTATAAAATTCTCTTTTTGTCTGAAACACATGGCCGTTGTTAACTTGGACATAGTTAATACTGTGTCTTTTTAATTTAGTGATCGTGGTGATGGCTATGGCAGGAGTCGTGACAGAGGTTATTCTGAATATCCTTATTCTGAATATCCAAGTGGAGGCTCTTTCAGGAAAGATTCATATAAGAGTAATGGTAAGAGTCCATTTACACTGTGTCAATCAGAGAATTAGATTTAAGAAGCCAGGCTGGGCTTCACTGTAATTTTTCTTCCATTCAACATAGGGAAATCTATACACAGTATGGCCTTTTGATTAGTTTGGGAGGTTTTGAATTATTCTCTCAATAGCTCATTAAAACAATACATTGCTTTCAGGGGTAGGCGGTCAGACTCACTTTTTCCCTTATATGGAAACAGTATTGTAACATTTTTAAATCAGAAGGTGTATTTGACAGTGCAAAGCCTAGGAACAATATGAAAGTCAGAATTGGAGCCCATTTTCACAAAATGTGCATGAATATTGATTGAAATTGAACTGTTTAAGCTAAAAAATTACTCTTTAAAATTAGTTTAAATATAAGACCGCTACACTCCCACAGCATAATTGGTATCTTCTCAGCACAGGCAGATAAAAGCATATGATTTCCAAATCTGTAATACTCTTCATGAGTCATTTGACAATGATATAAAAAAACCTATGTAATGCAGTTCAAGTTTTGTTATTTGGTCATTGACTTTTCAGGAGGCTCACGTGGCACACCACTGGCACGGGGGCCCCGTCTGACTTACGGTGATTATAGCAGTAGACGAAATGGTTCTGATGGAAGGCGTGAAAATTACTCAAGCAGCCGAAGGGATGCTACTTTAAGTGGTCATGACCATCGTGCTCGACGAAGCCAACAGGTCCACTGTCTATGGGAAACATATAGTTGCTCAAGTTACTGGGCTTCTTCTGTAGGAGGTCATTACGGAAGCCGATCTGACAGGCAGTAGAAAGAGATATTAAACATAATACTATGTTCTGTACCGAATTTTCCATATAAAGAAAATGTTGCTGTTACTTGAGCATTACTAAAAGAGAAAGGGTTGTTTGGAGAAGATACAAGTTTTAAATGTCCCTCTGAATTTTCTGGATAAGAGGAATACTGTGAATTCTTCAAGGTTAGTCCATAAGTGTTGCTATTTACTGACAAAATAGGAATTAACTGTGTAATGTCTGTGTTGTTCAAGTTTTCAGAATAAATTTCCACAAAATGATACGTTGTGTCTGATTTTACCTTGGACTTTGATCATGAAAGCAGGTTTTTGGAAGGTGAAATATTCTGTGGGCCTAAATTTTCCCTGTGGATCTTTGAAAATAAATGCATACTCAGTTAAGTAATGTTATTTCTCCGTAAGTTGCTGTACTGTTTCCAAGTTACGTTGGCTAAACAAATTTACGTATTCCCCTTTGAAAACCAAAGTGTAAAAAGAATTTGAAAAACCTCCAGCAAGGCTGCTAAACAAATGTTCACCAGGTTCCTTTGGCATTTTGTATGTCTTTATCCTATAAAGGGATGGTATCAGTGGGGAGAAAAAATCCCTTATGGAATGATATAAAAGTGTGAAGAAATAGAAAATTAAGCATCCTTTTGCATATTGAAATTGACTCAGCACATGTCTGAAGTGGGATAGATAGAAACAAAGTTTTCCACTTGAATCACACTGAACCAGTTAACTTTCCTTCGTACATATCTCCAAGAAGTGAAAGGTAGTGCCCCAAGATTGGAGACTGTGTTTAGTTTTAGAAGGACTCGCACTCTCTCTTCAAGTATTTCGAAATTAGTGTAGCTCAAAGAGTTTAATTGTACACTCTCAGCAAAATCAAGTTATCATGAAGGGTTAGGGTTCTTATGAGTGAATTTAGGTGAAGATCACAAAGAGGAATACTGTTTAAGAAACTCACTTCTTGGAGTGTTGAGTGCATAAATATATCTTCCAAACGGAGTTTACAAAACACAAAATTTGGGGTTTTCTCCAAAGTATTTTTCCAGGAACAGTGTAGGTGAAATTCCTGGGTAAATTTGGATACCGGAATATCAAATGTGTAAGGAATTTGAAATCTAGCATATCAGCTTGAAACATAAATGAGTAAAAGGGAAAAGATGAAAGAGCAAGCTGTGAAGTTGGGATCCAGAGGGGGGTGTAAAGCACAGCACTGGAAATACTGTCGGTACTGTTATCATAAGTATGTATGGTGCCACATGGGTATTTGACATTTCGGGGAATCACTATGTAAAGGACAAAAGTGTCTAACCATTTTTCCAAACACCTGACACTAATACACAATATTACTGCAGAGAAAGACTAGGAATTATGTGATAAAGTAAATAAAATGGGGGAAACAGAACCAGTTTTCCAGAGTGTACATCTTAGTGAAATGAGTTGCCATGGTTAACAGTTTGTGATTCTTCCTTCTCTGGAAAGAAGAAGGACTGCTTTCCCTGAGTTCACACTGACATAGCTGAACAATTGAAAGTTTCATTAATAGAGCGGCTTTCTTCTGCATTCTGCTCTCTCTAGCCACAAACCCAGCACTCATGGTCCTCCTGACACACCTGAGCTAAGGAATTCTGCACATTTGGAAGAGAGATTTACAATACATTCAAATTTACAAATATTGTGTGTGTCTGTCCCTCACTCTGCCTCTCTTACTCTGTCTTTTCTCGCTGAAAAGATCACTGGACTGCCACTTTCTCCAGAAAGCTTTCCATGATTGTTACAGCTCCACAGATACCTGTAGTAACCATGGCCCTTTTAGGACTGAAAAGGGGGGGGGGAGATATTCTGGGAATGATGTGAACACAAACGTGAGGTTCGCTCATCAGATTCCCCTGCCCTATTTACTAGAGACAAGGATAAGGCCAATGACTACTCCAACTGTAATGGCAACGATCAATGCCAGGGATGTTCACGCTAGATCAGGACAGTCTGAAGGAAAACTGTGAAGCTGACGGAGGATGAGACATCTTTATTCAGCCAGCGGCAGGGCTACATGTACAGGATAGACTGACCCGCCTCTTCCCAGCGGTGGCCATTGGGGCCTACATGGGGGGAAAACTGTACCATAGGAGACAAAAGGACACCTCTGAAGGTCCTGGGCCAGTCTTACAGGACCCAAGACAATAGTGGCTCTCAGCCAAGGCTGGATCGCAAATAGTCAGCTAACCTGGCATCTGTTGACTGTGCTCTGTCATGTTTACATAACGGCCCTTTACCGGGAGAAGGTGGCGAGAAAGCCTAAGAGCTTTCCCTTTCCCCACGACAAAGAATTGTGCACATGTGGACCAGTTTCTCTCCACATGCCCTGCAGATTGATTCTCTGTTCTGCTCCAGGTCCATGGCAGGGATTATTAGGCTGCCCTGTCCTTGATCTCCTTTTGGTTGGGGCCAGTGGGAAGCCCGGGCATGACAAGAGATGAAAAGGAAGGAGTGGCTGGTCTGTATTCAGTGCCCCTGTCCTGCTCTTCTGGGCCCTCTGAGCCACAGTGCCAGATGGGCAGCCCTTTGCACACAGCTCTTTCTCCTGCTGGGTATTTGATACCAAAACTTCCTCTACCTTCAGGCTCAGGGATGGTAAGGACTCCCTACGCTTGCCATCCCTGGTGAGACACCTACCCCTGAAAGCTCCCTCAACACCTCCACCTACCCACCAACCTGTGCACAAATTCCCATCCCAGCCAGCACTGCAAACAAACTTCCTTAGTGAACCCGAGGCATCATTCCATGCTTGACAAGAGCATCCTTCCTAGAGCACTTCAAAGGCCCTCAGGTTTAAGGTGCCAAGTTTATGCTTATTGTTCTTTCATTCATTCAACATGTTTTACTGTGACTCTAAAGGCTGCTATGGCCCAGAACCCACAGCCCACACTCCATTGGCACACATTAGGACTCCCAATACCCACACTCCATTATCCACTTTGACACTTCCATTATTTCCACAGCACTCACACTATCCTGTCAGCCTATATATCTCCCTGTACACATACTAACTGATGGTCCAGGGCTCCCATTGCAGACACTGCATTGTGACTGTCAGAGCTGCCACTGTGCACATCCTGCTGTGGCACCCAAAGTTTGCACTGCCCCCACATTACCATGACACCTGATGGCTCTCATTGCCCACCATCCACTTTAACAGCCCAGAGCTCACAATGTCAACAATACTCTGTGCCACCACAGGCTTTTCACTGCCCTAATTCCACTGTGAAACCCCAGGGAACACACAGCTTACACAGCACTGACTGTATATCTTTCCCACTGCCCACATCAGACTCTTCATCGCCAGGGTTTCCCTTGCTCTACTCCAGTTTGACAGTGCTGGGTTCCCACTGCCCATACTCCACTATGATACCACACGGTTCCCACTCCCCACATTGTACTGTGACACCCCTGACCTTGCACCGCCCATTATGGCATTTATTGCTTTCAGTACCCACACACCAGTGTGACAACACAGGGATCTCAAGGCCCACACAACGTGTGGGAACCCAGATATCATAATTGCCTCCCTCCACTGTGCAATCTTCTGGCTTCCATTGCAAAAATACCATTTTGGATCCCTTGCCTTTTACTGCCCACATTCCTGTCTGACACCCAAAGCCTCTCTATACCCACACTTCACTGTGAACTTTTAGGTATCTCACTGCTCACTTTCACTATGACACCTCCAGGATATCCACAGCCCACATGCTATTGTGCCCCCATTGGTCCTCAGCTGACCATGTCACTGTCATATGTCAAGGCTCCCTTAGCACACACTGCAATGTGACACTGCAGGGCTCCCACTGTCCACACGGGGACTCTTCCAGGCTTTCCACACTTAACATGCTAAAGTGACACCTGAAGGATTCTACTGTTAACACTCCAAGTGATATTCCAGGGCTCCCATTGCTCACACTCTGCTGATAACCTATGTTCCTAACTGTCCACATTCAACTTTGCACCTTGGTTTACACTGCCAACAATTCACTGTGACACCCATGGCTACCACTCCACCTACTTAAGTATAGGGCCATACCCCTGGTATGCCACATCCTGAATTCCATGCTGGATGCATAGGCTTTCATTACACACAATCCACTCTATAACCTCAGGCCTACAATTGCTGACATTACACCTTGTCAACCACTGTGACACCCCAGGTCTTCCACAAGTCACACTTTGTCCGTGGCCTGCACAGCCTTACCTTCAAATTCATCATGCCTGTGGCTGAGTATTCTTTCATCTCGGTCACTCATGTTGGCTCACAGCTCCAGCTGGTTGACAAATTATTGTGCATCAAGATGCTATTCCCTGGAAGCTGGACATTAAACAACTAGAAAATGGTGCAGATCTAGAGAACAGCCCGGCTTGGTCTTTCCTCTCTTTCTAGCCCGACTGCTTCCTTATAAGATGCAAAAAGGAACACAGTGGCTCTTGAGGACTGCAGGTGTCTGAAACTATACCAGCAAGCTGATTCCTGACAGACTTGGATATCGCCCACATTCTTGACTGCTGACAGCTTGACAGGATATCTGTATTTCTACACATCACACATTTCTGCCTAGGACTGAGTACTTCGACATAGAGACCCCCTCAAGTCCAGCATTACTACAGGAATAACCTCTGTGTGGTCAACGGTCCTTTTTCTGTGCATGAGCTTGACTTGGGACTGTGCTCCTGGAATCCTAGGTGATGTTTCCATGGTACCTTTAAGATAAAAGCATGTCTCCAAAATTTGGATGAGATTGTGGTCCCTCCTCAGAGCTTTATTTAATACAATATGTCTGTTTTCTTTGTGAACTACCTATCCCCTCTCATACCTTTCTCCTGCACAAGGGCAGGCGCATTGTAGAGTGCTAAAGATAATAGGTTTTGTCCAGAAATCGTGGATGTACTGAAGGTTGGTGCTTCTCAATTGGACATAGGTCTGCTTGGAACCTCTGCCATGTCTTGTGCTTGAGCTGACCAGAGGCCCTGCTGGTTTCATGTTCACAGGCCCCATCTCTAAACCAAGGGTTCTGGAGCACTTCTTGTGGTGACTAGGTGTGCTTCCCACTGTGCCCTGCTCTGAGTGCTCCTCCCCCACTGGCTCGTCTTCTGGATGCTTTGCTTCTGCCTCATTCAGGCTCAGCCTTGACAACCATCTCCACTCCATTCAGGATGTCCTCTTTCTCGACAAACTGCTCCCCACAGTGAATTCCTTCTCAGTCAGCTCCTTCTCCTCTCACCGCCCCTCCCTGTCTGGCCCATGTAGAAACTCATGATCCTTTATCCAACAGCTCCTCCTGCCTCCCCACCCCCATACCTCGGGAGGCCTCCTCCATGGATGAGAACATGTCCTAGCCTCCCACCCCCTGCATTACCTGTATGAGGCTATCTCCCTGCAGTATCTCCTTTTTCACAATTTCCCCTTCAGTTCCTCCTCCTCCTCTTGGTTCTCCCCCTCCTCTTCCCATGCTGCACTACACTCTGGTCATTGCATTTACCTCTCTAATTTTCCCAACTCCATTTGTTTAGGAGACTTGTCTTTACTCCAGTGTATGCTCCTGCCGCCTTTGAAAAATATTAATTGAGTTAATTAATGGGTTGGGTCAATTCCTAGGTTGACTGTTCAGTTCCATTTATCATTATGCCTGTTCTTGTGCCAGTTCAATGCTGTTTTGATTAAAATGGCTTTTTAGGATAGCTTGATATTTGGTATTTTGATTCCTCCCACTCTCTTTTTATTTCCAAAAGTGCTGCAGCTATTCGGGGTGCTTTTTGGTTCCCTATAAATTTTTGCACTTGTTGCTCTCGATCTGTGAAATAGGACACTGGTATTTTATCAATAGTTTGAATCTATAGATTGCTTTGGGGAGTGCAGACATCTTAATGAGGTTGATTCTAGCAAACCATTAGCATGGTATATGCTTGCACTTGTTTATACCTTCCTCTAACTCTTTTTTGAACATATTTGTTTTGCAAGTACAGGTCTCTTACCCCTTTGGTTAAGTTAATTCCTAAGTGCCTTAATTTTATTGTTGCAGCGTTAAGTGGGATTATTTTTTTAGTTTCTCTTTCTGAGAGATCATGATTGTTGTATAAAAATGCCATTTGCTTCTGGGCATTAATTTTCTATCCTGCTGCATAGCTGAATTCATTTATTAAATCTAGAAATCTTTTGGTGACGTCTTTAGTGTTCTCAGCATACAATATCAGGTCATCTGGAAACAGTGACAGTTTTATTTCTCCTTTCCAATTTGGATGCCTTTTATGTTTTCTCCTTGTCTGATCGCTGTGGCAAGGACTTCCAACACTCTGTTGAATAAGATGGTGAAAGTGGACGTCCCTGTCTTGTTCCTCTTATTAGGGGGTATGTTTTAGTTTTTGCCCATTGAGTATGAAGTTGACTGAAGGTTTGTCCTATAAGGACTTTAATGTGTTTAGGTATGATCCCTCTATTCCCACTTTGCTGAGAGTTTTTATCAAAAATGGGCGCTGGATTTTGTAGCTCTTCCTGCACCTACTGAGATGATCATGAGATATTTGTTTGTCAAATGGTTCCTGTGATGTATCACATTTATAGATTTGTGAATACTGTACCAAACCTGCATCCCTGGAATAAACCCCACTTGGTCATGGGGTACGATCTGTTTAACATATTGCTTGATCCAATTTGCTAATGTTTGTTTGAAGATTTTAGCATCTTTGTTTATCACGGATATTGGCCTGTAATTCTTTCTTTGCAATGTCTTTACCTGGTTTTGTAATTAGGATTATTCAGGCTGCCTAAAAAGAGCTTTGGAGTGTTTGTTCCTCTCGGACTTTTTGGAACAATTTGAATTATTTTTTGAATGTTTGATAAAACTCCCCTCTGAAACTGCCTGGGCCTGGCCCTTTTTTTCTTGGGCATTTTTTAAAAGTCACTGTTCCAATTTCATCGGTT
This sequence comes from Miniopterus schreibersii, assembly GCF_964146895.1. Taxonomy (NCBI): domain Eukaryota; kingdom Metazoa; phylum Chordata; class Mammalia; order Chiroptera; family Miniopteridae; genus Miniopterus; species Miniopterus schreibersii. Next base: position 14,686,059 of record NC_138120.1, on the reverse strand, counting down.
TTTATCAACCTGTTCAGCATGCCTGATTCTTCCTCACTGAGTATTGGAAGGTTGTATATTTCCAGAAATTTGTCTCTTTCATCCAGGTTGTTGGCATATAGTTGTTCAGGGTATTTGCTTACAACCCTTTGTATTTCAGTGGTATCAGTTGTTACTTTACTTCTTTTGTTTCTCAATTTATTTATTTTTGACCTCTGTCTTTGGTTTTTGGTGAGTTGGGTTAAAAGTTCATCACAGTGATTATCTATTCAAAGACAAGCTCTTGGTTGCATTGACCTTTTTTAATTTTTTAGTCTCTACGTTATTTATTTAGGCTCTGATCTTTATTATTTTCTTCCTTTTACGTCCTCTGGGCCTTTTCTTGTTTTCTGTTCGCTTTCTAAATCTTTCAGTTGTAGTGTTAGATAGTTTAGTAGAAATTTTTCTGGTTCTCATTGCTATGGAAGATTTTAACAAAAAAAGTTTGTATACACTACTCTATTTGGACCCTGATCTAAAAGTGTTTCCTCCCTGCTACATACAAACTGTTGCAAAATTAACGCCAGTAATATAACAGTGCCAAATCACCAATTAAAACATGAGTAAACTAGTCATTTTAAAACCTCTACCAATTTCAAGTTAAATATACCTACAAACTTCATATTTAAAAAGGCATATCTTCCCTGGGCAGCGGGGCTCAGTGGCATAGTGTCGGCCTGCACACTGATGGGTCTCAGGTTTGATTCCCAGTTGAGGGCACATACCTAGGTTGTAGATTCATTCCTCATCCCAGGTGTGCAGCGAATTAGAAAAGCAACCAATGTCTGTGTCTCTCTAACATTGAGGCATATCTCTCTCTCTCTACCCCTTCTTCCATGCCACTCTCTCTGGAAGTCAATGAAAACAATATCCTCTAGTGAGGGTTAACAACAACGACAATAGCAATAGCATAGCCATGGAGATGGGAAAGACATTAGTGTAACTGAGGGAATAATCCAGAGTAGAATTGGGTATACTCTTTTAATGGGATGAAGCTTTCCTTTATGTTGACATTAAGGTTTCAGAAGTGAAAAGATGACGGTTGTGTTACAGGGGATACAGGCAGAAGACCTCAGCTCTTGTCATCTTGAAGGAAAGATTTCAATCAAGAGAGAAAATAAAGGAAAAAAAGCAAAGCTTTAATGGCTGTAATAAAAATGTACTTAGGATGGTGAACCAAGGCAGGTGCATAGACGAAGTAACAGGATAGCCTAGGCTGGGCTGCCTTTGCTCACTGGGAAGTCAGAGAAAAGGGGGCCTTGGACACATTTCCAAGACCTTTCAGACAGTTTCAGAAGACAAGCCTGGGATGAGCTGCCACTGCCCATTGCTCCCCTGGTTGAAAGCACCATGGGGCCCCCGCAGAAGGAAGGAGGAAACTGGCGCTGTCACGCTTTCCTGTGGTGTAGGGGAGCTCACACTTGGTCCTTTGTCCTGAGCATATTTATCTCCCTTGCAGGTGGAAAATCTTATGGGAGGCTTCAGGGGAGTTCTCAAGAGAATATTCATCAGCTTTCCAGGGGTGCCCTTTCAGGGTGCTGGTCGCCACTGATTAGTCCATGCCAGGAAGGGCCTCATTTGTCAATGTGTCTGGTCCTGAGTCCACTCCAATGCCACTTGTCTTGTCTTAATGCTTTTATGGGCCTGGAGCTGAAATACAACTGAGACTTAAAAGGTATCTTTAGGGAGGAATGCTTAGGGGGTCTCCACCGCATGACCCAAGACATGCTCTGGGAGAATAGATTACCTGGGGACAAAGTTCTTGTTTTCCCAGTCTTTGTCCCTTGTAGGCCTCTGGGGGTTCCTGTCCAGGTGGTTTCCTGTGCCCTAGTCTCTGCACCTGGGTTTCTGCATCTTTCCCATCTAATACAAACTATTTATTCTCCAGTGCCTTTGGCTTAGGGAAGATAGGCTTAACTCAAACTGCTGTCTAAAAATCTATCTCAGTTTCCCTTTCAACTTGTCCTGGAATTTTTCTAGCTTCTTGTTATGCTGTAACAGTTCTACATCATTCCAATTTTAAAACCACTGGAGCGTATAGTTTAAAATGTTTAGTTTTAGATGACGTATATTCTACATCAATTTCTGAAGGGGCATAAATCTGCTATCAGAGATTAAAATAAAACACAGAATTCAGAATGTAAAGTCATTTTTATTTCTTATGTAAGTAACAAAACAAAAACAACAACCCAATATTGAAATGGGAAGAGGACCTGAACATTTCTCCCAAAAGAGACACAGAAATGGCCAACAGATATCCAACAAGATGTTCAATTTTACTAGCCCTTTGGGAAATGCAAATCAAAATTACTGCGAGATACCACCTCACTGCTGTTTTAACAACTGTCTTCACTATCACATGTCCTAGCAAGGTTTAGAGAGGTTTTGGAGAGAAAGAAGTCCTCACTCACTGCTGGTGAAAACGGAAACTGATGTAGCCATTATGGAAAACAGCACGGCCACTTTACAAAAAATGTTAAGAAAAGGGTTGCCCAAGTCAGCAACCCTGTGAAATCTGGATTGACCTCCTATGAGTCTCCCTTCAAGAGCTGTCAAGGGGAATCCATGAACTGTACCATAAGTGCCTAGCTACTTCTTGAGGGCTGAGGACCTTCACCATAGCCAACAAGGTGCTGCCTGTATTTGCATTCCAAAACATGACTTCACAAAACGGAACCTGCTAGGTACCCCTCAGGAGCTCTGGAAGGGCTTCAATGAGCTGTAGGGCAAGTGCTGAGCTGCCTTTTTACAGGCTGAGGACCTTCACCACCAACAACCACTCCCAAGGGTCCACCTGGATTTGAATTCCCCAAACCTGCTGGCACAACCAGCCAAGTACAATCCCAAAGTGGGGAAGAATTTCATGTCAGGACTGTGGCACCTAGAGCAATCCCCTTAGAAGTCAAATCAGGGCCTCTGGCAAAGACATGGAGGGATAGAGGGGGTGACAATGTCTCTCTCATTTCCAAGAAGAGGCAGTTCTGCCTCAGTCAGAGGGTTCAGCATTGATATATTAACCCAAGCACCACCTGCACTGTCTTGCAGGTACTACATCACAGGGTAAAGAGGTCGAAAATCAGAGCTCTAAAATCTGGTGTATCAACCATGAAACCTCCCTTACAGAGCTCTGGTGTAGATTTTTTTAAAAAGCACCAACCTTGCCTCTAAAAAGCTAAGGACAAACATCACTTCAATCAAAGTGTGGATTAGATTAGCATCCCAAGATTCTGCTGGACCAGCAACAGTAATCTCATATTCATGTGGGTAAGAGGTTGCAATTCCAGTGCTATGGAATTGGATGTGACTCACCTGGAGCACTCCAACTTTGCCTCTGGCAAAGCACCGCAGATATAGTAGAAAGTATACAGCTTACTCTCTCTCCGCCTTAAGGGCAAGCAAGATCCTATTTTGGGGGTTGGGGTTCACCTTGTTCTTTTTCTCCAAGAGCTGCCAGGTTTGCCTTGTGGATGCAACCTCACAGGAAAAGGCAAGATAACAGTTGAGTCATCTGTTGCCACCCCATCAAAGACTCACCTCAGGGTCTCTTACATGAGCCTGCTGAAGTAAAAGTCCAGTAGCTAGCTCCCTTTTTAGGTCTAGGTGCCTGTGTCACCCCAAAGGGAGGATTGGATTTGGGCCCGCACTTCCAGCTGACCCCATCCTGCTAAGTTCACTTCTGTGTGGTGAAAGTCAAACCCACCCATGAATGAACCAACCGCAATCCAATTATAATAGGAGGGTTCACAGACCCACACAAAGGACACTACCAGAGTATTCAGCTCAGGAGTTCAGGAGACTTAACCATGTCTGACAAAACACATGCTACTTAAGGTCACCCATAAGCACTGGGAGTCATAGTAGTCCATCTAACACATAGAAATGGAAGCAAGGAGACATTTGAAATGGGGGAACAAAGAAAAAAAACAAGTGAAAGAAAAGGAAACAGACAACAACAACAACAACACGTGTAGCAATACTTACTTCTGACAAAAGAGACGTCAAAATAAAGACCATAACTGGAGACAAAAATGGTCACTACGTAATACTGAAAGAATCAATCCAACAGGAGGATATAAAGCTTATAAAGATATGTGCACCCAAGCAGGAGGACCTAAATAGATGAAAAGTATCTTGGTGGACTTTAAGGGGAAATAGACAGCAATGCAATCATAGTAGGGGACATTGACACCCATCTGTCATCATTGGATAGATCATCGAGGAAAAGATTCAACAAGGAAATAGAGACCTTAAATGACAACCTAGATCTAATAGACTTATGTGACTTTTGCAGAACATTTTCACCCCAAAGCAGTGAAATGCACATTCTTCTCAAGTTCGCATGGAACATCCTCAAAGACAGACCACATGTTAGGACAAAAACAAGTCTCTCCAAGTCCAAGAAGATTGAAATCATGTCAAGTATCTTCTCAGATCACGGGAGCATGAAACTAAAAGTCAATTACTATAAAAACACTCAAAAATATTCATATACATGTTGACTAACTGGCATGTTTTTGAACAATGAATGAGTAACCAACGATATCAAGGTGTAAATCAAAACTTGGAAAAAAAATGAAAATGAACACACATCAACACAAATTCTATGGGACACACAAGAAGCATTCCTGAGTGAAACATTTTTAGAATAACAGGCCTACTTCAAGAAAAATGTAAAGCTCTAATCAACTATCTAAAATTACAAATTAAAAACTAGAAGGAGAGAAGCAAGTCCTTGGCAAGTTTTGCTCATTGTTTAGGGCATCAGGCCATGGACAGAAGAGACTGAGATTCAGTTCCAGTCAAGAGCAAGTACCTAAGTTGCAGACTAAGTTCCTGGTCCTGGTCAGGGGGCATGTAGGAAACAACCAATAAATGTGTCACTCCCACATTGATGTTTCTCTGTCTATCTCTCTCTCCTTCACAGACTCTCTGAAAAGCAATGGAAAAAAAAAGTCCTCGGATGAAAATTAACAGAAGAAAGAAAAGAGAGAGAGAGAGAGAGAGAGAGAGAGAGAAAGAAAGAAAGAAGAAAGAAAGAAAGAAGAAAGAAAGAAAGAAAGAAAGAAAGAAAGAAAGAAAGAAAGAAAGAAAGAAAGAAAGAAAGAAAGAAAGAAAGAAAGAAAGAAAGAAAGAAAGAAAGAAAGAAAGAAAGAAAGAAAGAAGAAAGAAAGAAGAAAGAAAGAAGAAAGAAAATTTGAGGAGATGTAGAAGAAAGAAAATAGTGAAGATCAGAACAGAAATAAATGACACAGAGACCAAAAACACAATACAAAATATCAATGAAAGTAAGAACTACTTTTCTGACAGAAATAAGATTGATGAATCTTTAGCCAGACACACCAAAAAACAAACAGTGAGGACCCAAGTAAACAAAATCAGATGTGAAAGAGGCGATATAACAACTGACATGACAGAAACAGAAAGAATACTAAGAAAACACTATGCACAACAATAAAGTGGGGAAGCTGGGTAAAAGGGACACATTTCTCAAAACCTACAATCTGCTAAAACTCAATCAGAAAGAATCAGAAAACCTGGAAGGCCAGTAAAAATGGATGCAATTGAAGAAATAATAAGAAAAATCTTCCAGCGAACAAGTGTCTGGGGCCAGATGGATTTACATGCGAGCTTACCTAAACATTTAAAGAATTAAAACCCACTCTCCTCAAAATATTTTAGAAAATTCCAGAGGAGGGAGAGATTTTTATGAGGCCAGTATTATAATAATCTCAAAACCAGATGAAAATCCTGCAAATAAAGAATATCACAGACCAATATCCCTCATGAACATAGGTGCCAAAATCCTCAGAAAATATGTTACCAAATTATATCCAGCAATACCTTAAATAAGATCATACACCATGATCAAGTGTGATTTATTCTGGAGACGCAGGGCTGGTATGATATTCACAAATCAAGAAATGTGATAGCTAAACAAAATGAAGGACAAAATCTTATGATCATATCAATAGATACAGAGAAAATATTCTAGAAAATCCAGCACCCATTTTTGAAAAAACTGGGAGCAAAGTGGAAATAGAGGGAATATATCTCTACATAATAAAGGGCATATACAACATACCTGGAGCCAAAATCATACTCAGTGTGCAAAGGCTAAAACCATATCCCCTAAGAAGAGGAATAAGACACGGTTGCCCCTTTCACCACTACTGCTCAGCATACTACTGGAAGTCCTAGCCACAGCGAGCAGACAAAAAGATTACATAAAAGGCATCCGTATTGGAAGAAAGAAGGTTAAGTGTCATTACTTGCAGATGACATGATATTGTACATAAAAAAACTAAAGAGTCCACCGAGTACTTGTGGATATAATTAATGAATTTGGCAAGGAAGCAGGAAGCAAAATTAACATCAACACACTGATGGCATTTTTTTACACCAATCATGAACTCTCAGAAAAGACTGTACTATTTACCATTGCAACTGAAAAAATAAGACACCTCGAAGTAAAGTCAAAGAAGGATGTAAAAGACTTGTATTCAGAAACAGGACACTGAAAAAAGAAAAGGAAGAAGATACAAAGGAGCCAAAGAATTATAGACTGAAAGAATTAACATTATTAAAATGTCCATACTACCCAAAACAATCTATAAATTCAACACAATTGTCATTAATTCCAACAGTATATTTCACAGAGCTGGAAAAAATATTTCAAAAATTTATAGGAAACCACAGTAATTTATAGTGCATCCACAGTATTCTTGAGAAAGAAGAGTTGTAGGATCACATTACTGAATATCCTGCTGTAGTACAAAGCCACTGTGATCAGAACAACCTGCTTCTGGCCCAGGAACAGGCACATAGATGAATGGAAAAGTACAGAACCCAGAAATAGACCCATGCCATCATGGTCAATTAATATTTGACCAAAGGGTCAAAAATAAGCCATACAGTAAAGACAGACACTTCAATACATGGTGCTTGGAAAATTCAACACGTACATGAATTTCAATGAAACCACACCAGCAACTTACACCATGCCCCAAAATACATTCAAAATGGAAAAATAATTAAATGTCACCCACAAAACCCCAAGGCCCTAAAAGAAAACATAGGCAATAAAATCAAAGACATCTCACATAGCAGAGTTTTTGTAGATACATCCCCTAGGGCAAGAGAAACAAAGGAAAAAAATAAACAAATGGGACTACATCAAAGTAAAAAGCTGCTGCACAGCAAAACGCTTCTGCATCCTCAAAATGCAAAGAAAACCCACAACATGGAGAACATATTTGCAAGGATGCATCTGATGAAGGGCTAATTTCAAAAATATACCAACATATCGTGTCACTCAGCAAGAGGAAGATAAACAATCCAATTAAAAGTTGGCCAACAGGCATAGGAAAAATGCTCAACAATGCTTAAAGTCAAAGAGGTACAAATTGAAACGACAATGAGGCATCACTTCACCCCTGTCAGAATGGCTACCATCAACAAATCAACAACTGTCAGGTGCTGGAGAGGATGTGGAGAAAAGGGAAGGCTAGTACACCATTGGTGGGAATGCAGATTGGTGCAGCCACTGTGAAAGAGACTATGGCATTTCCTCAAAACATTGAAAACTGAACTGCCATTTGACCAAGGAACCCCACTTCTAGGAATACATACTAAGAATCCCTAATCACCAATCAGAAAGAATATGTGCACCTCGATTTAAAGTGCAGCACTATCTACAATAGCACCCAACTACCAGTCAGTAATTGAGCAGATATAAAACCTGTGGGACATTTACACCATGGAAAAGAATGCAGCTATTAACAAGAGAAATCTCTTACCCTTTAGGACAGCTTAGATGGACCTGGATAATACACTGGTAAGCAAAATAAGCCAGGCAGGGAAAGAAAAATATCACATAATCTCAATTATACATGGAATCTAAGGGACAAAATAAATTGGCGAACATGATAGGACCACACAGATGGAGGCATGAAACCTATTGGCGGGTCTCAGAGGGAAGGCAGGAATGAGGGCGGGAAAAGGTTAACCAGAACATTTATAAGCATATATGCATAGCCCTTGGACACAGGCAATAGACAGGTGAAGACCTGGGGTGGGGTGGGAAGTGAGTGGATGAGGGCAGAGGGAGAATATTGGAGACATTTATAATACTCTAAACGAATAAAATGTGTTTTGGTTTGTTTCTTTCTTAGTATTATTTTAATTTTAGAGTTCACAAAATGCTCTTCATACTATCATTTCATTTCATACAAACAATCCTGTGGTGAGATTGTCTTTATAACTTAGACAATGGAAAAATGGACATTTCATTTATTTAACAGGGATAGAGCAATACACTCACCTTTTAACTCCCTTGTTAAATATGTAAAGTAGTATATGACTGAATGATATATCAGTTTTACCACCGGTAACTGTCCATTTACACTACAGTTCTCCCACTGAGCACACACCACAGTGTTATCACAGGGATCCCCCCGCCAACCCTCCAGTGTGCCCAACACAGTGTCCCCCCTTCTGATACGCCACTCTAGCACACCAGTTCTCCCACAGCCCACACTGCTCTGTCACAACTTCAGAGCACCCACAGCCCAAACTTACTGTGACCTACCTGGAGCAGCCCATTTCCACAATCCTGTATGACATTTTAAGGCCCCGTTTCCCCCAAACCACAGTGACACACTAGGCTCACACACTGCTGGGACATCCTAGGGCTCACGCTGACAAGCCTGCAATGCCAAACCACGGAGCTCTTAACACCCTCATTGCTCGTTGTCCACTTCATGGCTCCCAGTGTCGTCACTCCTCTTTCAGTCACAAGAGATCCCAATCACAGCGCACTGTGACACCTCAGGCCTCCAACACACAAAACTGCAGTCTGGCACTCAGTGGCTGATTTCAAATTCCACAGTGACGCAAATTGGATCACACTGCACACAATTCCATGCGAAATGCTATGGTCCCAGAACCCAATTCCAATTTACACTCAGCAAGACTGCTACCACACTCTACTAAGACACCCCAACATTTCCTCTGAAAACACTCTACTGTGAAACCACTGGCCATCGATCATTCTCTGCCCAGCCTTCTTTGACACAAAAAGTGTCCCACAACACACTTCACACTCTGGTCACCTTCTAGGGTGACACCTGTAGTATTCCACTGCCACAAATGTTTTGACAACCATGGCTTTCATGGCTCAAATTCCACTGTGAAGCCTCACAGCTTTTTCTGACCACCCTACACTGGGACACATCAGGGCTCCCAAAGCCCACATTGAACTCTGCCATCTTCAGACATCACACCAGCCACACACTAGGGTAAAACATGTATTTTATTATTGCCAAGAAACCTCTTTGACACCCAAGGGCTTACTCTGCCATATTCCATGGAGACACATTCAGGACTCCCACTGGTTAGAGGCTAATTTGACAATCAAGGGGTCACACTTTCAAAACTCCACTTTGAGATCATAGGAATTTAAATTCCACTCTCTAGTGTGACACCTTAGTGTTGCCTGGCAAACAGTCTTCTTTGAAAACTCAGGACTACAAATGAGTTAATTCCAAAGTGACACCATAAAGATTTTCATAGCATAAAAACCACTGTATACTCCTGGAGCTCCAAGGCACACTTTCCACTCTAATTCCTTACGGTCCCCACAGAGCACAACTCCCAGAGACAACCAAGGTTCAACTTTCCCATCATCTCATTTAAAAACCAGGTACACCACTGCCCAAAATTTACTGTGATAAAATCATTCTGCATCTTGCACAGTCCAAAAATGTCCCAGGTCCATCCTCTACTTTGCACATCAAGGCTACCACTCTACTCACTCCCTGTGACACCACAACATCTCCCAGAGCACACAAACAATTTAAAACCTCTGGATTCCTCTGCCAACATTCCACTTTGAGACACCAGGGGTCCCAAGCTCATTCTCCACTGGGACACTATCTGACCCCAACTGATTATACTCTACAGTAGAACACAAGGGTTCTCCTTTCCCAGAATGCAGTTTTAACTGCAAGGAATCTCCCTTCTAACTTACACTGTGACAACAAAGTATTTCCAGGCCCAGATTCTATAATCGCACCTCAAGACTACCAGTCCCATCAATCCACAGTTTCACCTTTTGGAATGCCACTGCATGTACTTTGTTGTGGCACACCAGAAATTTCACTGTCGCATTCTACTTTGCGCCTGAGGGCACATGCTGCCCACACTTCACTGTCACACCCTTGACTCTTAATGGCCGTACTCCAATATGATATTCCAGAGTTCTCAATGTCCTCCAGCCTCTCTGAGACTTGCAGATCTCCCCATATCCTCATTCTATTCTGAAAACCTTGTATAGCACTTGACATACTAAGGTTCTCAATCCCACAGTCAAACACCTCCAAATTATCACACTCAAAAATAACACACAAAATTGAAATCTGCCCATTAAGTATTACAACACCCTAGGTTTTCCACAGCCTAAACCACTGTGATACTGTAACAGCAAAACTTTCCCCATCTATGGTATAAACCAGGACAGCCATTGGCTTCCATAAACAACTCACAAATCCCACAGTCCACTGTGGCACCCTTGGGTTCCCACGGCCCCAAATGCGTTGGGCCACAGCAGAGGTTTCTTTCAGTGGACAAACACCATTCTGCCACCAGAGAACTCCCATTGCCAATACTCCAGTGTGTCACCAAGGTCCAACCATCCACTATGACACAGGAAGGCTCTCAGTCTTCACAAAAGCCTGTGACACCCCCGGCCTCACACTACAAATTAATCTGTTACAACTTCATGGCTCCCACCGGTCACAATCTCCCTTGACATGCCAGAGCCCCCAGTGCCCACAATCAAGAATGATCTTTTAGAAATTTCACTTCCCACACTGCACTGTTACACGTTATTCTCCCATTGCCCAGAGTCTAGTGGAAATCTGCTGCGCTTTTGATACCCACTTTCCACTGTGTTACTGCAGGTTGTCCACTACCAAAACAATTTGTCATGCCTTCAGGACTTCCAGGGAACACATTCCACTGTGCAAAGGAATGCAGCTCATTGCCCAGCCTGTGTTATGACTATGCTTGGTGTCCCAGTAACCTCTCTTTACACCAAACAACCAGGGCTCCCATTGCTCAAACTACGCTGTGCGAACTCAAGTTCTTCCATTACACGGTCTTGATTGTGACACCAATCCCACTCTATACTGGGGGACCACGGTGATACTACAGATGATATTACACTGTGATACATTCCATTCTTCCACTGGTAACACCCCTCAGTTCTACATCTCATCACTCCACTGTGATACCTTTTTCACTCCAACAAACTACACTCTACTATGATATGCCAGAAATTCCTCTGCTTAATTTCAGTTGGACATACTAGGGCACATACTCACTCACAATTGCTACTGATGCCCATGCTGTAATGTTATACCCCAGGGCTCTGAATGTCCTCATGCCTCCCTTAGTGCTTCAGGTTTCCCAAAGACCATAGTGTATTGTGAATCTCTTGGATTCCGCTACCCACACTCTACATGATAGGGCTTTCACGCTCACATTCCACAATGACCGTGACACCTCCCAATGCCCACACACCAGTGGAACACCGAAAATTTTCAACATCCCATTATCTTTCACGACACCCCAAGTCTTCCAAGGCCCACACTCCACTGTAATACATCAGAGCTCACAATGCTCACAGTCCACTATGCCGGCCTAGGGCTCCCACTGTCAAACCTCCACTGTGCCAAACCAAGGTTCTCACTGCCAACGCACCGCTATGACACCAGAGGGCTCCAGTGTCCCTCAATACTCTCTGTCCCAGTGTTGTAGCTCCTACAGGCCACACTCCATTGTGACACCCAGAGCACCTACTCTCCACAATCAAGTATGACATTTTAGGGATCTCGCTTAACACACACCACTGTGACACCCAAGGTATCCCAGAGCTCACACTCCACTGTGAATATGCAGGCATACAAATACACACATTCCACTGTCATACCCCAGCTGTTACACTACACAAACTCTTTATTGACACCTTCCAGACTTCCAGGGCACACATTTCGCTGTGTCAACCCATGGCTCCCACTTCCCACACTCCAGTCTGACAACACCAAGTCTCACATGATCCATTCTTCACTGTAACATCACGTTGCTCCCTCCACCAACTCTTTACTGTAAAACTGCAGTTATACCACAAGCCATATTTCAGGGTGACAGCCTTAGACTTCTCACTGGTAACACTCTTCTTTGACACCTGTGTGTTCCCACTGTCCAGAATCCGTGTTGATACCCAAGGATTCCACTTCCAATCTCTATGGGACACTCCCATATGTAAATCTCCCAGGCTCACACACTACCTTGACACATCAGGATGAAAACTGTCCTCATTTCACTTTCATACCATGAGCAGTCCCACTGGGAATATATAATTTTGAACTTTCAGGTTTCTACAGCCCACGTTGCACTCTGTCTCCTAGGTTTCCCATATCTCATAACCCACAGAGGCACAGAGTTAGCACTACCCACACTCCACTGTGATACCTACCACACTCCCACTACACACACTCTAATTTGAAACACCAGAAATTCCAGTGACCAAATCAACTTTGATAACCTAGGGTCCTAGGGTATCACTAAACATGTTCCACTGTGATACCCCATCCCTCCTAATTCCCATACCCCATTGTAACACCCACAGGGTCCCATTGCTTCCATAGCCAACACTGCACTGTAACACTCCAGGGCTCACAAAATCTACTCTCCAACATTATACCGCTGTTTTCTCACAGCCTACATTCCCCTTTGCCCTTTTTGATCCTACTGCACATTCTCCAATGGGTCACGCAAGTTTACTGACACGAACAACCAGCAATTACTTTTGAGTGGTCTCAGTGTCATCCTTACACTATGAAATGTTGAGGGCTCTCATGCATAATACTAATGTGTGTCCTTCTGGGTTTCCACTGCCTTCTTCCTTCTATCATCTCTCTTGTGCTCCAAAGTCTAAATTCCACAATGACAATTGAGGGTGCACCCTATCCAGACTCCACAACGACCACACACTGCTTCAACAGCACACATTCCACTGCAACACTCCAGCATTCCTCCATCCATTCTCAATTGTGTGAACCCAGGGTTCCGATTACCCACACAACACTCTGATATCTTCAGGATTTCCATGCCCGCATTCCATACTTCTCACACAGGTCTAACACTAACTGCATCTCACTGTGCCACATACATGACTCCCACTGCAGCACACTACTGTGACACTTCAGGTCTCCAAATCAACACACTACTCTGTCACAACTACAGCTCCCAGAGTGCACATTCTAATGTGACACCACAGACAAACTGAGTTGTTGCCTCTGATTTAATTCTCCATTTCATACCATGCTCTAGATCTCTCTGTGACTGAATACCTGGTCACACAAACATTCTGCACCAATGTCCTGTGCAGGAAAATAATGTTTGCTTGAAAACACGTACTTCTATCAAAAACTCCTCATGTGCTCTTCCCTATTTGAAGTGAAATGGACGGTCCCTCCTATTTAAGTCACACTGGGGGGATCCCCTGAACACAACAAACTGCCTATCATCTCCTATGAGCATTACTAAAGAGTATTGTGTAATTATTCGTGGCCCTAACCTGGAAAGTGGGTCATTGCAGAAATTAGGATCTCTTAAATTTCCTGCTGCCTTGTGTTGGACGCATCAGACCACACCGCCTTTAAAATGAGCAGCGATCTCAGGGTCACCCAGTAAGGAATCTGGGAACACCTAAGGAAATATTTGATGGTTGCAATGACCCATAAAGAGAAGTGGTGGCACAGCAGCCTCAGCCTTTTCATGAAGAACAGTCCTGGACAACCGTGGGAAGGGTTGTTGGAAGAACATCATGGGAGCCTCCATTTAAGGAATAGTAGACAGGCCTAAGAGAGTGGTGGGTGGCCCCGAGTAAGAGTTCAGAGGAGTGGGTCAATTAACTTGCCTTGATTCTGAGTGATTGTGGACATGCACACTTCCTCATCCTCCATCAGCCTTCCCTGCCTGAATGTGATTCCCACTGCAGTGCTCCAGTCTCCCTCTCTCATCCTGATGCCCTGATTACCTGGTGTCACAGGCTCTATTTCTCTTAGCCTCAGTGTGTCCAGAGAGTAAAAATGACCCAGGTACCTGGCAATCTAGGGGCGAGTGCCCAGCAAGCATCTCCGCACCTGCACTCCTCTACATTCACTCTCCTGGTGCCAACCCCCTCATATAGTACTTGAAGTGATTAGGCCACCCTTTCTTACAGATGTTAGGGTAGGGCAAACAGGGCTCATCAGGACAAGACAGGGATCTCATTATGAATCCAAGGGTCAGGGGAACTCAAAGCTCTTTTCTGCATCTCCAGGGAGGCCCAACCTCAATGCTCTAACATATCATGCTAGGTTGTGGTCAGAGAACCAGCTGAAGAAGTTAAGGCTGTTGTTCTGGTGCCTGCAGGTGTAGGCCCAGTGTCCTTAATGCTGATACCACTGAGTGTGGTTGGAATGGGACACCATGTACCCTGCAGGATGAGGAGTATGTAGGCAGGGACACATCACCTTTCACCTTCTACCCACCACCTGCTGACACCCAGGAGAGGATCCTCCTCTCACCTGTGATGATTATGAGATCTTCCTGCACAATCACAGTATTGTAGAAGTAGGGTTTGCTGAGAAAGAACAGCATAATCTTCCAGCCATGACTGACATGCCTGACTTTTTAACCTGCATAAGAAATGTTGATCGAAGTTGGTAGTGATAGCTCACTCCATGACACCCACCTATTCCTGTGTGCAAGGATAGGTCATTTTCCTACACCTCCTCCCTCCGCAGCCATGGTCTATCCAGCCTGATGCTATGGCTGAGCACGGTTTCATCTTGGTCACTGATCATGGCTGACTATTCCGTATGGTTGACAAACTTCTGTGGGTCAAGGATCCTGCAAGCTGCAAGATGAACAGGAAATGGATAGAAAATGGAGCAGATCTAAGCCACAGCCTGTCTTCACCTCACCACTCTCCCCCACCACACTTTCTTCTCCAAAGAATCAAATAGGAGCATAGTGGCTCTTGAGGCTTGCAGGTGTCTGCACCCAAAAGGTAGACTCTCTTTCCTGACAGACTTTGATCTACCCCATATCCTTGCCTGCTTTGGGCTTGACAGGACACCTTGATTTCTGCACATCTCACATTCCTGCCTAGGACTGAGGACGTGGATATACACACCCCTCCACTGCAGTATTACTTTAAGTACCTGTGCGACATATGGCTGTGTAGAGAAAACAGTCCTTGTTCTTTGCGTGGGTCTGATTTTCGGCTGTGATCCGGGACCCACAGGTAGTGTTTCAGTCATACCTATTAGATACAAGTGTGTCTCTAAGACATTGGATCTGACTCTGGTCACTACTCTAAGGTTTACTTGGAAAATGTGTTTATTTTCTTCCTGTATTACCTGTCCCTGCTGATACTTTTTTCCTGCACAAGGGCAGGCGCATCATGGTTCTGCCTGTACAGCATCAAGGTTACAGCTTTGGCCCAAATCCAGGGATACACCGAAGGTTGGTGCTTGTCCGTTCTAAATAGGGCTGGTGCCTCTGCCATGTCCTCCACCTGAATCAACTGAAGGCTCTGCTTACTTGCACGTCCACGGGCTCCATCTCTCACTTACATGCCTGGAGCACGTCCAGTGAGGACCAAGTGCATTTCCACTGTGCCCTGACTTTGCCTGCCCCTGATCCACTGGCTGTTCCCTGGATGTTTGCTTCTGCCTGTGATTCAGGCTCAGGCTCAGTCTCAACGTCACTGACCACTTCCACTACCTTCAGGAGGCCCTCCCATTCCAGGACAGACTGCTGCCCGCCAATGGATTCCTCTTTACTCAACTCCCACTCCTCCCCCTACTCCAACCTCTGTGGCTCATGCAGGAACTCATGATCCTTTTCTCCACCAACAGCTCTTCCTCCACAACCTCCTGGAAGCTGACATGCAATGTCTTGCAAATGGAGCAGATCTAGGCAATAACCTGACTTTAATTGACCTCTTAATACCCTATCCTCAGCCCTTCTTTATAGGAAGCAAAAAAGGGTACCGTGTCTCTTGAGGCATGCAGATGTGTGGAGCCACAGTGGAGAACTCTGTTTCCTGACCAGCTCTGATCTCCCGACATCCTTGCATGCTGAGAGCTTGACAGGATACCCTGACTCCTAGTCATTACACACTCCTGCCTTAGACTGAGAACCTGGATATATGTACCGCATCTAGTGAAGTGGTATACTCTGAGAAGAACCTGTGAAACATAGAGTTGTGTGCAGTAAACAGCTATTATTCTGTGCATGAATTTGATTTTGGACTATGCTACTACCTCCAGGTTGTGTTTCAGTTTTAGCTCTAAGCTAAAAGAAGGTCTCCAAGATTTTGGATCTGACTGTGGTCACTACCCCTAGCTTTACTCCATTGTTTCTATTTTTATTCTGAACTACCTATCCCCACTTATACCTTCCTCCTGTACTCCAAAAGTTGGCACCAGTTTCCCAAATAGTGCGTTTTAAAAGCGTTGTTGGCAATGCATTCCCACGCGTGTCCACAAGGGGGAAAATTTTTCAAACAAATAAATTTAACTAGTGATGCTGGCCATGCATTCTCATGCTTATCTACAAGATGACAATAGTTACCCATCAAATGATATTATTAGTGTGTCTGACAATGCATTGTCATGATCGTCCAATAATTGGAAGTGTTTTCTGAAAAATTATTTTATTGCGTTTGTTGGCTATGGATTCTGACATTTGTCCATTAGATGGCAGTGTGATCTCAGAGTGATTTTCTTGAGAATGCTGTCAATACGCTCCCATGACTGTCCACTAGGCGGCAGCATATTTCCACAAATGACTATACTTGATGTCCAGCAATGCATTCTCACACTTTTCCACTAGATGGCTGCTTGATCTCACAAGTTATTTTATTGGGGATCCTGGCAATGCATTCTCACGTTTGTGTGACATCTGGCAGTATTTTCCCACCAAATCACTCTGTTGGGGATGCTGACAATGCTTTCTCATGCTTGTCCAATCAGTGGCAGAATTTCCTTACAAATGAGGATCCCGAGAATGCTGGCAATGCATTCTTAAATCTTTCTGTCAAATGTCAGCATGATTTCACAAGTGATTGTTTTGGAGATGCTGGCAAAGCATTCTCACGTCTATTCAAAAGATGGCAACATTTTCCAAGCAAATGGTTTTTGGGGAAATGCTGGCAACACATTGTCATGTTTGTCCATGTGTTGTCAACATTTTTTCACAAAAATGATTTTTCTCACGATGCTGGCAATGCATTCTAACACTTGCCCTACAGGTGGCAACATTTTTCAAACAAAGTAGTTTATTGGTAATTCTGACAAAGTATTCTCACTATTATCAAATAGTTGGCATTAATTCCTTTAAAATGATCTTACTGGGGATGCTGGCAATGCATTCTCACATTTGTCTGCTAGGTGGGAGCATTTTCACATCAAATAACTTTATTGGGTATGCTGGCAAAAGCACTTATGCTTATCCACTAGGTGGCAGCATTTTCCCACCAAGCAATAATGATGGAAATGCTGGTAAAACATTTTCACAGTAGTCCACCACATAGCAACTTTTTTCCAATGCCTAATTTTATTTGGGATGCTGGCAATTCTTTCTCTCGCTCGAACATCAAGTGGTTGCATTTTTTCCATCAAATTGTTTTTATTGGATATGCAGGGAATGTATTCTCATATTTGTCCAGATGGTGGAAGCAAGATCTTTCAAGTGATATAATTGGCGATGTTCGAAATGCATTCTTACTCTTGTCCAATAGGTGGCAGAATTTCCTTACAAATGATGTTATTGGGCATCCTGGAAATGCAGTCTCATGCTCGAACAGCAAGGGGCAGCCGTTTTTCTCCAAACGATTTTTTAAGGGATGCTAGAAATCCTTTCTCGTGCACCTCCATTAGTTGGCAGCAATGTCCCCACAAATGATTGTTTTCGTTAATGCTGGCAAAACAGTCTAACTCCTGGTCCATGAGCAGGCATCATTTAACCACCGAATGACATTATTGAGGACGCTGGCAATGATTTCTCACCTTTGTCCAACAAGTGGCAGCATTTTTCTATAAATAAGATTATTAGGGATACTGGAAAGGCATTCCCACGCTTGTCCATTAGATGGCAGCATTTTGTTTCAATTGGTGTTATTGGGGATGTTGGCAATATATTCTCACGCTTGTCATATGATGACAACTTTTGCTTACAATAGTTGTTGAGAATGTTGGCAACGCATGTCACACTTGCATGTCCAATAATGGCAGCATGACCTCACAAGGGATTTTACTGCGGATGATGGCAGTGCATTCTCTCGTTTGTATACCAGTAGCCCCAACATTTTACCAAGTCATTTTAAAGGGGATGCTGGCAATGCATTTGCAGGCTGGAACACATGGTGGCAGCATCTTCCCACCAAATGATTTTATTGTGTTGTCGGGAAATACAGTCTCACGTTTGTCCAGCAGGTGGCAGCAATATTTCACAGGGATATTATTGGGTGGGCTGAAACACATTCATATGCTTGCCCAATAGATGGCAGCATTTCCTCACATACGGTGTTAATGCATTCTCACCCTCCAATGCCAGGTCACAGCATTTTTCAACAAACGATTTTAGTAGGGATGCTGGAAATGCTTTCTCATGCTCGTGCACCTCCATGAATGATTGTTTTGGTCATGTTGGCAATACATTCTAACGCTTATCCACAAGCTGGCTGCATTTCACCGCGAAATAATATGATTGGGGATGCTGGCGATGAACTCTGAAGTTAGTCCAACAAGTGGCAGTCTTTTTCTTCCAAAGAATTTTCTTGGGGATACTGACAATGTATTCTACTGCTTGTCCACCAGGTCTCAGCATTTTTCTACCAAATAACAATGCATTCTCTCATTTCTCCAAAAAGTGGCAGCACTTTCCCACTAAATGATTTCATTGGGCATGCCGGGTATGCATGCTCATGTATGTCCAACAGTCTACATTTATTTAAAAAATCATTTCTTTTGTGATGCTGGCAATGCTCTCTCATGCTTGAACAGTCAAAACATGCACCTCTGTCCCCGTGTGATAAAAGTGGATGAGAATTTGGAACCAAGAAGCTGACACAAAAATGCAGTATACTTCTAGAGACGGCAATGGGTTCAACTGTGAAATGCACGCAAGGCCCCCGACCTAGTAGCCTGCTGTCAATGTGCGAGCTGACTTCCTAAAGCGAGGTTGTTGCAAACACATCATCCTTTAGAACCCAGTACTGCTAATTCAGGTCCTTACACACAAGGCCTTTCCTTGAACTCCCTTATATCCCAAGGGAAAACGGTAAACTCAATTTATTGGACTTTCACTGATTTCTCAATCCACCACGGCCTCCAGCACACACAGGAGAATTCTGGCTTCTGATACCATCACAAAAACACAACTTAGCCAATTCTGCAATTGTAAAGGCCATGAATTCACAGGGACAGGTAATTCAGAGA
This sequence comes from Miniopterus schreibersii, assembly GCF_964146895.1. Taxonomy (NCBI): domain Eukaryota; kingdom Metazoa; phylum Chordata; class Mammalia; order Chiroptera; family Miniopteridae; genus Miniopterus; species Miniopterus schreibersii. The sequence continues at coordinate 14,666,485 of NC_138120.1, read as the reverse complement.
GTCCATTGTCATGCAAACAATACATAAACAGGCACATTAGATGCTCTTGCTTTATCTTGACATTTATTCCATGTGCTGCATGAATAGGCATTCCATGAATGCCTTTCCACAGGGACATTCTGCACCTAACTTCTACACAGGAAAATAACCTTTGCTTGAAACACCTTTTAATCTGAAAAAAAAAAACAAAAAAAACAAACAAAACAAAACAAAACAAAACAAAAAACTTCTCGCGAGCACTACTTATACTGGAAGGTCCCTCCTATATTTCTCACACGCTGAATATGTGCACTTAAGGCAACAAATCTGGTGTCATCTCCTCTGAGCATTAACCAAATGTATTTAATAATCATGTCAAGCCAAAACCTGTCACAACTGGAATCCCTTCTCTTTCCTCCAGCTATGCATTCAACAATTCCTGCCTCAACCATGCTGTCCTGGACTGTATACCCAGGAAGGCCGGCGATACAACTCAGGAAATACATGGTGGTTGTGATGATCAATAGAGGGAAGTTGTGGAACAGCAGCCTCAGTATTTGCATGAAGAGAAATCCTAGGAAATTATGAAGAGTGCTGTAGGAAGCACATGATGGGGGCCTCTATTTAATGCATAGTAGGTGGTCCTGAGGGTGGGGTTAGTGGCCTGGGCAGTGTTCTCAGGATGGCCTTGGAGGAATAAGGAGACACTTCAGGAAATATATGGTGGTTGTGATGATCAATAGAGGCAAGTGATGACACAGCAGCCTCAGCCTTTGCATTCTCATGCTCAAACAGCAGGTGGAAGCATTTTGTGCTCAAATGATATTGTTGCAGATGCTCATTCTGAATTCTTACTTTTGTCCAGAGGGGGTAGACATTTTATTACAAGTGATTGTTTTGGGAATGCTGGCAATGAATTCTGAAACACCAGCGGGAGCATTTGTCCACCAAATGGTTTTATCCGGGTTGGGGGCAATGGGTTCTCACGCTTTTCCAGGACATAACAGCATATATCCAACAAACGACCTTAGTGGGGAGGCTGGCAATGCATTCTCCCCCTTTTCCACCAGATGGAAGCTCTTTCCATCACATAATTTTATTAGCGATTCCTACACTTGTCCACTTGGTGTCATCGTCTTTCAACCAAATCATCTTACATAAAAACCTAGCGTTGAACACTCATGCTCGTCTAACCGATGGCAGCATAAACTCTCAGGTATTTTGGGGGCAGGATGCTGGCAATGCACTCTCACATTTGTCCACCAGGTGGCCACACTTTTTTTGACCTACTAATTTTACTGAGAATGCTGGCAATGCATTCTCACCCTCAAATACCAGGTGACAGCATTTTCTCCTCAAATGACCTTATTGGAGATGTTGGAACTGCATTGTCACATTTGTGCAAAGGAGATCAATTTCTTATTTACAGGTGATTGTTTTAAGGAGGCTGGCAATCCATTCTCACACTCAAACACTAGGTGCAGTATTTTCCCACCAAATGATATTATTGAGGATCCTGGCACTGCATGCTCATCCTTGGAGAACAATTGGCAGCTGTTTTCCACCAAGTACCTTAATTGGGCCTCTGGCGATGCATTTTCACTTTTGTTCAATAGGTGGAAACATTTTTCCACAAGGGGTTTGACTGGGGATGCTGGCAATGCACACTCACACAAGTTGACAAGATAAGAGCATTTTTCCACAAGTGATTTTCTTTCAGAACCCTAGCAATGTATTTTCATGCGTGCCCCCCACTTGGCAGCATGATCTCAGAAGTGATTTCACTGAAAATGCTGACAATGCATTCTCACACTTGTCAAACCTGAGGAACTTCTTCCAACAACTGATATTACTGGGGCTGCTGGCAAAGCATTGTGAAGTCTGTTCACGACGAGCGCATAATTTTTCCACCAAATGATATTATTGGACATAAAGGCAATGGTTTCTCCCACTTGTCCACCAGATGGCACCTTAACATCACACGTGATTTCTTTGGTATGCTGAGAATGCATAATTATGTTTGTCCAGCCAGTGGCGGAATTGTTCCACAAAGTGATTTTATTGGGGATGCTGGCAATACATTCTCACATTTGTCCAACTATTGGCAGTAGTTTTGCCCAAAAGTGATTTTTGTGTGGTGGGGTGTAGGTGTTGTTTTTGCATTCTCACACGTGGACATTGGGTATCAGAATTTTCTGCCCAAATCACTTTATTGTGATTCCAGGAGATTCATTCTCACCCTTGCCCACCTAATGGCAGCCTGATCTCACTAGGGATTTCACTGGGGATGCTGGCAAATCATTAAAACCTTCGTCTAGCACCTGGCGGCCTTTTTCTCAAAAAGTGATTTTATTGGGGATGCAGTCGATGCATTCTTAACCTTGTCCACGGGCGGCAGAATATTTCCACCGGGTGTTTTTATTGGGGATGCGATCAATGCTATCTCACATTTGCACAACAGGTGGCAGCAGTTTTAAACCAAAGGATTTTACTGGGGATACAGGGAATGCTTTCCTATGTTTGTCAACAATGTCGCATAATTTTTTCATCCGAACTTTCTTCAGGGGGATGCTAGAAATGCATTCACACCCTTGTACACGAGGTGGCAGCATTTTTTCTTCAAATAATTTTACAGGGCATGCTGCAATGGATTTTCGCGTTTGTCCTACAGTTGGCAGCATTTGCCCCCAAAGAAAGGTTTTTGCGGGGATGCTGACAACGCATTCCCACATTCGAAGACAATGTGGCAGCGTTTAGCCCCAAATGATTTTATTGAGGATGCTTGCAATGCAGTCTCAGGTCCCTTTAAGAGGTGGCAGTATTTTTCAATTAAATGATTGGATTCGGGGTGCTCTCAGTGCATTGTCATCTTCGTTCACCGGGTGCCAGAATTTTGTCTACAAATAGGTTTACTGGTCATTCTCACAATACATTCTCCCGTTTGTCTGAGAGTTGGCAGTATTTCCTTAGAAATTATCTTAATCGGGATGTTAGCAATGCATTCCCACATTTGTCCAGAGATGACAGCATTTTTAAACAAATAATATTATAGGGGATGCTGCCGAAGCATTCTTACACATGTGAACCAGAAGGCAGCATTTACGTCAGAATGATTTTTTTTTTAATTGGGCATGCTAGCACAGCATTCTCATGACTTTCCATCAGGAGGCAGCATTTTTTCACAAAGTGATTTAATTGCGGAAGCTGGCACTGCATTCTTACTTTTTCCCACATAGGTGGAAAAGTTTTCCCCCAAAAAACTATTGTTTGGGGGATGCTGGCAATGAATTGTGATCCTCGAGCATCCATTGTCAGCATTTTTTTTTACCTAATGATTTTATTTGGGATGCCAGCAATGCCTTCTACCATTTGTGCACCAGTTGCCAAGAGGCCCTTGCAAGTGCATATATTGTTGTTGCTGGAAATGCATTCTCACGTTTGTCCAAAAGGTGGAAGCATTGGTCAAACAACGATTTTACTGGGGGGAATGGCAAGGCATTCTTACACTTGTCCACCAGGGAGAAGCATAGTTCTACCTAACAATGTTTTGGGGGATGATAGCATTGGTTTCCAAGGTTTGAACATAATGTGGCAGTGAGATCTCACAGTGATTCTATTGAGAAGGTTGCCAATGCAGTCCCAAGGTTTTCATTTTCATCATCCCCAAAAGAATCATTTATAAAAATAAAAATAAAAAAATCCAGCCACCTTTAGACAAAAGAGAGAAGGCAGTGCCACCACGTCATATCACTTGAGGAGAAAATGCTGCCAAACGGTATTCATGCCTGAGAATGCATTGCCAGCATGCCTAGAGCAATAAATTGTGGCAACAATTTTGCCAGCTAATGTACAAATGTGAGAATGCCTTCGAAGCATCCTCAAAGTAATCACTTTTGGGGAAAATGCGGCCAATGTTTGCAGGGACGTGAGAATGTATTACCAGAATCCCCAATAAAATCACTTGGAGGAAAAAGGCTGACACTTGTTTGACCAGCATTAGAGAGCAATGCCAGTATCTCCAGTAAATTGACTTGATGGGGAAATGCTGCCACTTGTGGACAAATGAGAGAATCCAATCCCATCACCCCCAGGTAACCTTATTTTGTGGGAAAATGCTGCCCCTGTTGTTTGAGTGTGAGAATTCATAGCCAGCATTTCTAAAAGGATAATTTCTGGGGAAAACCTGGCCACCTATTTTACAAAAGTGAGAGTACAGTGCCAGCATCCCTGATAAGTTCGGGGAGGGTGTGTAGAAATATCTTGCCATCCGATGGAAAAACATGTGAATGAATTCCCAGCAACCCAAATAAAATCATTCCTCGGAAAAATGATGCCAACTGGTTTCAAGCGTGAGAATGCGTTCCTAGCATTTCTAAAAGAATCATTTTCCGGTGAAAGAGATGTCAAAAACTGTACAAGCTTTAGAACTGGTTGCAGTCACCTTCAAGGAATTATTTTGATGGAACCCTGCCACTGATTGACAAACACGAGACTGCGTGCCAAGTATCCCCAATGAAATCATTGGCTGGAGAAACGCGGCCAACTGGTGTTCGAGGATGAGAATGCACGGCCAGCATCCCCAAAATAATCCTTTTAGGGGGAAATTCTGAAAACTGTTGTACAAATGTGAGTACCCGTTTTCAGCATTCCCTATGTATTCACGTGGTGGATTAATGCTGCTCCCTGGTGGACCAAGGTGAGAGTGCATGGCTAGCCTTCCCAATAAAATCCTTATGTGGACAAATGCTGCCACCTGGTGGACAAAGTAAGAAAGCGTTGCCAGCCTCAATGTAATCACTTAGCTCACGCTGGTAAATGGTGGACAAACCTGAGAATATATTTCCAGTATTCCCAATCAAATCATTTCACGAAATATGCTGCAGCGGAAAATCTTGATAATGCATTGCCAGATTTCTCAAGAAAATCCCTGTGAGATCTCAGTTCCGTATTATGTTCGGACGTTGGAAGCAAATGCCAGGATCCCCAATAAAATTGTTTGGTTCAAAGATGCTGCCTCCATGAGGACAAGCGTAAGACTGCCTTGACATTATTCCCAATAAAATCATTCTATGAACGGTGCTGCCTCTTGATGGATAATCGTGAGAATGCATTTTCAGCATCTACAAAATAATCACCAGAGTGATCATATTGGCCACTGGCTGGACAAATGTAAGAATGCATTCTGAGCCTACCAAATAAAATTGCTTGTGATAGAGTCTCTGATGCCAGGTCCTCAGGGCTTCAGGATGAGACAGGAAGTATGGAGCACTGCAGTGGGAATCATATTCAGGTAGGGAAGGCCGATGGAGGATGAGGAAGTGTGCATGTCCACAATCACTCAGGATCAAAGCAGATTCATTGACCTACTCCTCTGATCTCTTGCTCCAGGCCACCCATCTCACCCTTAGGCCTGTCTAATATTCCTTAAATGAAGGCTCCCAGGATTTTCTTCCTATAACCCTTCCCACAACTGTCCAGGACTCTTCTTCATGCAAAGGCTGAGGCTGCTTTCTCACCACTTCCCTTTATGGATCATTGCAAATATCATATATTTCCGTAGGTGTCTCCAAATTCCTAACCAGGTGATCCTGAGTTTGCTGCTCGTTATAAAGGTAGTTGGTCGGAAGCGACCAACACAAGGCAGTAGAAAATTTTAGAGATCCTAATTTCAGCAATGACCGACTCTTCAAGTTAGGGCTGCCAATGATTTTACAGTGCTCTTTAGGAATGCTGATAGGAGATGATAGGCGGTTCGTAGTGTTCAGGGGATCTCCCACAGTGTGAGTTAAACAGGAGGCACCATCCATTTTCGTTGAAATAGCGAAGTGCACATGACAAGTTTTTCATGTAAGCATGTGTTTTCAAGCAGACATTATGTTCCTGCACAGGACAATGGAGCAGAATGTCTGTGTGACCAGGTATTCAGTCACAGAGAGATCCGGAGCATGGTATGAAATGGAAAGTTAAAGCAGGAGCATCAGCTCTGTTTGTCTGTTTGTCGTGTGTTCTTGGAACACATAAATCAAGAGCATCAATAGCGTCTGTCTCTGTGGTGTTTGTCCCTAGTTTGGGGCATTACAACTGGCTGCCTGTGAATGACCATTGCCTGTGAGGGCTGGGCCTGTGCAGTGGCAGTGGTGGTTAAGTTATGCTTTAGGACAGTATGAGAAGACAGAATTCTTTCTGTGTGCTGGAGGCTGTGGAGGAGGGAGAACTAAGAGTAAGTCCATTGACGTGGGTGATACTAATGGACCCAGGGACATAAGGTAGCTCAAGGAAAGGGATTTGGGAGCAAGGGCCTGAATGTCTACTGCTAGCTCCTAAAGGATGATGGATTTCCAGGTTCCTTTCTGTCGGAGGTCAGCTCACACATTGACAGCAGGCAACGCGGTGGGAGGCTTCCCAGTGCATTTCACACTTGAAGCAGAAGCCCTCCCTAGAAGTATGAGAGCACTGTATTTGCTGCGAGAATCATCCTCTGAGACCAGGATTCAGAACCACACTTAGCCAGTGGGAGTATAAATTGCATGTAGGAGTGTGGGGAAGAAAGCAAAGGCATGTGAGGAGTCAGTCTGGATATTAGGTTCACTTGGGGTTGAATCCCCAGCTGGGAGGGTAAATGATCAGAGGGACAATAGGATGCAGAGTGTGCCATAGCCCTCACACCCACACCCACACCCACACCCACACTTTCTCATAGACCAGGCACATACATAAAGTCATTTAAGGCAAACTCTGATCCATGTTGTGTGCAGTCAGTATACCTTACCCATTTCTGGGCCTTTCACATTTGTTCAGATCGAAATTAACTCATGTGAATACAACTGTTTATTACTACGTTCTTCGGGACCAAGTCCTTCCTATGCAACACATGAATCCTTAAGCAATATCAAAGCATCTTTGTTACGGGTCACTGAAACCCCAGGCATGGATTCGGGGGATAGTCGGAATGAGAGAAAAACAGAGAGAACAAGAGCAACCAGCAAAACAGAGAAAATGTCTGTTCTATAGATAGTCAGAATAAACTCGCTCCGTGCACGTTGTTCTCCTGAGCATTCAAGTCTTCCAAAATAGAGGCTGCAGTGTCCTCCAGTGACAGTATTTCCCTTTGCCTGTAGCTTCAATCTCAGCTATCCCATATACTAGGATAGCATCTTTTACCCGGGGCATTTGTCAGTGTGAATTTTGCCCAGGCTCCCTATGGGTCAGTGAGAAGTTGGTCAAGAAAATAGATTCTGATGTGGGAAATGTGGTTAGACTTGAGGAGTATCCAAGCCAGCAGCAAACCACAGGAAAGCCCCAGATGCGAGGACAGAAGTTGGGCAACCTCAGGAATATCTGAATCCAGGTGCCAGGCCCATATACCAGAAAGCCCAGGGAGGGGTGGTCAGTGTAGGGTGACACCCACTGTCTTCTAACTGATTGGAAGAGGCCTTTCAGGGGCCCACCCGCTTAGCAGCACCACAGGTGTGGCTAGCTGTTGGAAAAACATAAATCCCCCAAGTAATAACTTGTGAGAACTTGCTTCCATCTGATATACAAGTGAGAGAATACACTGCCAGCATTTCCAATGAAATCACTTATGCAATCATGCTACCACCTTTTGGGCAAACTGGAGAAAGAACTGCCAGCATCCCCAATAAAAGCTATTGCTGGAAAAATGCTGCCACGTGTCAGACGCACCTAAGAATGCTTTGTCACCAACCCCAAAACAATCATTTGGAGGTTAATGCTGTCACCTGGTCAAGAAGAGTGAGAATGCATATCCAGCATCCCAAGTGAAATCATTTAGTGGGAAATTGCTGTTAAAATGGTTAAAAAATGTGACAAAACCAGTTAAGCATCACCAATAAACTCACTTGGTGGAAATGGACAAGCGAAAGAATGCGTTACCATCATCCCCACTAAAATCACTTGTGAAATTATGCGGAAATCTTGTGTCAAAACTAGAGAATGCATTGCCAGCACCCCCAATAAAATCCCTTTTAAAATTATCTGGTGGACAAGCCTGATGATGCATCACCAGGTTTCCCAATAAGAGCAGTTTTGGAAAAAATGCTCCCACCTAGTTGACAGACCTTGGAATCCATTGCCAGCATCCCTAATAAATTCACTTGTGAGATCATGCTGCCATCTGGGGGCCATACAAGGGAATCCATTGCCAGCATTCTGAATAAAGCCATTTAGGGGAAGAGTGCTTCCAACTGGTGGACAAAGGTGAGAATGCCTTGCCAGGATCTCCAATAAAATAATTTGGTGAAAAATGCTGCCGCCTGGTGAAGAAACGTGAGAGTGTATCGCCAAATTCTCAAAAAATATTTTTGAAATAATTGTTATCACCTGTACGAAGGAGAGAATGCATTGCTAGCATTCCCTACAAAATCGTTCCGTGGTTTTTGAAATGCTTCTACATAGTGGACAAAAGTGAGAAAGCATTACTACCAGCCCCCAAAGAATCATTTGGTGGAAAATGCTGCCATCAGGTGGAGAAACTTGAGAATGCATTGGCATCATCCTCATTAATGCATTTTGGGGAAAAGTGCTGCCTCTGGAGACCAGCGAAAAAATGCCTTGCCAGCTACCCCAATTTAATCACTTGCTGGGAAAATGCTGCCACCTCTAGACCAGTGTGAGACTGCATTGCCAGCATCCTCAAAATTTCATTTGTAAGGAAAGGCTGTCACCCATTTGACAAGCATGAGAACGCACTGTCAGAAGCACCAATGAATAGGTGCCAGATGCCAAACTGTTAGATGGTAAAAGATATGTACACATATATATCCTTTCTATGATGTTGAGCTCACAGGCCAGGGAATCTTTACAAGCCACTCTTCACACCGCAAACCCTCACCCCCAAATGTGGGAGAGAGAGAAGAGAGAGAGGGAGGGAGGGAGGGAGGAGGAGAGAGAGAGGGAGGGAGGGAGGGGGAGAGAGAGAGGGAGGGAGGGAGGGGGAGAGAGAGAGGGAGGGAGAAGATAGAGAGGGAGGGAGGGAGGGAGAAGAGGGAGGGAGGGAGAAGAAAGTGAGGGAGGGAGGGAGGGAGGGAGGGAGGGAGGGAGGGAGGGAGGGAGAAGAGAGAGAGGGAGGGAGGGAGGGAGGGAGAGAGGGAGGGAGAAGAGGGAGGGAGGGAGGAGGAGGGAGGGAGGGAGGGAGGGAGGCAGGGAGGCAGGGAGGGTGGCAGGGAGGGAGGGAGGGATCGGGAGAAAGTGGGGGAGAGAGATGGCGAGGAGAGAGCCTGCCTGCCACCGGCTTCATGAAGACCCAACACATGCAAGGTGGAGCTCATGCTGTGTCAAGCTACGAGGACTGTGAATATAAAGAAGGCCCTTCTTAGCGTCTAATATTACTGTAAAATTTTCTGGGTTTGGGCATCACTAGAATTTCCAGGAGAGACATTTCACTGTCACTCAATGGTTATTGAGTGCTTTCCGGAGTTAGAACCCTATTTGTGTTTAACTCATCAATTACTTAGGTGCATCCTATGAGTCAAGGACTATACTATCTCAAGGGTGGGGAACTAAGGCACAGGAGTTCACAAATAGAAACAGCAAATGACTGAGCTGGTATTTGAATCCAAGCAAATAGGCTCCAACACACACACAGTAAGCAGTACGCAACTCAACTTTCCTAGTCTCACATGGATAAGAATTAGAATGCATTGCCAGCATCCCCAATAAAGTCATTTGGAGCAAAAATGCTGCCATGTGGTGGGCAAAGTTCACAATGCATTGCAGGTATTCCAATAAAATTATTTGAAGGGAAAATGCAGCTAGCTCTTGGTCAAGCATGGGACTACATCATTAAAGTTCTCAAGAACATCCTTTGTTGGAAAAATCATGGGAACTAGTGAACAAACGTGGGGATGCGTTGCCAGCGTTCCCAGTACAATCACTTGTGAGTTAATACTGCCATTATGTGGGCAAGCGTGAGACTGCATCGTCAGCATCCCCAATAACATCACTAGTAATGGGATGTTTCTATCAGCTGGACAAGAGTAAGAATGCTTTGCCAACATCCCCTGTGACATCATATATGAGGAAAAAGTACCATCTGACTGATAAACGTGAAAATGCAATGCCAGTATCCAAAATAAAATCATTTGGTGAATAAATGCTGCCACCTTTAGGAAAAATGTGAGAATGCATTGCCAGCATCACCAATACAATTATTTGGTGGAAAAACTAAGCCAACTAATTACAAAACGTGAGAATGCCTTTCCAGGATCCTGAGTAAAATCATTTCGTGGACAAATTTTGCCACCTAATGAATGAAAAGGTGAGATTGTGTTGCCAGAGTTGCCAATAACATCATTTGTAAGGAAATCCTGCCATCTTGTGAACAAATGTGAGAATGCATTGTCTGCATCCCCAATGGAATCAATTCTTCAAGTAATGTTGCTTCTGGCCTGGCGGGCATGGCTCAGCTGTTGAGCGTTGACCAAGGATCCAGGCGATTGGGGTTCCATTCCCAGTTGGGGCACATACCTGGGTTGCGGGCTCCATCCCCTAGTCGGGGGCATGCAGGAGGTAGCCAATCAATGATTCTCCCATCACTGATGTTTCTCTCTCTCTCTCTCTCTCTCTCTCTCTCTCTCTCTCCTTTCCTCTTTCTGAATCAATAAAGAAATAAAAAGTAAAAAAATAAGAAAAGGAATACTGCCACCTTGTGGACGCATGTGAGAATGTACTGCCAGAAACCCCAATAAAATCGTTTGGTAGAAAAATGATAGTTAACAAGTGAAAAAATGTGAGAATGCATTGTCATCATCCCTAATAAAATCATTATATGGAAAAATGAAGGCACCTGGTGGATAAGTGTTAGAATGTATTGCCAACATTGTCAATAAAATCATTTGTTGAAAAAATACTACCATGTGGTGGACAAGAAGGAGCATGCGTGCAAGCACACCAATAAAATTATATATAAGAAAAAGTTGTCTTCTGGTCAGCAACAGTGAGAAATCATTTTCAGCATCTCCAATAAAATAACTTGTGTGATCTTGTTTCCATTTTGTGGCCAATTTGTAAGAATTCATTGCCAACATCACCAATAAAATCATATATAAGGAAAGAATAACACATATGGACACATGTGAGAATGCAATGCCGGCATCCAAAATAAAATGAGTAGGTAAATAAATGCTACAACCTGTAGGATAAATGTGAGAATGCCTTGCCAGCATCCCCAAAAGCATTATTTGTAAGGAGAGCCTACTGTCTAGTCAGCAAAAGTAAGAATGCATTATCAGCATCACCTAGATAATCATATATAAGGATAGGCTCCAACCTGGTATACAAATGTAACAATGCATTGTCAGTATCCCCAATTAAATCATTTCATGGAAAAATTCTGCCACATAATGGACAAAAGTGAGAACACATTACCAGCATCCCCAGAAACATCATCTGTAAGGAAAGGCTGCTATATGGTCTACAAAAGGGAGAATGCATTGCCAACATCACCTAGAAAATTATACGTAAGGAAAAGCTCCATTCTGGTGAACAAATATGACAACGCATTGTCAGCAGGCCCAATAAAATCAGTTGCTCTAAAAAATGCTTCCAACTGGAGGGCAAACTGACAATGCATCTCCATCATCTCCAACGTAATTATATATAATGAAAGGCTCACATGCCGAGGACAAACCAGAGAAACCATTGCAAGGCATCCCCAATAATACCACTAGGTGCAAAAAAACTACCATGTGGTGGACAAATGTGACAATACATTGGAGGCATCCTTAATAAAATCACATATAATGAAAGGCTACCATCTGGAGGACAAAGGTGAGGATGCATTGCCAGGAACCCCAATAAAATCTCTTGCAAGTTCATGCTCCCATCTGGGGGAGAAGTGTGGGAATGCCTCTCAAGGATTCCCAATAAAATCATTTGCCAGAAAAATGCTGCTACCTAGTGGACAAACGAGGGAGTGCATTGCCAGCGTAACCAATAATATCATTCGGCAGAAGAAAGCCGTCGACCGGTGACAAATGTGAGACTGCATTACCAGCATCTCCAATAAAATCATTTGGTGGAGAAATGCTGCCACCTTCTGTTCCAGAGTGAGTATGCATTGCCACCATCTGCAAAAAAAACCCCAAAATTCATCTGTGGGAAAAATACCCTTATGTGTTGGACTAAGGAGAATGCTTTGCCAGCCGCCGCATTAAAATCGTTTGGTGAGGAAATGCTGCCACCTGGAGGACAAACGTGAGAATGATTTGCCAGCATCCCTAATAAAATCACTTGTGAGATCACACTGCCATGTGGTGGATAAACATGAGAATGCATTGCCAGTGACCCAAATAAAATCATTCGGTGGAAAAATGTAGGTGTTGGTGGGTGAGGCTGAGCCTAAATCAGAGGCAGAAATGAAGAATCTAGAAAAGAACTCAGTGGACCCAGAGCAGATCCCAGCAGAGAACAGTGTGAAGTTCCTACTGGAGGTACTCCAGGCCCTTTAGTTAGAGATGGAGCAAGAGAACTGGGAAAACTGCAGGGCCTTCTGTCAGCTCAAAGACTGGACATGGCTGAGACGCCAGCCCTACTTAGCACTGTTAAGCAAAAATGTTCAGTGCTACCCTGGATCCTGGGCCAAAGCTGCATCCTTGATGCTCTACAGGGGACCCAAAATGTGCCTACTCTGGTCCTGAGAAAGGACCATCCATTTCACTTCAAATAAGGGTATTTCACATGGGAATGTTTTTCACATAAATAGATATTTTCAAGCAGACATCTTTTTATTGCGCACACACGCACACACGCACACACACACACAAAATAGCTGCAGGATATCCCTGTGGCAAGTCATTGAGACACAGAGACATTCAGAGCATAGAATAAAATGGAAAGAAAAGGCAAGATCATCAACTGTGTCTGTCTGTGTGTTGTTTGTTCATTGGTCGGGACTTACAATAGGCTGCCAGGGAATGACCAGTCCCTGGGAAAGCTGGGCCTTTACAGATGCAGAAGTGCTTAGGTTGTGATTTAAGATGGTATCAGAAGCCATAATTCTTCCTGTGTGGCAGAGGCTTGAGAGAAGGAAGAGCTAAGAGAAAGTCTATTCAATTGACTCTTACTGTTTTACCAAAGGAGGTAAGGCAGTTCAAAGGAAGAGCCTTTGAGGCAAGGGCCTACATGTCCAGTGCTCAGTCCTAAAGTATGATGGATTTGCAACTATCCCCCCTGTAGGAAGTCATCCCATGCATTGACAGCAGGCAACCAGGTGGGAGACTTCAGTTTGTTTGACAGCTGAGCCAAATGCCCTCTCTAGAATTATGAGCACACTTCTAGAGAGGGCATTTGAGTATTTTGATTAGAATATCAGCCTCTGAGGCCCAGGATTCAAAACCACATTTAGCAAATTGGAGAATAAGGTGCATGTAGAGACTGTGGGGAAGGGAGACAAGGTATGTGGGAAGGTAATGAGGATATTATGTTAATTTGGGGAAGAATCCCCTGCTGGAAGCGCCAATGACCCAGGGGACAATAAGAAGCAGAGTGTGCCATAGGTCTCACATACAACAAACACACAAACACACACACAATACAAATACACACACACACACACACAGAGGCACAGGCATGTACATGAAGTTGTGTTGGGCAATGTCGCAACCATGTTGTCCAGTCAGTACACCTTCCCTATTTGTGATCCTTTGATATTTCCTCACATCAAAATGGGCTCCTGTGAACACAGTTGTTTATTTCCTGGGTTCTTTTGGACCAACTTCTTCTTATGCAACCAAGTAATCCTTAAACAATATCAAGTCATCCTTACTACTTGGTCACTGAAAACCAAGGCATGGATGGGAGAGGGAGTCAGAATGAGGAAAAGACAGAGAACAAGTGCAATGGGAAACAGAGAGAAAATGACTGATGTAAAGACAGAAGGAGCCCATTTCTTGGCCGTTGTTCTGCTGAGCACTGAACTCTGCCAGAATGGAGGCTCCAGTCCCTTCCAGCCACAAGCCTTCCCTTTGCCTGTAGCTCCAATCTGAGATATCCCATATCCAGGGATAGCCTCTACTGTCCGCCGTGTTTCCCCAGAGATTTTGCCAGGGGCCACTGTGAATCAGTGGGAAACAAATCCTGAAGTGGGAAATGTAATTAGACATGAGGAGGAGCCCAGCAGGCAGCAAACCCCAGGAAAGTCACAGATACAGGGACAGAAAACGGTCTTCCTCAGGAATGTTTTGCTCCAGGTGTGAGGTCCATACACCAGGGCACCCAGTGAGGGGCTAGGCTGTGTAGGGTGGCACCTGCTGTGCTCTCACTGATTGCAAGAGATGTTTCAGGAGCCCGCCAGCTAAATGGTGCCAGGGGTTGGCCTGTAGCAATTTTCAAGCTGTGTGCCCACCTTGCAAGCACCTGTGTGTAGGCTCAGTGTGAGTGCAATTAGCAGAGCGAGGACCCATATTCAGACCTGGCAACCGTGTGTGCAGTGGACTCCATAGGCTCTGCAGTCCCCATGCTTGCACCACCGGCTTCCTGACACTTCCAGTCTCAAGTCAAGGGCCCTGTAGTGAGTCAGGTTGTGTTTGGGAGCCAACGGGGCTCCTCAGGCTGATTGCATGCTATTAGTGCCACTAGGAGGCCTTCAAGGGCTAGGGGTCCTCTGGCCACTCAGTGCACCACTGCACATTTGCTCGAGACAAGTTGGGGCAAGTGAGATGGTCCAGGGTGCTTTTAGGTTCATGTCAGTGCAGAAGGTGATGAAGCCCAGGCGGGAAGGGCAGAGGAGGTCATGAGAATGGATCTGGGGCTGAAGGTGGGGGACGTCATGCCGGTGGTGGCTTTTGTGACTGGGGACCAGAGGTTGGTGGCCAGTGAAGAAGTTTCGCCACATCTTGAGTTGGCAAGGGGCTGGAGGAGAGGGGCTGGCTGAATTGCAGATTGTGCAGGATGTCCAGAATGAGGTTCAGCAGTGGACAGAGAATGAGGAGCACCTGGAGGAGCAGGAGGGCATACAGAGGAGTTGGTTTCACAGGAGCAGTTTGTTCTGAAGGGTGACAGCCCCATGTAGGTGGTTCAGAAGGTGGCAGGGTATGGCATGTTTTTGGAAGGGGAGGAGGTCTTTCCAGATCTGGAGGTGGGGAGGTCGGAGGAGCTTGTCGATGAAGAGCTGTTGGTGGAGGGAAAGGATCGTGAGTTTCTGCAAGTGCCCGACAGGGAGGAGCAGTGGGAGGGGGAGAAGTTAATTGAGGAGGAATTAATTGTCAGGGAGCAGTTTGTCCAGGAGTGGGAGGACATCATGAAGGCAGTGGAGGCCATGGGTGAGGCTGCACCTGAGTCAGAGGAAGAAGCAAAAGACCCAAAAGAAGAACCAGTGGAGCAGGAGCAGGCAGAGTCAGGGCAGGGTGGGAGGTGCACCTGGTCCCCACTGGAGGAGCTCCAGGCCCTTCAGTTAGAGATGGAGCTGGTGAACTTGGAAGCCAGCAGGGCCTTCTGTCGGCTCAAGCGCAAGACACGGCAGCGGTGCCGTCCCTATGTAGAACTGAGAAGCACCACCATTCAGCGCATCCCCGGATTCTGGGCCAAAGCTGTATCCTCGATGCTCAACAGGGAGGACCACAGTGCGCCTGCCCCAGTAGTGAACAGAAGAGGTGTCATCCAGGATAGGTAGTTCACAAAAATGTAGATACACTGAAGTAAAGTTCAGGCTAGTGACCACAGGCGGATCCAAAATCTTAAATACACTGTTTTATATTACAGGTACCACCGAAACACTCCCTGGGGGTCCAGGAGCACCACTGCAAATCAGACTCATGCACAAAACAAGGGCTCTTTACTCCACTCCACACAGCACTATGTCACACAGGTTCTTCTTGGAGTCGTGCTGCACTGGAGGGGGTCTGCATGTCCAAGTCCTCAGTCATAGGCAGGAATGTTTGATATGCAGAAGAAAGTGTCCTGTCAAGCTCTCAGCAGGCCAGGATGTGCCAGGAGATCAAAGTCTGTCCAGAAACAGTCTGCCCGTGTGGGTGCAGACACCTGCAGGCCCAAGAACCACTTTGCTCCTTTTTGCCTGTTATGGAGAAGGGGGTGGGGGGGACAAGGGGTAGAGAGGTTAGACCAAACCAGAGTGTTTTCTAGATCTGCTCCATTTTCTAGCCATTTCCTGTTCAGCTTGCAGCGTGCAGGCTCCTTGACCCACGGCAGTTTGTCAACCACCCGGAATTGTCAGCCATGATCACTGACCAGGATGAAACCATGCTGAGCCACATGATCAATTTGAAGGTCAGGCTGCACAGACCAGGGCTGGGGAGGGAGGGAGCTTGGGAGAATAACCCATCCCTGCTGGAAGTGAAAGGTGAGTGTCCTGGAATGAGATGTTACCCCCTACTCCAATCCACTTTTGTTCTGCAGGTGAAGGAATTCAGGCATGCCGGGGATGGCTGCAGGATTATGCTGCTCTTTCACAACAACCCCTACTTGCGCAATACTGTCATTGTGAAAGAGTATCTGATAACCATCACAGGTGAAAGGAGGCTCCCTGAATGGCTGGGTAGAAGTTGAAAGGCGGTGCATCCCTCTCTACATACTCCTCATGCTGCAGGATACAGGGTGTCCCATTCCAATCACATTCACTGGTACTAGCATTATGAATGACTGACCTACAGCCACGGGCACCAGAACAGCAGCTTTTTGTAGGAGTTTCTCTCAACACAACCTGGCAGAATCTCACAGTATTGCTGAGGTGGGGCCTCACTGGCAATGCTGTAAGAGACCTTGATGGGTTCCCCTGCTTTTGGGCTTTGTGGTCAGATCCCTGCCCTGTCCTGGGGAGCCCTATTTGCCCTAATAGATCATCAGTAAGGAAGTGTGGTACAATCTTCTCAAGTACTATTTGAGGAAATTGTCACCAGGAGAAGGGACCTAGGAGTGGGCAGGTAAGGAGACTCTGGCTTTGTACCCACCACGGGGTTGCCAGGTAGCTGGGACATTGTTTCTCACATGGACACACTGAGGCTGGGAAGAATACAGGCTGTGACACATGGTCATCTGGGCATCAGGATGACACAGCAAGTCTGCACTGCTGCAGCGGGAATCCTGTTCAGGCAGGGAAGGCCTATGGAGGATGAGGGAGTGTGCATGTTCGCTATCCCTAAGAATCAAAGATTTTTTACCCACTCCTCTGAGCTCACAGTCCATGCCACCAACTCTGCCCTCAGGCCTGTCTACCATTACTTAACTACGGTGTCCCATGGTGTTCTGCCTACAACCCTTCACATAAAGGAGAGGCTGCTGTGCCACCACTTCCTTCTATTGATCATCACAACCAATATTCCCTTAAGTGTCTCCTTATTTCTACCTGGAACATGCTGAGATCACTGCTCATGATAAAGGGCTTGTGGTGGGACGTGTTGAAATTTAAGAGATCCTAATTTCAGCAGTGTTGCTGATCAACCTGTGAACTTAAAGAAGACATGGACACGGGAAATGCATTCGAGCTGAGAGCTCGAAGGCTCAAGGTCCTCAGGACCAAGAGCCCGAGACTCCTCTTCTCAGCATAGTTATTGAAGCTCCTAACAAAGCAAAGCTCCTGTGTTCCCTCCCTGCCATTAATCGTGCCAAAATGTTCTCTAAAAATTTTGTATCTACCAAACTCTGAATTAGATTAACTGTTCCTGTTACACAGATGGCCCCTTGTCGGAACCCCAAGCATGGCCCCCAATCACGCTTCTCCCAGAACATTCTCAGTGCTGTTTGCGGACATGAGCAGAGTCTTTGTGTGCAAAGAACGTCTCTGGTTCGTGGAAGCGATCCTGGGCGACCTCATCTGCACTCCTCACTGGCCATCTTAAGGATTCTCCACATTTCCCCCTTTTTGTTTTTGTTGTAACTTGTGAAGCCTAAGCGAAAAAACAGCTTGCTGATTAGACATTATTCATTGCTGCTGCTGGTGCCATCGCGAGACTATACAGAAACATAATAACAGCAATAAGCTACAGGCAGCACAAATTAAGATAGTACTCTTAATTCCTTCAAAGTGATTTAAGGGGTTAAGGTCACATATACCTTGAGCAATCCCTTCCCATATATCTGCAGAGGTCAATACCTCTAGATTTTTTGCATATGTGACATCTATTTCTTTTTGTAACTCAGCTATTTTACCAGCGATATTGCCATTAATTAATAAATGCTTACGTACTGTTCCCCAAGCAAAATGCATTTGATTCCATTTCAATGGGGTAATACAATAACGAGTAATATTCCAATCACATCCTAAATGTATCTGTCTCTGAATGCTTATAATCTGGTTCCCTAACATAGTAACAGCTTCTTCTAAATCAGTTAGTCTAGAGTCAATTCGAGAATCGATTTGCCGTTGCATTGTCCATAAACTTTCTGATTGCGAATGTCATTGTTGCACGGATTCTGCAGTCTGGACACTGGTATGCAGTGCAGTTCCCACTACAGCAGCAGTAGCAGTTACAGCAATAAGTCCCATGATTATTGCAATAATTAGTCCAATCATTCTTTTTGTTCTCTTCTTAATTGCTGAAATTAATTGTTGCAACATGGCCACTGCTGGAGAGTCCTGCCAAGGTCGATGCATCTGCACTGGAACCCGGAACCCAGTTCATGCTTGTAGCAAGTAGATGTGGTCCGTGGAAGAACTGTCAGGAATACTTTCATTAAAACAGGTATATAAAGAGCAGCTGACACAAGTGACAGTGTAATTAGATTCATCCCATTTTGCTGGTCCTACTAAGAACAGATAAGGCAGGGGTGCACAGGCTTGGAAGTAATGGGTTTAATTTTTTGTAAAGGTTAGTTTTGTGTCATTACTGGAACCATTACACGGCATGTTCCCTGTCCAAGCAGACATGCCCTGCATGGCCAAAATAACCTCCCACAAGTGGGGTGGCCTACTACCAAGATTCAGTCCACCTCCATGCCAACTGATGGCTCTGTTATTATGGGTGGCTATGGTATTATCATGTCACCTCCACCTCAAATCACCACCTAAACTTTTGGATCGGGCACAACCATGAGGGCTCCAATCTATGAGGCTTCCATAGGAAGTATTAAGTAACCCCGACCCTTTTCTCCTTGGCAGTGCACCCAGTGTACCCAGTCAGAGAATGGCGTCGCAATGGGTAAAGTGCACAGAGGTATATCTGGCGGTGCTTCCATGGTACGATTTCCTTTAAATCCACTCCCCACTAATAGGAACAATCTTTTATGGTATCCATCTCTGGAGTTGTTCTTTACTGTGGATAACCAAGCCTTCTTTTCAGCATGCAAACAATGTTTATCTGTCCCCACACAGATGGGAAATCCCTCAACTCCAACCTCATAAAAGGGTAGTTTATTTCCTCCCTCCCTGGGAACAAGTGGACCTCTGTTATCAGAAGGCCCTGGCAGCCAAATTGAGTCACTTACATATATAGATATCACACCGTCCCCCCAAACCACTGCCCTATTCAAGGGCTGGCTGGGAATATAAACCCAATAAGAATAGTTCTGAGCACTTGCCGACGCGGATAGGATGGCCAACCTAGCAAGAAACAGAGTAGTAGCATTCTGAGGCTGCGGATTTCTCACCACCGTTTGCTCTCCCTCTTGGCACAGTCTTTTAATTTGTCCCCACCGGGTCATGCTCATAAGGAGGAGCAGGCGGCGCTGGTGGAGGAGCAATGCATGAAGTCCAATAGAACGTGGGATTATTTTGCTTTGTTTTTGTCTCAGGTGTACCCAAATCCAAGTCACTTAACCTCTTTGAAACCCCCTGTACTTGGGTTAATAATACTTTATATTCTATTTTTTCCGTAGAGGAGCCCTCTGAACTTTCAGACTCAGTTAATAGTTTATTAAAATACCTTTTATCCTGCATACCGAGACCTCCCGGTGGTGACTGTTCATTCAACAATTCTTCTAAATGTAAATCCTGGTAACTTTCATTCTCCATCTCCTTAGGCTTATAAACAGGCAGAGTGCCCCCAGGAAGCAATATGGGAGACAGAGCTTGCGTTTGTAGAGGAGGAAGGGGTCTGGGTAATATGTCACTTGCAGACTCACACTCTGTGCTCTAATTTGGTAAGTCTCTCCCCTGGCCTGAAACCCGATGCCACACTTTCTGTTTCTGTCTGAGAGGCTGAAGCTCTAAGGAGATCAAATTACATAGCAACCAAACCGAAATGGATTGGTCCCCATTCTGATAAGGCCTCCATAGTGCTCTGACGACTTGCTTCCAAATCTTTAAATTTAGCGGTGCCTTACTTGTCGTCTTAAACCAGTAACAATGCCTTCTCACATGATAAAACAGCTCCTCAAGAGCTGCCTTCCTTACCTGCACCCAGGAACTTTTCAACAACAGGGTGCGCAGCAGCCTAATATACTGGCTTTCTGCTGACAGGGAATTCCCCATTCTGATATTCCGAAAGTTTCACTTACCTCTGAGCGGACAATTCCGTTTCGGTTTCCCAATGCCTGGAAAATCTGTACTTCATGCTCCTTCAGGTCCCTGTTTGAGGCGCCGAATGTTGCTGATCAACCTGTGAACTTAAAGAAGACATGGACACGGGAAATGCATTCGAGCTGAGAGCTCGAAGGCTCAAGGCCCTCAGGACCGAGAGCCTGAGACGACTCAGCATAGTTATTGAAGCTGCTAACAAAGCAAAGCTTCTGTGTTCCCTCCCAGCTGTTAATCACACCAAAATGTTCTCTAAAAGCTTTGTATCTACCAAACTTTAAATTAGATTGGATTAACTGTTCCTTTTACGCAGATGGCCCCTTAACAGAACCCCAAGAATTGCCCCCGATCATGCTTCTCCTGGAACATTCTCAGCGCTGTTTGCAGAGGTGAGCACAGAGTCTTTGTGTGCAAAGAATGTCTGTGGTTCCTGGAAGCAATCCTGGGCGACCTCATCTGCATTCCTCAGTAGCCATCTTAAGGATTGTCTGCACAGCAGTGGCCCACTTTCCAGGTTAGGGTCTCGAGGGATAATTCAGTACTGTTCAGAATTACCCAGAGGAGATGACAGGAGGTTTGCTGTGTTCAGGGGATCTCCCATACTGTGAGATAAAGGGCAGGGACTATCCGTTTTAGTTCAAATAAGAGTAGTGCACATGAGAAGTTTTTCCAGATAAGTATATGCTTTGAAGCAAACATTGTTGTCCTGCCTGGGAAGTAGGTGCAGAAAATCCCTGTGACCAGATGGTTGCAGAGTCATCCAGAGCATGGTACGAAATGGAAAGATAAAGCAAGAGCATCAGCTGTGTTTGTCTGTGTGTTGTTTGTTCCTTAGGAAGCATAAATCAAGAATATCAACAGTGTCTGTCTGTGCATTGTTTGTGCATTGATTTGGGCCTTACGGTTGGCTGCATGGGAATGACCAGTCCCTGTGAGGTATGCACCTGTACAGTTGCAGAGGCGGTAAGTTATGCTTTGGGATGGTATCAGAAGCCAGAATTCTTCCTGCGTGGTTTAGGCTGGAGATGAAGAATTAAAAGAAAGTCCGTTACATTAGGTCTTAATGATATAACTAGGGAGATAAAGTAGTTATCTTACCTGGGAGCAAGAACCTAAATGTCCAGTGGTAGGTCCTAAAGAATGATGGATTTGTTAAGTATCCTCCCTGTAGGAATTCAGCTCAAATACTGTCAGCTGGCAACCTGGTGGAAGGTTTTACGGTGCACTCCACAGTTGAACCAAATGCCCTTTGTAGAAGTATGCATGCACTTTATTTTGCTGAGAAAATCACCCTCTCAGGCTGAAAATTCTGAACCACATTTTGCCAGTGGGGCATATAAGGTGCATGGAGTGACTGTGATAGATAGTGAGAATGCATTGCCATCATCTTGAAAGAAATAATTTTTATGAAAAATGCAGCCAACTGTTGGACAAACATGAGAATGCGTTGCCAGAATCCCCAATAAAATCATTTGTGCGATACTGCTGCAATATGGTGAACAAGCTAGCATTCCTAATAAAATCATTTGGATGGAAAAATGTTGCCACCTGTTAGAAAAATGTGAGAATGCATGGACAGCCTCACCAATAGAGTGAATTGGTGAAAAAGTGTGCCACCAGTTGTAGAAACGTGAGAGTGTTTTGCCAGCATCCCCAATAAAATCATTTGGTAGAAACATACTGTCACCTAGTGTTCAAGAGTCCCCCAAACAATTATTTGTAGGGAAAATAAGCAGCCTTTGGACAAAAGTGAGAATGCAGTTCTAGCATCTGCAGTATTATCATTTGGGGAGAAAATGCTGCCACCTGGTACTTGAGCTCTTATCTTGTTGACTAGTGTGAGAATGTATTGCCAGCATCCCTAGTACAGTCATTTGGTGAAAAAGTATGGGCACCTCTTGGACAGAATTGAGACTGCATTTCCAGCATTAAAAATCATTGGTGGCAAAATGCTTCCACCTGGTGTTTGAGCATGAGGATGCATTTCCAGCATCCCCCATAAGGTCTTTTTTGGGTGGAAATGACGCCAGTTGTAAGACAAATGTGAGAATGCATTGCCAACATCCACAACAAAATTCCGTGGTCAGTAAATGCTGCCAACTGGTGGACAAGAGTGAGCATGCATTTCCAGCATCCTCAAGAAAATCATTTCGTGGAAAAAATGCCGCTACATAGGGGACAAACGTGAGAATGCGTTGGAAGCATCCAAAATAAAATAATGTGGTGAGGAAATGCTGCCACCTGGTGTACAGAGGTGAGAATGCACTCACTGCTTCCACAACGATATATTTTTGGGGAAAATGTGGCCACTTGTTTCAGAAAGGAAAGAATGCATTGCCAGGATCCCTTATATAATCACCTCTGGGATCATGTTGCCAACTGGTGAACAAATGTGAGAATGCATTGCCAGCATTCCCCCCAAAAATTATTTGGTGGAAAACACTTTCACATCAGGGACAGGACTGGTCTGCATTGCCAAAATCCCCAATAAGATGATTTGTTGGACAAATGCTGCCACCAAGAATCTGAGCATGTGAATACATTGCCAGCATTCCCAAAATAAAAGTTTGGGGGGCGGGGGGGGGGAGGGAATGCTCCCAACTGTTGTACAAACGTGAGAATCTATTGCCAACAACACCAATAAAATCATTTTGTGGAAAAATATTGTCACAGTTGTTAGAGCATGAGAATTCATAGCAAATACTTCTAAAACAATAGTTTCTGGGGAAAATTTTGGCACCTATTTTACAAAAGTAAGAATGCAGTGCGAGCATCCCTAATAGAATTATTTGGGGGAAATATGCTGTAACCTGATGGAGAAACTTGTGAATGCATTCCCAGCAGCCCAAATAAAATAATTTCTGAGAAAAATGATGCCAACTGGTGTCCGAGCATGAGAATACATTCCCAGCATTCCTAAAATAATCATTTTTGGTGAAACAGCTGTCAACAATTGTACAAGCTTTAGAATGCATTGTGATCATCTTCAATAAAATAATTTGATGGAATAATGCTGCCACTGGTGGACAAACGTGAGAATGCATCCTGAGCATCCCCAGTAAAATCATTTGCTTGAGAAATGTGGCCAACTGGTGTTCGAGGATGAGAATGCATTCCCAGCATCCCCAAAATAATCCTTTTAGAGACAAATGCTCACAACTGTTGTACAAATATGAGAATTCATTTCCTACGTTCCCAATAAATTCATGTGGTGGATAAATGCTGCTACCTGGTGGACAAATGTAAGAAAGCATTGCCAGCATCTGTAATATAATCATTTGTGAGTTCATGCTGCTAACTAGTGACAAACCTGAGAATCCACTGCCAGTATTCACAATCAAGTCGTTTCGGGTAAATATGATGCCACCTAGTGGAAAATCTTGGGAATGCATTGCTAGCTTTCTCAGTAAAATCGCTGTGCGATCACACTGCCATCTTACGTTCAAACATTAGAAACCAATGCCAGCATCCCCAATAAAATTGTGTGGTTGAAAGATGATGCCTCCCAGCGGACAAGCGTAAGAATGCCTTGCCAGCATCCCCAATAAAATCATTTAAAAAAAATTCTGCCACTTGACGGACAAATGTGAGAATGTATTTTCAACATCCACAATAAAATATTTTGTTGGAAAAATGCAGCCACCTGTTTCGTAAATGTCAGAAGGCATTCCCAGCACCGCCAGCATAATCACCTGTGAGATCATGTTGCCAACTGGTGCACAAATGTAAGAATGCATTGCCAGCACCCCCAGTAAAATCTTTAGGTACAAAAATGCTGCCAACAGGTGTTCGAGCATGAAAATTCATCTTCAGCATCACCAAAACAATAATATGTGGGGAAAATCTTGCCACCGCTTGGGAAAAAGTGAGAATGCAACGCCAACATCCCCAATAAAATCATTTTGGGGGAAAATGCTGCCTCCTGATGGAAAGTCATGAGAATGCAGTGGCAGCATGCCCTATAAAATTATTTGATTAAAAATGCTGTCACCTGTGGATAAACATGAAAATACATTGCCAACATCCGCATAACATCATTTGTAAAAAACTACTGCGAACTCTTAGACAAGCATGAGAAAGTATTTCAGAATTACCAGTAAACCTATTTATTTTACAATGCTCCGACCTGGTGGACAAGGACGAGAATGCATTGCCAGTATCCCCAATAGAATAATTTGGTAGAAAAATACTGCCACCTCTTTTAGGGACCTGAGAATGCATTGCAAGCATCCTCAGTAAAATAATTTTGGGGGAAAGGCTGCCTCAGTGTGTTAGAGCATAGGAATCCATTGCCAGCATCCCCCCAAATTCTTTTTTTGGGGTAAAATGCTGCCTACTGTAAGACAAAGTGAGAATCCATTGCCAGCATCCCCTGTAAAATTACTTGATGAAAAAATGCTGCCACTTGTGTACAAGGCTGAGAATGCATTTCAAGCTTCCTCCGCAAAAACATTTGATGAAAATACTGTGCATCATTGTTGACAAACGTGAGACAGCATTCCCTGAATGCCCAATAAAATCACTTAGTTTAAAACTGCTGCCACCTGGTGGTCAAACGTGAGAGAGCATTGATAGCATCCCCAATAAATCACCTTTTTGAAATATTCTGCCACCTGGTGGAAACCGCTAAGAATGCACTTACAGCATCCCTAATAAAATCATTTTAGGGAAAATGCTGCCAGGTGCTAGAAAAATTTATGAATGATTTGCCAGCATCCACAATGAAATCCTTAGTGAGGTCAGGCTACCATCTAGTGGACAAGGGTGAGAATGCATATTCTGGAATCACAATAAAGTCATTTGGGCAGAAAATTCTGCTACCCAATGTTCATGTGTGAGAATGCATAACAAATATCCACGAAAAAAAAAAAAATTACTTTAGGGGAACACTGCTGCCAATAGATGGACAAACGTGAGAATGCATTGCCATCATACCAAAATAATAATAATAATAATAATTAATAATAATAATAATAATAATAAATTTGTTGGAAAAATGCTGCCACCTAGTGTAATTCCTAGAATATATCCTAAGAAAACAGAAACATCAATCAGGATGAATATATGCACCCCTATGTTCAGAGCAGCACAATTTACAATAGCTAACATCTGGAAACAGCCCAAATGACCATCAGCAGATGAATGGATTAAAAAGATGTGGTACATTTACATCATGGAATATTATACAGCTGCAATAAAGAAGGGTCTCTTGCCCTTTGTGATAGCATGGATGACCTGGAGAATATCATGTTACATGAAATATTCCAGCCATAGTGAGACAAGTATCACATCATCTCATTTATTTGTGGAATCTAATGAACAAAATAAAGTGATAAAAAAAAAAAAAAAGATCCAGAGACATTGAAACATGCAAAGGACAGACACTTGTGACAGAAGGAGGTTAATCAAAGAACATAAATGCATAGCCCATGGAAAAACATTCCTGTTGAGAAGTCCTATTGGGGCGTGAGCAGAAGAAGTGTCCAATGGTTTGCCACTTTCTGTAATGCTTTCAACAATAAAAATTAAATCCATTAAAAAATATGAAGGACCAAAGCCTAAAGATGTCAGGTAACTTTCCCTAGCTACACAGGGAGCTAATCAAATTTTAGCACAGCACCACATATTTTTCCTCTAGTTCCTTTAAAATTCTGTTATGTATTTTTCAAGTACAAATAAGCTCTGAAGTAAATATCTGTATTGCATACCCTACCAACCCCATTAACCATAGTTACCATTATGCCATCACTGAAATAATAAAGACGATATGATATATACATAAATTTAGCATTAGGTAGTGATATCTTACAAATGAAATCACAAAGGTGTTTTACTGTTCTGTCCTCAAATATTTACTGCTTCTTTGTGTTTTTTGTCGACACTATAAATTTTCTACTGAACATTTTTATAGTGCTCTAATTTTCACCCAAAGATGGGATTAATTTTTTATGCTGGTGTCTGATTTTTTTTTTTACTCTGATCCAGAATCTCAGCATAGATAAGTATTTTAAATCTCCTCTATCTGTTTATCTCCATGATTTCTGTTTAATTTTCTATCTAGTGCTGGATTCAAACTATTCTCAGCCATGCAAACTCCCATAGGGCAATTTTGACTCATCTCTTTCCTGGCATTCGAAGGCCCTCCCTTTGCCTAGTTAGGTTACTATTTAATATTTATCAGGACAGGTATAAACATTTTCATACACCCACAGGCCACACTCTGTGGTAAAACCTGTAGTTTCCCATTGCACTGAGGACACTTTGACACCACAGGGCTTACACTGCCACACTCCACTAAGACACACTGAGTTGTAATGGAAGAGTGTGAACCTGGAAGTTTTGTGGCTTTACATAGAGATTGGAAGTGGATCCTTGGATGTGAAAGTGGATTCTGGGCAGTGAGAACATACATGTGACAGAGTAGAGTGTTACTAGTGAGAGGTCTGAAGCTGTCATCCTGTACTATGATCTGTGGTATAACTAGGGTTTTGCCGTAAAGGGTGGATGGTGGGAGCTATGCGGTATCACAGTCAAGAGTGAATGGCATGAGACCTAGTGGTCAGAATGGAGTGTGGGCAGTGGAAGCCCTGGGTTGTCACAGTAATGTGTGGTTACAGGGAGTCCTGGCATTGTCATGGTGGAGAGTTGGCAGTGGAAGGCCTTGGTTGTAACACTGGAATGTGTGTCCTGGAAGTACTGAAGGTGTCAAAGAATTGTTTGTGTAGTGTGACAGCTGGGGTTTCATAGTGGAAAGTGGCTATTGGGATGCCAGCATATTCACAGTGGGATGTGAGACGAGGGAGACCTACGGTGTCACAGTGGTGTGTGGGCAGTGGGAGTCCTAGAATGTGATAATTTATTGTGGGTAGT
Source organism: Miniopterus schreibersii (assembly GCF_964146895.1). NCBI lineage: Eukaryota > Metazoa > Chordata > Mammalia > Chiroptera > Miniopteridae > Miniopterus > Miniopterus schreibersii. Next base: position 14,639,211 of record NC_138120.1, on the reverse strand, counting down.
AGAGGCTCTGAATGTCACAGTAGAGTGTGGCCTATGGGAGTTCACGCATTGTGGCGGAGTAGTGAAGGCAGTTGGAGCCACAGCGGTGTGTTGGCACATTGGAGACTTGACAGTGGGGGCTTTAAGCTGGGACAGTGAAATGTGAGCATTGTGAGACCTGATGTATCCCAGTGGAGTGTGGGAATTGGAAGAGTTTGGGTATCATGATCGATAATGGAGTGTTGAAACTTTTTGGTGTTACCATGGAGTGTGGGCATTAGGAGGTATGAGTGTCACTGTGGAATAGGGGATTGAGTGCCATAGCATATAGAGTGTGGGTAGTGGTATTCAAGAGATTCACAATGAAAATGGGCTCTGGGAGACTTGTTCTTAGAGAGGCATGAGGGCATTGAGAGCCCTGGAGTATTACATTAGAGTATTGACATCAATAGCTATTGTGGGTCACAGTGGAGTGTGCCCAGTATGTCAAGTTGCATATGAGCAGAGGGGTTTCTGGTGCAGCAGAGTAGAGTGTAGGTAGTTGGAGCGCAAATGTTGTCACAATGGAGTGATGAGAGTGATAGACCTGAGGTGTTAAACTAGATTGTGGGCCTGGGTATTCTGGGACATCACAGTGAAGATAAAAAGTTGGAATTCTTGCCCTTCCCATTGCATTCTGGACAGTGGGAACCCTCAAGTGTCACATAGAGTGTAACTAGTTAAAGTACTGTTGGTGTCCCAGTGGAGTGTGTGCATTTGAATCCCTGCGGTGTGAAAGCTAAATGGTGGCAGTGGAGACCAGTGGCTCACAATGTGTGGGATTCTTTATGGCGTCATAGTGGATGCCATAGATGACTACATGAGGACACGATGTAGTTCTCAGACGTCAAAGCAGTGTATGGGCCTAAGAGCTGCTGGGTTTCAAGGTGGAGACTGGAAGTGGGAGTCCTTCAGTGTTACAGTAGAGTGTAAGGGGAAGTCCTAAATTTGCCTTAGTGGTGTGTGTCAGTGTGAACCCTGAGGTGTCAAAGTGTTCTCTGGGCATTGGGATACTAAAGGTTTCTCCATCGAGGGACACCAGGGATAAGTCTGAAGGTGTCACTGTGTAATGTGGGCTGTGGTAGTCCTTGAGTGTCACAGGTAGGGTGGGTAGTAATAGACCTCCAGGGAATTGAGTAGGAAATATGTTTTGGATCCAAGATATTCACAAATAAGGTTCTTGTTGTGACCCTAAACTTTTCACAGTGGAGGGAGGACAGTGTGCGACCTTGGGTTTAACAGTTGTGTGTTCAATTTAAGCAATTAGGGATGTCCCATTTGAGAATGGGAAGTGGGATCCCTGAAGAGTCAAAGGGGATTGTGAGCAGTGGGAGACTTAATGTGTCACAACGGTGTATGGCAAAGGGCTACCTCAAGTGTCACAATGTAATATAGGCTCTGATTGCTCATCAGGGTAACAGTAAAGAGTGGACATTGTGAGCTTAGTGTGTTACAGTAGAATTTTCACTGTGGAAGATATCATGGTAAATAATGACCAGTTTTAAGTTTCAGGTGTTACTCTGGGTTGTGGGCAATGAGATACCTCAGGTATCACAGCGGTATGTGGCCTGTGAGATCCCATTGGTGTAAGAGTGGATTGTGGGCTTTACTAGCTCTGGAGTGTTAGAGGGAATTGTTAGCTATGAAAGCCCTGAGTTATAACAGTAGGTAATGGGCAGTTGGAACCTTTGGGTGTTACTGTGAAATGTGAGCTTTGGGAGGCAGGGGGTCTCACAGTACTTTGTGCATATTGGGAGCCCAAGCATGTCACAGTATAACGTGGTTAGTGGGAGCCCAGGTGTTCAAATAAAATGCTCATGGTGGGAGATTTCAAAGATGGCTGCAACGTAACAAGAGGATGAGTTCCCTTGCCTCTAGCCACGAACTGTATTTACAGTCATATGCTGCCTAGTCACCTTGAAAACAATAATAACTATAGCTGGTTGGACATACTTCAAATAAGGAGCACCAAAGAAACATTATAGAGACTGGTAAGAGAGGGGGAGGCATGGGGAAGAGGGAATCACCCCTGAACCGCATGCTTGGATGTGAGGCCTGAGGGTTAGAGGCTACAGGGCACAGTCCCCTTGGTCGTGTGGACTGATCTCCACCAATAGGGATCGCAAACCTTAAGTGGTGGAGAAGGGAAGGGGAGCCCACACATTCCTGGCAGAGAAAGCCAGGTGAGCAGTCTTCTTTTGAGGTGGGGTCCACACCTTCCCAGTGAAAGAATTCACCTAATGGTTGCAGCCTGCGCATGAGAGTTTCACTCAGGCTCTGACTGCAGGAAAGTTTATCCTGCAGTGTGGGGCTTCAGAATAGAAAGAAGCCTGTAGGCTGCACCCAGCAGTGACCTAAAAGGGCCCTCTGCTTTCTGGTAAGACATTCTTTCTGGTAAGAATCAGAGGACAGGGTAGGGACTGAGAAGCTGGCTGTGGAGCAGAGACTAACTCCTGCAGAGTGAGCGCCTGACAGCGACACCTCTAAGGGGAGAGATATCCTGAGCTACACTAGCCACCCTGCACCCTAAAGACTCTACAGAAGACTGGAGTAATACCAGGCAACTACAAGGTTGCAAAATAGCTGACAAGAGGAGGTGGTCCATGGAGAGCCTCAGATCAACCATCTACCTAAGGACACCAGAGCCAAACCTAGACAGCTCCTCCCATTGGTTGATACACAAGTACCTCCCAGGAGAACTTAAATCAGCCCACAAAACAGTGACCCTCAGGCAACATAAGCTGCCCAGAAGAAACTCACCTGATTGACTCCCTTTTATTTTCTTCTTTTTTTTTTTTTTTGTTTGGTTTGGTTTGGTTTTGGTTTTGGTTTTGGTTTTTTTGGGGTTTTTTTTGGTTTTGGGGTTTTTTGTTGTTTTTTTGTTTGTAGGTTTTTCTTTCTTTTTTCTTTTTTCCTTAAGAAGAAGAGAAAGGGGAGAAAATTTGTTTTTTCTTCTCTTTTAAATTTTATATTTATTTTTTTTAATTTTTTTAAACATTTTTTTAAACAAAAGTTGTTTCCCTTTTTTATAAAAGAATTTTGTCTTGCTTAGCTTGTTTTTAGTTTTGTTATGGTTATTTGCTTTGTTTTGTTTTATCCTTGCTTCTGCTATCAAGATTTTCTTGATATCCCTGCTTAGTGACTGGGACTTTATCATTATAGCCAAGTTTACTGCTTTCCTCTATAGGTTCCCCTAAATCTCTTACTGGACTCCCTCCCTGCCTGGGCTTTATCTCTCTCTCTCCTCTCGATCCATTGGCATAACTTTTTTTCTTTTTCTTTTTTTTCCTACTTTTCTTTCATTCTTTTGTTATTCTCCCTTCTGTCTTCCTGTCTTTTTGTTCGATTGTTAGTTTCTCTTATTCTCTTTATTGTATTTTTGTTTTCTCATTTTCAACTATTAACCTATTCCTATTCTCTCCCTTATTTTTTTGCTGTCCCTTCTTTCAGAGCCGTTTCTCTGCTTCTGTTATCTCCCAGTAGCTTCTCTATTTTTTACATTTTAGTTTATTATTATTTTCTAAATTTTCACCACTATTAACAACAATATACATCTCTCTCTATCTAAGCGTTACTTTTCTTTCTCTCTTTCTTTTTTTAAGCGTGTGTGTGTGTGTGTGTGTGTGTGTGTGTGTGTGTGTGTTCTCCCTTCACTCTCCCAGTTCTACTTTCATGTGGGTAGTTTTCATTGTGACTGTCAAGATATTTTGTAAGATACTCCTCGTTTCCTGGAAGTTTAGTTGTGTATTGTCCTGCCTTGCCCACACCGGTACAACAGCCTACAGGACGAGGTAGGGGCTGAGACACAGTTAGCCAACCTGAGAGGAGGGTCCTCCCAAGGACTGATCAATGACAATCTAGATCCAACCACAACAGGAAGACATAAAGAAACCACAAAAGGGACACCCACAAGAGTGACACGCCTAGAGCAAAGAGCTCAGAAGTATAAGGAAAACACACCTCTGGGCTCCATTGGACCCCCAAGGCAAAATCCCATCCCACAAGACTGGGAGACGGCAAATATATCTAATATATAGATACAAACACTAAGACCTACCAAAATGGGGAGACAAAGAAACAACCCCCAAATTAAAGAAAAGGAAAAATTGCCTGGACCAAGGTGCAAGGGTGCCAGATCCTCCCAAAGCTGGTTTTATGCCTCTTTGTTACTTTATACATTTTTGATTATTGGATGGCTGACTGTCCACCTTTCTGGATACCAAGAGCCAAACCTAGACAGGTCCTGATATTGGCTGACACAAAGTACCTCACAGAAGACCCCAAATCACCAAACAAAACAGTGAGCCTAGGACAACAAAAGCTGCCCAAACAAAGCTCACTTGGCTGGCTTTTATTTTTAATTAATTTTTAATTTTTTAAAAAATATATCTTTATTGTTGAAAGTATTATAGATGTTCCCTTTCCCCTCCATTGATCCCCTCCACACAGCATCTGCCCAAACTTACCAGGCCTTCTTCACGCTATTGTCAATGTCCATGGGTTATGCATATATGCCTAAAGTTCTTTTATTGACTTCCCACCCTGACTTCCTTCTGAAATTAATCTGTCTGTTCCGTGATTCTATGTCTCTGTATCATTTCATTTTGTTGATTAGTTTAATTTGTTCATTAGATTTGACATATGAGTGCCATCATGAGAAAATTATTTTTCTCTGACTGTCTTACTTAACTTAGCATAATACCCTCCAGTTTATTCCATGCTGTTTCAAAAGATAAGAGATCCTTCTTTTTGACAGCCACAAAAAAACAAACAAACAAACAAAAAAGGAACATTCCACAGATCTAGAACAAACACTACAAAAATTTATATGGGAACCCACATAGCCACAATGATCTTGAAAAAGGAGAACAAAGTTGAAGGGATTAGAATATGAATACCAAGTCATCCTACAAAGCCACTGTAGTCAAAAGAGCCTAGTACTGGCACAAGACCAGGCATATAGATTAATGGAAAAGAACAAAGAATCCTGAAATTGACTCATGCCATTATGTTCAATTAATATTTGGCAAAGGAGGAAAGAGCATACAATAAATAAAAGGCCGTCTCTTCAAGAAATGTTGTTTGAAAAAATGGACTGATACATGCAAAAAAAAAAAAAAAAAAAAGAAAGAAACTAGTCCACCAACTTACTCCACACCCAAGAATAAATTTAAAAATTGATAAAGACTAAAATATAGGTCAAGAAACCATAAAAATCCTGGAACAAAATATAGGCAGTAAAGTCACAGGCATCTCACGTAGTGGAATTTTCACCTATAAATTTCCTAGTACAATGGGAAAAAAAGGAGAAAAAAAAAACAAATTGGAGTACATCAAACTAAAAAGCTTCTGCACAGTGAAATAAATCATCCTCAAAATACAAAGGGACCTAACAGTATGGGAGAAGATATTTGCCAAGGATACATCTGATAAGAATGAATTTCCAAAATATACAAAGAACTAACCAGAACTCAACAAGAGTAGGCCAAACAATCCAGCTTAAAAACTGGACCTGAGTAGACACCTCTCCAAAGAGAACATACAGATAGCCAAGAGATATATGAAAAAATTCTCAACATTGCTAATCATTAGAGAGATGCAAATGAAAACCACAATGTGGTATCACTTCACTCCTGTCAAAATGGTTACCATCAACAAATCAAAAAAGACAAGTGCTGGCAAGGATGTGGAGAAAGGGGTTCCCTACCACTGCAGTTGGTAATGCAGCTGGGTTCAGCCACTGTGGTAAACAGTATGGAGGTTCTTCAAGAAATTAAATAGGCCCAGCTGGGCGTGGCTCAGGGGTTGAGGGTGGGCTTAGGATCCTGGCAATCAGGGTTTGATTCCCAGTTGGGGCGCATGACCGGGTTGTGGGCTCAGTCCCCAGTCTGCAAATGCAGGAAGTAGCCAATCAATGACTCTCTCATCATTGATGTTTCTATCTCTCTCTCTCCCTCTCCTTTTCTTGCTCTGAAATCAATAAAGATATATTTTTAAAAATTAAAAATGGAACTGCCTTTTGCCCCAGGGATCCCACTTCTAGGAATATAGCCCAAGACTTCCTAAACAGCGATCAGAAAGAATAAATACACCTTTGTATACATAGCATCACTATTTATAGTAGCTAAGATCTGGAAACAGCCCAAGTGCCCATTAGTAGGTGAGTGAATAAATAGCTGTCGGACATTAACACCAAGGAATACTGCAGCTGTAAAACAGAAGAATCTCTTACCCTTTGTGAGAGTATGGAAGGACCTGGAGAATATGATTCGTGAGGTAAGCCTGTAAGCAAAGGACAAATATCACATGATCTCACTTATATGTAGAATCTAACGGAGGGGGGAAAAATTGAAAAACAAGATAGGACCAAAAACATGAAAGCATGAAACAAATTGACAGGTCTCAGAGGGAAGGTGGGAAGGAGGATGGGAAGAGATTATTCAAAGAACTTGTAGGCATATATGAACAGCCCAGGGATACAGATAATAGACAGGGGGGTGGGAGATGGATGGAGGGGGGCAAAGTGGGGTAAGTGGGGTACCTCTGTAATAGTCTCAACCATAAGATCAATTTTTAAAATATATGTGCAGTGGGTGACCTGAAGGCGTCAGAGAGGAATGACATTGAGAGCCCCAAATCACATTTGAGTTGGACAGTAAGAGCTGTTAGGGGACACAGAAGATTTTGGCAGAGTATGTGCCCTAGGGTGCCAAAGTGGATTTGAGCAGTGGGAATTTTGTGTTGTCACACTAGAGCATAGGTCATGGTACTCTGGAAGGTGTCGGAGTGGAGAGTGTGCTGTGGTGTTTCTTTGATGCCAAAGTAAAGTTGGAGAGTGGAAACCCTGGGATGTCATGGTGGAATGTGGGTGGTGGAAGTCCTAGGAAGGAACAGTGAAGTTGGGCAAGGTTTGCCTTGTGGTACCACAGTGCAAGTGTTGGTGATGCAAAACCTAGAGTATCATGGTTGATTGTGGGTGATGGGAACATTTGGCTGTCAAAGTGGATTGTAGGCTTTGGGAGCCCTGGGTGGCCAGGGTGTGTTTTCAGTTGTCACAGATGAGTGTGGGACTTGGGAGCCCTCGTTTAATCAGAGAAGGAAGTGGGCAGGTAGAGGTAAGTTCACATTGAGTGTTCTGCATGGAAGCCTAAATGTATTACAGTGGATTGAGGACACTGTGAGCCCTTGGGTTTAATAGTGGTGGGTTAATCTCAGGGTATTGAAATGTCACACTGGAGATTGGGCAATAGAAGCCTAGTGGTGTCAAAGAGGATTTTGTGTAGTAGGAGCCCTAGGGTGTCCCAGTGAAGAGTGTGCAGTGATCTATGTCAGTTATTACAGGGTAATGTGGGCTGTGGAAGCCGTGTGTTGTCATTATGGAGTGTGGACAGGGAGCACACTAGATTGCCACAGTGGAGTGCTTTCAGTTGGAACCCAACAGGGATCATAGGGCAAAGAGTGCAGTGGGAGCCAATAGGATTACAAATAAGTGTCATGCATGGGAGCCCTGAACATTTCACAACAGAGTGAAAACAGCGAGAGCCCTTGGGTTTAACGGTAGTGTGTTCACATTAGTAGATTTGGGTTGTAACAAGTGAGAATGTGCAGTGGGAGTCTGGCAAGGGAGGGGTAAAGGAGATTTTTGGCAGAGGGAGCACTGTGGTGTCACAAAGAAAGAGTGGGCAATGGAATATCTTGGGTGTCAAAGTGTAATTTGGGCTTTGAGAACTGAGCAGTGTAACAGTAAAGTGTGGGCATTGGGAATTTTGACGTGTTACAGTAGAATATTATTACCTGCGGAAGCCCAGGACATCACAGCAGATATGGGCAGCTGGTACTTTTGGTTGTTACAGGTGAGTGTGAACATTTTAATTGAGGAGTTTGACAGTGGAATGTGGCATTGAGATTGCTACATGGCACAGTAAAATGAAGCTAGTGGGATCCAAGGGATTCACACTTGAATGTGGGCACTGGATACCTGAAGGTATCAGTGCATCTTGATGACACTGAGAGTACTGTGGTATCATATTAAAGTATGGGACTTAAGACCTATTGGGGTTGACAGTGGAGTGTGGGCAGTATTTCCCTAAGGTGTCAAAGTGGATTTGGGCTGTTGGATTTCCAGTGTGTGACAATACAGGATAGATAGTACAAGTCTGAAAGGCAACACAGGGGAGTGATGAGAGTGGTAGTGCTTAGGTGAGAAAGTAGAGTTTTGCCTGGGAACTCTGGGGTGTCACAGTGGAGACTGGCAATGCGACTCCTTTGGTCTCTAAGTGGATACAGGACAGTGGGTATCCATGGGTGTTACAGTAGAGTGTAAGGTATGGGAGTCCTGAATGTGTGTCAGCGGTATGTCTCAGTGTGAGCCCTGGTGTTCTGAAGTGAACTAGGGCACATACCGGCCACACACCACTGTGACCCACAATGGCTATTGATGCCAGCACTCTAATGTTATAATACTCCAGGGCTATCAATGTCCTTGTGCCTGTCTAAGAGCTTTGGGTCTCCCAGAGTCCATATTCTATTGTGAATCTCGTGGATACCACTACCCACACTCTACGTACTAGGACACTCACTCTCATATTCCACAATGGCACTCACACCTTCTAATGACTACAGTCCACGGGAACACCAAAAAGTTCCAACTTCCCATTACCTACCATGACACCCAATTCCCACACTCCACTGTGATACATCAAGTCTCACAATGCTCGCATTCCACTGTCCAAGCTTAGGGCCCCTAATTTCAAACCTCCACTGTGCCAAAGGGGATGCCTACTGCCAACACACCACTGTAACACTAGAGGGCTCCAACTGCCCTCTCTACTCTGTCACAATGCCTGAGCCTCCATAGGCCACACACTACTGTGACACTCAGAGCTTCTACTGCCCACAATAAATTGTCCCATTCTAGGGCTCCCACTTCCCACACACCACTGTCGCACCCTAGGTCTCCCTCGTCTCACACCCCACGGTGAATATGCTGGCATCCCAATACCCACCTTCCACTGTGAAACCCCAGCTGTCACACTATAGAAACAATTCTTTGACACTTTCAGGGCTTCCAGGACACATTCCAGCGTGACAGCCAACGTCTCCCACTGCCAACACTCAACTATGACAATGACAGGACTCCCTGTAACCACACGTTACTGCCCACACTCCATTCTGACAACACCAGGTCTCACACCATCTATTCTTGACTGTGATACCACATTTCTCTTACCATCCACTTTTGACTTTGAAACCCTAGTTATACCTCAGGCCATATTTCAGTGGGACAGAGTCAAACCTCTTACTGATAACACTTCTGTGACACATGTGTGTTCCCACTGTCCAGAATCCACTTTGACACCCAAGCATTCCACTTCCAATTTCCACTGTAACACCACAAAACTCCTAGGCGCTCACCCTACACTGAAACCTCAGGGTGAAAACTGTCCTCATTTCACTTTCACACCATAAGCAATCCCACTCTGAAAACATGTTTTTGAAACTTTGGGATCCTACAGCACATGTTGCCCTCTGTCTCCTAGGGCTCCCATAGCTCTTCACCCACAGTGACACCTTCCTTATTTCCACTACATACACTCTGATGTGACACACCAGAAATCCCACTGACCAAATCTACTTTGATAACCTAGGGCCCCCAGTACACACATTCCACTATGATACCCCATTCCTCCCTATGACCACTTCATTGTGGGGGCAGACACCTCAAAAGCCACTGTGCTCCTTTTTCCTTCTGATGGAGAAGTGATGTTAGGGGATAGAGAGTTCACGCCAAGAAAGTCTGTTGTAACGATCTTCTCCATTTTCTAGCCCATTCATGTCCACCATCCAGTGAGCAGGCTCAGGGCTGTTTTTCAACCACCCAAAACTGTCAGCCATGATCAGTGACAAAGATGAAACAATGCTTAGCCACAATATCAGTTTCGAGGTCAGCCTGCACAGACCACAGGTTGGGAGGAAGGGAGCTTGTGAAAATAATCTATCCCTTCACACAGGAAAAGGCAAGTGTCCTGAAGTAAAATGTAATCTCCCATATATACTTTGCTTCTGCAGATGAAGGAATTCAGGCATGCCAGTAATGGTTTCAAGATTATGCTGTTCTTTCACAGCAAACTCTACTTCCACAAAATACTGATTCTGATGGAATATCTTGTTACCATTACAGGTAAGAATAGGCTCCCCACATGTGCAGCAGCAGAATGTGCATAGAAGTTGAAGTGTGATGAGTTGCTGTCCACATACTCCTCTTGCTGTAGGATGAGGCCATCCCATTCCACTACCACTCAGAGGTAACCAGCATTATGGCCGATAGCCACAGGCACCAAAACAACAACCTTAACTTCTCCAACTTGTTATCTGACCACAATGTGTCAGCTTCTGGCAGGATTACTTAGTGGGGCCTTGCTGGCATTGCTGTAAGAGAGCTCGATGTGTTCCCCTGCTTCTTGAGTTTGTAATTAGATCCCTGCCCTCTACTGAATATCCCTGTTTTCCCTACCAGGTATCAGTAAGCACAAGTGACCCTATCCCCTCAAGTACTTTGTGAGAAGTTTGGCACCAATAGAGGAAGAACAGGTGAGGAGAAGCCAGGTGGGCACTCGCCCCCGGGTAGCCAGGTAGCTAGGACATTGTTTTCTCACATGAACACACTGAAGCTGGGAGGAATACAGCCTGTGACACTAGATTATCAGGGCATCGGGATGAGACAGGAAGTCTGGATCACTGCAATGGGAATCATATTCAGATGAGGGAGGCTGAGGGAGTGTGCATGTCCACAGTCACGCAGAATCAAAGCAGACTCATTGACCCACTCCTCTGAACTCGTGCTCCATGCCACCCATCTCACCCTTAGGCCTGTCTAATATTCCTTAAATGAAGGCTCCCATGATGTTCTTCCTACAGCCCTTTCCACAATTGTCTGGGGGTCTTCTTGCAAAAGCTGAGGGTGTTGTGCCACCACTTCCCTCTGTGGATCATCACAACCATCATAGAATCCCTTAAGCATCTCCTTCTTCCTCTCTGGGCCACCCTGAGAACACAGCCCATTATAAAGGGGTTGTTGTAGCACATGTTGAGCAAAGGGCTGAAGGAATTTTAAGAGATCCCAACTGAGGCAGTGATTCACTTTCCTGGTTAGGGCCTCAAACGATTATTCAATATGCTTTAGTAATGCTCAGAAAAAATGATATGAGGGTTTTTGTGTTCACGGGACCTTCCACAGTGTGAGATAAGTAGGAGGGGTCATCCATTTTACTTCAAAGAAGAGTAGTGCACATGAGACATTTTTGCAAATAAAAATGTGTTTCCAAGGAAACACTGTTTTCCTGCAAAGGAAATGGGTGCATAATGTTCCTGTGGCAAGGCATTCAGACAGGGAGGCATCCAGAACATGGAATGAAATGGAAAGATAAAGCCAGAGAATCAACTGTGTTTGTCTGTGTATTGTTTGTTCCTTTGAAAACAAATCAAGAGCTTAAACTGAGTCTGTCTTTGTGTTGCTTGTGCATTAGTTTGGGCTTTACAATTGGATGCCTGGTAATGACCAGTCCCTGTGATGGCAGGGCCTGGACATTTGCACAAGTGGGTAAGTTATACTTTGGGATTATATCAGAGTCCAGAATTCTTCCTGTGTGGTGGAGGATGGGGAGGAAGATGAAATAAGAGAAAGTCCATTAAATTGGATCTTAACATTTTACCTAGGGAAATAAGGTAGTTCAAGGAAAGGTCCTTGGGAGAAAGGGCCTAAGTGTTTAGTATTCTACCCTAAAGGATGATGAATTTGCAAGTATTCTTCCTGAAGTGAGTCAGCTCACACATTGAGAGCGGGCAACCAAGTGGGAGATTGGATGTTCATTTCACAGTTGAACAAAATGCCCCTTCTAGAAGTATACGAGCACAGTATATTTTGAAGAGAGAATAACATGTAGCAAGTGGGGATATAAGGCACATATAGGGACTGTGGGGAAGAGAGCCAAGGCATGTGGAAAGGAAGTCAGGATATTAGGGTCATTTGAGGAAGAATCCCCTTCTGGAAGGATAAATCACCAGGGGGACAATAAGAAGCAGAGAGCACAATAGCCCTCACACACAACACACACACACACACACACACACACAGGCTCAGGCTCAGGCACAGGCATGTATAAATAGTTGTGTTGGGAAATCTCTGAACCATATTATCCACAGTCAGTATGTCTTTCCCAATTGAGGTAAACATTTGGGGCTCTTCACTTGTTTTCAAAATTCTCAGGGGAGGGTTTTTTTCCATTGTTTTTCAGGGAGAGTGGAAGGGAGAAAGTGATAGGAAGAATGACAGAGAAACACTGATGTGCAAGTGACACAGATTTGCTGCCTGCTCCATGCACTCAAACCAGGGCCAGGGATCCAGCCAGCCCCTGAGGTATGTACCTTGACCCCTCAGTCTGTGGGCTGACACCCTAAACACTGAGCAAAACTGGATGAAATGCTCCACTTTCTTCAAATAACAGCAGAACATATAAGAAGCTTTTTCAGATAAAAATCTGTTTTCAAGCAAACATTGCTTACCTAACAGAAAATAGGTGAAGAATGACCCTCTAAGAAGGCATTCAGACATGGAGACATACAGAGCATGGGATCAATATGAAAAGATAAATAAAGAGCATCAAATGTGGGTGTTTGTCTGTTGTTTTTGCTTTGGTTTGGGGTGAGCCAATGAAGTCTTTTCAATTGGCTTTGCCGGAATTTCCAGCCCCTGTGAGAGTTGGGCTGTACAGTTCCAGAACTGGTTAAGTTCAGTTTTAAACACCTGTACTTCTGGGGCCCACACACTACTGTGACATCCCAAGTCTCCCACTGTCCTCTACTGTGGCACAAAAGGACTCACACTGCACACATTCCATGTTGACACCCCTTGGCATTACTGCCTACATTGCACTGTTACTCCTTAGGGCTTCCATTGCCAACAGTCCTTTTGACACCTTTACTGGACATTGACACCTCCACGGCTCCCAATGCACTGGTAAAAGTAGTGCTCCCACTGCCCTCAGTCCACTGTGACACTTCAGCGCTCTCAGGTTCCTCTACCATTCTGAAACTCCATAGCTCCCAGTCCTCAAACTGCATGGTGACATGTGAGTAATACTGAAAGAAACATATAGGAGCTCACAAGTGCTTCGGTGTTTGTGTTGCTTGTAGCAGGGTTTCCAATAGTAGTGAGCCAAAAACTTCCCAAAGTCCTAGGGAATCAACAGCTCATCGAATTTCACCTGTGTGGTCAAGATTCAGGCCTATGAATGTGTACGTGAGTGTCCCAGAGTTCTTCAAATTTTGTTTCTTTCTTAAAGGGTATTATTTGTGTGAAGGAGGGAAGAACAGACTGACCACACATTACAAGTCTTGTACTTTGGCCAAGTGACAGGCACTGTTTACAGTCCTGGAGACCTAGGGCCTGACAGGAGCTCCCGACTCTTTAGTTCCCATTCCCTTTGGCCCATCTCCACAGCATAAATGAAAATAGTTATACCATTGTTCAGGTGTCTGTTGGAAAAAGTTTCCACCGTTGCTTGACAAAAGATATACTTTGCTGTTTCGGGATTTCCTCTACACATAAACATCCATTAGCAAATTTTGACATCTAATGCCCTGCTGCCAAATGCACTTCCTTAATGATGCCCCCCCCCATTCCTTGTCTTCCTTCTCATATCATTTCTCCTGACTGCCTAGTCCCTGAAGCACCCCATTCTCCTCACCTGTCACAAACCAATCGTCTTCTACCACCTCCTCCTGCCTCTCCACATCTAGATCTGGGAAGATCTCCTTCACTGCCAAAAACATGTCACGTCCAGCCACCACCTGGACCTACTGCATGAGGCTCTCCCCCTGTAGGAGAAACTGCTTTTGTGCCACCAACCCCACATCCTGTCCCTTTTTCTCCTTCTCCCATTGCTCCTCACAATCTGTCCACTGATGCACCCCACTCTGGTCATCCTGCACAAGCTTCTCTTCAGCCAGCACCTCCTCCTTCCCATGCAACTCAAGATGTGGCCATATCTCCTCACCTACAGCCAATCCCTGATCCCCAGCATCAAAGACCACCACCTGCATGAGGTCCTTCATCCCCATCCCCAGCTCTACTCTCTGTAAAGCCTCTGTCATTACCTCCTGGGCATCATCACCTTTCTGCCCCAACCTGAACATAAAATCATCCTGTGCCATCCCACTTGCCCCGTCCTGTGGGGAGTAAAATGCCCCTTGTGTGGTGGATCCTTAGCACCTGAAGTGACTCTTGTGGTATTTAGAGGAACCAAGAGCCCTGATGAGGTTGGGTGTCTCTAACACAGTCTGCCTTGCTACAGGGCCTGGCTCTGAGCCAGGTGTGTCAAGAAGCAGGTGGTGCAAGCACGGGGACCGCCACGCCTGTGGAGTCCACTGTGCATGTGCCCTTCATCCGGATACGGGTCCTTGCTGTGGTAAGTATGGTCACACTGGTCCTAGCACAGGGGCTTGTGAGGTTTGCACCAGGTTCCAAAGTTGCTGCTGGCCATGCTCTTAGTGCCACTTAGCTGGTGAGCTCTGGAAACATCTGTTCCAATCAGTGAGATGACATTGGGCATCACCCTACATAGCCCTGCCCCCACTAGGTGCACCAGGGTATGAGCTTTGCACCTGGAGCTAAACATTCCTGAGGAATTCTATATTTTGTCTTTGAATCTGTGGCTTCCCTGGGGTTTGATGCCTGCTGGGTTCCTAATCACATTTCCCACTTCAGAATCCATTTTCTGTACCAATTTCCCACTGACTCACAGTGAACCCTGATAAAATCCACAGGGACAAACACCTCGGCCATAGAGGCTATCCTGGAACATGAGATATCTGAGAATGAAGCTACAGGCAAAGGGACGGCCTATGGCTGGAGGTGACTATAGCCTCCATTCTGGCAGAGTTGAATGCTCAAGATAACAATGGCCAAGAAATGGTCTCATTCTGACTGTCTTTAGATCAGTCATTTTCCACATGTTTCCCATAGTTTGTGTTTTCTCTCTCCTTCCCTCATTCAAACTCTCTCTCCCATCAATACTTTGGGTTTTGTTGACCACTAGCTAGGATGATGATATTGCTTAAGGATTACTTGGTTGCACAAAAAGGACTTGGTCTGAAAGAACCCAGTAAATAAACAATAGGGTTCACAGGATGCCATCTCTGTTTTTTAAATACATTTCATTATTGACTTGGAATAGATGAAGGGAAAGGGAGAGAGCATGATAGAAACATCAATGATGAGTCATTGACTGTCTACCTCCTGTACCGACACCCTCTGGGGATCAAGCCAGGCATGTACCCTGACTGGAAATTGAACCACAATCTCCTGGATCATATGTTAGATGCTCAACCACTGAATCAAGTCCAGCCAGGCCACAGGAGCTCACTTCAATGTAAGGAAATGTAAAAGTGTCACAAGTGGGCAAGTTATACTGGCTGAACAACATGGTTCAGAGATTGTCCAACAGAACTTCAACTGCATGCCTCTACCAATTTGTATGTGTGTACGTGTGTCTGTAGGTGTGGTTGTTGTGTGTGAGGGCTGTGGCATTCTCTCTTTCTTATTTTCCTCTTGGCCACGTACCCTTCCGGGAGGAACTTCTTCCCCAAATGTGCATACTATCTTGGCTCCCTTCCCATATGCTTTAGCTCCCTTCACCGCAGCATTTTTTCACCAAATGATTTTATTTGGGATGCTTGAACTGCATTCGCTCGCTTGTCCAACTGGTGGAAGCACTTTGTTCACAAATGACTTACATTGGAGATGCTGGCTATCCACTGTCATTTTCAAACAGCAGCCGGCAGCATTCTTTACCAATGATATTATTGGAGATGATGACAAAGCATTTTCATGATTGTCCACCAGGTGGCAGAATTTTACCACCATATCATATTACTGGGGATGCAGGCAATGCATTCTCATCTCTGTCCACAGCAAGGCAGCATGATCTCATAAGTGATTTATTGCTGATGCTGGCAATGCATCCCCACAAATGTCCCTGAGGTGGCAGCATTTTCCCCAAGTTTTTATTGGGATTCTCGGTGATGCATTCTCACAATTGTCCACCAGAGGGCACCATGATCTCCCCAGTGATTTTACTGGGACTGTTGGCAAAGCATTTTCACATTAGTCCACCTTGTGCCCCGCATTTCCTGCAAATGATATTATTTTGGATGTTAGTAAAGCAATCTCAGGTTTGTAAAAATGGTGGCAGCATTTTTCCACCAAATGATTCTATTCGGGATGCTGGCAATGCTTTCTCACATTTGTCCACCAGGTGGAAGCCCTTTTCCCCCAAATAGTTTTATTTTGGATGTTGGCAAAGCATTCTCAGTTTGGTAAAAAAGGTGGCAGCAGTTTTTCCACCAAATGATTGTTTTAGGATGCTGGCAATGCACCTTATGTTTTCCACAAGATGCCAGAATGATCTCACAAGTGATTTATTGGGAATGCTGACAATGCATTCTCACGCTATTCCAATACATGGCAGTTTTCCTTAAAAATGATGTTTTTGAGAATGCTGGCAATGCATTTCACGCTTGTTCATCAGCTCGCTGTTTTTTCATACACCACATGACTTTATTTGAAATGCTAGCAACCCATTCTACCACTTGTCTATCAAGTAAGAGCAAAATCTCACAAGTCACTTTCTTGGAAATGCTGCAATGCTTTCTCACATTTGTACAGCAGGTGTCAGAATTTTTTAGAACACTGATGTTTTTTGAGGATATTGACCCTACATTCTCACTCTCCTCCCCAACACTGCAGCGTTCTTTCACCAAATGATTCTATTGGGAATGCTGGGAATGGATTCTAATGCCTGTCCATGATGTGGCAGCAACTTTGCACCAAATAATTACTTTGGGGCTGCTAACAATGCTCTCACATTGGTCCACCAGGTGGCTTCAATTTTTTATCAAGTGAATTTACTGGCGATGCTGGCAAAGCATTCCTCCTCTTGAACACAGTCACTACATGAACTTTATGTCCCCATTTGCCAAAGTGGTTCAGAATTTTGGGCCTAAGAGGCTGATTTTCTCAGCGAAATACAGTGCAGTCATACTTCTAGGGAGGGTATTTGGTTCAACAGTGAAATGATCCTAACGTCTCCCTACCTGATTGCCTGCAGACAATGTGTGAGCTGACTCCCTATAGCAAGGGTCCTTGCAAATCCATCATCCTTTAGAACCTAGCACTGGAAATTGAGGCCCCTTCTCACAAGGCCTTCCCTTAAACTACTTTACCTCCCAAGGTAACAAGGTAAACACAGTTTACTGGACTTTCCCATATTTCTGCCTCCTCCGCAGCCTCCAGCACACAGGAACAATACTGGCTTCTGATAGCACACCAAAGCATAAATTACCCACTTCTGCAATTGTAAAGGCCAAGCATTCACAGGGACTGGTAAACAGAGAAAGCCAGTTGTAAAGCCCAAACCAAAGCCCAAACAACACATAGACACAGCTGATGTTCTTGCTTTATCTTTCAATTTCAGTATATGCTCTGGCTGTCTCCATGCCTGAATGCCTGTCCACAGGAACATTCTGCACTGATTTCCTATGCAGGAAAGCAATGTTTGCTTGAAAACACATTTTTATCTGAAAAAGATTCTCATGTGCACTACTTATATTGGAAGGTGTCTCCTATATTTCTCACACTATCGGAGGTCCTCTGAAAACGACAAATCTGGTATCGTCTCATCTGAGGATTACTAAAGAGTATTAAATAATCATTTGAGGCCCAAACCTGTCACAATTGGAATCTCTTAAGTTTCATGCATTCAACATTTCCAACCACAGCCTCCCTATAATGGGCAGTGTTCCCTGGAAGGCCAGGGTATATGTAGGAGACAGTAAAGGAAATATGTGATGATCAATAGAGGGAAGTGGTGGCACAGTAGCCTTTGCACGAGGAAGACCCCCAGACAATTGTGGTAAGGACTGTAGGAAGAACACCATGGGACCCTCTATTTAAGGAATGCTAGGCAGTCCTGAGGATTAGGTTAGTGGCCTGGAATGTGAGCTCAGAGAAGTAGGTAAATGAATTTGCAATGATTCTGAATGACACTGGACACACACACACACTCCCTCATCCTCCTTAAGCCTCCCTGAGTGAGCATGATTGGCACTGCAGTACTCCAGACTTCCTGTCTCATCCTGATGCCCTGATGACCTAGAATACAGGCTGTATCCCTCCCAGCACTGTTGGGAGCTGGTGACATGCCTGGACATGGTACACGTCACCTGAGGGTCTGGAGTCAAGGACTCGACCCTCCCCACAGGTTCCCATGAGGAGCCGAGATAAAGAAATTACCAAGGTTTGGGCTCACACAGGAGACAGGGTGTTTACTATGAAACAGAGTTTATGCAGCAGAAATTGCCTTGAGGAACTACTTTGTATTGCAGTCACTTCATTATCTAGTGTTTGTCACTCACCATATAATAAAGGTATGGAAGGCATTTGCGACTGCTCCTCTCCAGAGGGCAGTCCTCCTGATCCCATAACTTTGTTTGTCTCTTTCATTCTCACCGCTCCAACTCAGGTTTGTTCATTTCTCAGGCCGGCTCCTGACTCAGCATCAGTGTGCTCATGTGAGACAACAATGTCCCAGCTATCTGGAAAACCAGGGGTGAGTGCCCAGTTTGGGTCTCCTCACCTGTCCTCCTCTATGTCTCCTCTCCTAGTCCCAAACTCCTCACACAGTTCTTACTGTTGATCTGTTAGGGCAAAAGAGCTCATTACTAAAGGGTAAGGATAAAATTACAGACCCAAGAAAAAGGCAGACACATGGAGCTCTCTTATGGTGTTGCCAGCAAAGTCCTAACTCAACAATCTTGCCATATCCTGCCATGTTGTGGTGAGAAAAACCTTAAGAAAAGGCCTCTCCTCTGGTGCCTGCACCAGTAGGCCCATCATTCACAATGCTGGTACCACTGAGTGTGAGTGGAGTGGGACGCCCTGTATCCTGTAGCATGAGGAGTATGTGTACAGGAGCGCATCATCTTTCAACTTCTCCCCACCTTCTGCTGCCACCCATATGGGGAGCCTCCACTCACCTTTGATGGTTATGAGATACTCCTTCACAATCATAGTATTGTGGAAGTAGGGGTTGCTGGAAAAATAACAGCATGATCTTGCAGCCATTACTGGCATGCCTGACTCCCTTCACCTGCAAAAGAATAGTGGATATGGGTAGGAGATGACATCCCACTTCAGGACACCTCCCATTTACGTCCTGCAGGGATAGGTTATTTTCCCAAGTCCCATCCCTCCACAGCAGTGGTCTGACAGCCTGAACTTCAAGTTGATCATGTGGCTGAGCATAGTTTCATCTTGGTCACTGATCACAGCTGACAATTCCTGATTGTTGAAAACTGCTGTGGGTCAAGGAGCCTGCACAGTGCAAGATGAACATCAAACAGATGGAATATATAGCAGAGCCTTACAACCGCCTGGTTTGGCCTGAGCTCTCTATTCTGTAGCCCCACTCCTTCTCCAAAGAGCAAACTGGCACTTGAGGCCTGAGGTGTCTGCACCCACTCAAGCAGGCTCTGTTTCCTGACAGAATTTGATCTCCCCCACATCCTTGCATGCTGAGTTCTTGACAGGATTTCTTTATTTCTGCACATCATACGTTCCTTTCTAACTAAGGACTTGGACATACAGACCTTGTCCCATGCAAAATTACTCTGAGAAGAACCTGTGCAACATAGAGCTTTATGGACTAAACGTCCCTTGTTCTGTGCATGAGTCTGATTTGGGACCTTACTCCTGGACCCTCAGGGAGTGTTTCAGTAGTTCCTATAAGATACAAAGATGCCTTCAAGACTTTGGATCTTGCTGTTGTCACTACCCCAAGCTTTACTCCAGTGTGTCTAACTTCCTTCTGAACTACCTGTCCCCAGTTACATTTCTCATACACTAGGGCAAGCACAATGTGGTCCCGCCTGTAGAGCCTCAAGGATACAAATTTGGCCCAGAATCCATAGATACCTTGAAGGTTGGTCCTTCTCAGTTATAAATAGGGCTGGCCCTTTGCCATGTCCTGGGCTTGAGCCAAGAAAAGGCTCCGTTCGCTTCCAAGTTCACGGGCTCCATCTCTAACTGAAGGGCCTGGAGTGGGGACCTCCAGTGGGGACCAGGTCCACTTCCCACTGTGCCCTGACTCTGCCTGCTCCTGCTCCACTGGTTCTTTTTGTGGATGTTTTCATTCTGCTTCCAACTTAGGATCAGCGTCAGCCACCACCTCCACTAGGACATGATATCCTCCCACTCTGGACAAATGGGTCACAGTTAAGTGCCAATTAATTTTTTCTCAATCAACTCCTCCACCTCCCATTGTGCTATCCTGTCTGGCCCTGGCAGAAAATCATTAGTCTTTCCCTCCACCAACAGCTCTTCATTCACCAGCTCCTCCTGCCTCCCCACCTCCAGAACGGGGAGGACCTCCTCCAAGGCCAGAAACATGTCATATCGTGTCACCATCCTCACGGCCTGCATGAGGTTTCCCCCATGCAGGACAAACTGCTTCTGTTCCATGGCATCCCCTTTCAGGCCCTCCTCCTCCTAGTGCTCTTCACCCTCCGCCCACTGCTGCACTCTACTCCGGTCATTATGCACAACCTGCTCTTCAGCCACCACCTCCCTAACCCTCCTCAAATCAAGGTGTGGCCAAACCTCTTCACCGGCTTCAAACATCTGGTTCCCGGTTAACAAACAGCACCACCTGCAAAGACCCTCCATCTGCAGCCTCAGAAGCACACTTACTACCACCTCTGCCCTTAGGGCCTGGGCTTCCTCACCTTCCTGATCCAATGTGAAGGTAAAAGCGTCCTGGGCCATCCCCGGTGCCCGCCCTGCCTGGAGCAAATGCGGGGGGGAGGGCACCGAGGGTCTGGAGCATCACTAGCACCTGAAGGCCCCATGAGGGCACGAAAAGCACGGAAGTGTCCTGAGGAACCGCGTTGTCTACAAACAGCCTGACTCGCTCTGGTGTCCTAGCCCTGAGCCATGAAGTGTCAGGAAGCAGCTGGTGCAAGCACCGTCAATGCAGAGCCTGCGGAGTCCACTGGCAAGCACTTGCGAGTGGGGATACGGGTCCTTGCTTTGCTAACTGGCATGGCACTGGGGCCCCAGAAGGGGCTGTAACCTGGGCACCTTGAAGGAAGTGGCTACTGGCCACAGCCCTCGCCCCTCTTAGGAGTGGGCAACTGAAAGCTCTCTTCCAATCAGTGAAACCACAGTGGGTGAACGCTACCTAGTCTCGCCCTTTACTGGAGCCTGAGGCCAAACATTCCTGAAGATGCCCAGCTTCAGTCCTGGCTCCGCAGCTCTCCTGGGCTTCTGTGCCTGATGGACACCTTTTCAAGTCTAATCACACTTCGCCCTTCAGAATTCGGTTCCCACTTACCCACAGTGATCCCTGGTAAGATCCACGGGGACAAACACGGCGGACAGTAGAGGTTATCCCAGGATATGGGATATCTGAGAGTGAAGCTACAGCCAAAGGGGAGGCCTGTGCCTGGAGGGGACTGGAGCCCCCGTTCTGGTCGACTTGAGTTCACAGGACTATGGGCCAGATACGTGTTCATTCTGATTGCCTTTAGATCAATCATTTTCTATCTGTTTACCATTGCTCTTGTTCTCTCTCTCCCATCCATGCCTTGGGTTTTAGCGACCAGTAAGAAGGATGACGTGATATTACTTCAGGATTAATTGGTTGCTGAAAAAGTATGCTCCCTTGGCCCGCAATCCCCGGCTTTCCCGCACCAGGTTCTCCTGCCGAGCCGGCCGTGGGCGTGGCCCCCTCCCTCGCGCCTTCCCGCGCGGCCCCTCTCGCGATAACATCCGGGAACCTCAGCCCCTCACATCTCTTTGGTCGCCCGCCTCCGCCGGTGGTTTAGCGCCGGCGTCCCGAGCCGAGCTGTGGGCCAAGACCTCGGACAACTTGAGGAAAACAAGGTAAGGGATTCAGAATGTTGAGCAGAACATACAAATTCATAGCACGGCTGTGCCCTGGCGTCCGAGTAGCGAGACGCGGTCATGTAGACTCTGATTTCCTGGCAGGCTTTTTCAGGGGCCTACGAGCGGAGGGCGCTGTGTGAGCATAAACCGGAAAGTGCGTGTGACGCCTGCGGGCCTTAGGGGCGGGGGTGTCTCCCGAAGACAGGTGTCTCCCGGAGGCAGGGAAGGAAGGAAGGCCAGTGAACTGGGCGGGTTTTGTGCTGGGATGAGGGCTGGCGGGGTGGGCGCGGGGCGACGTGCAGGGGCTGCTGGGTAAGGGAGGGAGTCCTGGGTAGGGAGAAGCTCGGGGAAGAAGCTCGTTGTTGGTGAGCTCTTGCACCCACTTTGCCGGCTGAGCGGGCTTAGCTCGTCACCCATTGCGGGCAGAGGTGCAGCGTTGTTGTCCACCGCATGCCTGCAAATCCTCTCATGTTACTTCCTCGTGTGTTGACTACTAACAGTCCTCTACCCACCTAAGTAAAGGACGTAGCCTTCCACTTTATATCTAATCCCAGAGGCTTCCCCACTCTACTGTCTCCCGCCTCCCTAACTTAGGACCAGTGAATTTCACGTAACCCATTTACGTCCTCTCTTTTAATGTTAACATAAAGGAAGGTACAAAACTGTCGTTCTCTGGAACAGCATCTCAGTGGTTGAGATTTTAGTTCGGGGCAGTTGTCAACACTTTGCCTCAAATCAACTGGCAGAAATTCTTTGCATGCTCACAGGTTTCTTACATTGCCAAAAGGAGGCATGGAACTTAAAATACTAACTGTTTGATGTGCGGAATCTACAAACAACTTTTCTTCTTATTTAGGTTAAAAAATGCATTTTTAGTAAGTGAACTCTTGTGCACTGCACCTCATCGTTGCATGAGCTTTGCGATCAAATGGAACCTCTCAGTTTTTATCAGATGTCTAGGAAAATGGAGCCTTTGTTTGTTAGGCCTTTGCTCATTCGGGGCTGTCGGTTACACATTTCAAAAAGTTATCTACAGTCAGCTCTTGTACAGTACTTCTGTTGACTACGAGGAACACTTGGTAATTAAATTCGATTCTTTGTCCAAGAACTTATTTTGCTATGCGCCTGTTTTTAATCACTTACAGCACAATGGAGAGAGCACATAGGCCTGGGAAGCTGTTGGTGGGAGGCCTCAGTATGTGGACCAACGAAAACACACGTGAAGCAGTTTTTGGGAAATTTGGTCCCATGACTGCGGGTAAGGAACTCTTAGAACCAACAGGCCTCCCTGCCCAGACTAAAAGTATAGTAAATATAAGTCACTGCCCAGATAAATGGAAAGTATCTTTCTGTTCTTCAAAGTCATATGAGCAGATTTGTAAGTTTCTGTGTCCTGTTGTGAAAGTAGTCATAGCAGTGAGCTAAAAGTCCCACTTAATGGCTTCTTATTAAGAAGGAAAAAAGAAGTTGTAAATACAGTGTGGAGTGGGGCCATGACAAGGGATAAGTTAGGTTAACTCTAAGTTTATTCACTGCAGACTTTTAGAAAGCTATTAATGGTGCAGTATGTTGTGTTCTTCTAAAAGAAATTTCAGAGGGTTGTTGCCCTGCCTTGTCCATTATATCAAATTGAGAGGCTTTGGGGGAAATTCTCAGAGCTTTGGTGTGTTAGAAAATGCAGAACGTTTTATTTTCTGAAACATATCACGTTTTAAATTGTAGTTCGTTTGATAAGAGAGCGAGAAACAAACAGGTCCGGAGGCTTTGCTTTTATTACTTTTGAGAGCCCTGAAGATGCTAAGGATGCTGCCAGAGAAATGGACAGAAAAGTAAGTCTTTTAATAGTGTTGTAGCTCTGTACATCTGTTAAAAGTATTTCTAGGCACTTTGTGTTTTCCTGATTTAGCCAAGATGATTTAGCCATTACCTTACGTTTTGTCACATAAGTGCTGGACAGAGAGGTTGGAAGGAGATTGATAGGAACGTTAGCATGACCAAAATACTACATTAAACTTAATTAGTTTGGCATATGAACACCAATGAAAACAGGCTTTCAGCCTTCCAAGAGCTTCAAAACTTAGAATAAAGCCCCACGGAGGTAATTGCAGCAGGACAAAGGCCAGTGTTCATCAAAGGCTATTGTAATTGGTGCAGGTATTTCTATAGTATAAAAAAATAAAAAAATAATAAAAAAAAAAAGGCACACAAAGACAAGTAGGGAAAGATGATTTAGCGTTGTTTCTGGGGGGAAAGCCTTGAAAAGTTTACTGTTTGAGTAGGCCCTTTACCTTCTAATAGCTATTCAGTTCTTGAAGAAAGGAAATGACGTGAGCAAGTAGATGGTGGGTGTCATAAGTAATTGATCCTCCTGCCCTTAACTTTTTCTACTTAATAATTGTTTCATCCGCTAAGCAGAGTGATTTTTGTGAAATGTATACATCGCCATTTATTTTACAGGAGTGGTTGATAGTTTATTTTGATTTGGTCGTTAATGTACTAGTGAATAAAATAGTCTTTTTTCTCCTGGACCTTCAACTCTAGGCATTATATATGTCTCCTATATCCTTTGAACTTTTCAGAGATTGCTAAATAAGAATTAAGTCTCTCCACTAAGGCCTCTTTTGGGGCTTACCTGTATTTCTTACATTATGCCAATATGCTTTCTGGTTCTTTTATTTTGTGAGATACTTCCAGTATATCATTCTGTTAGTCTAAGCCTTAGTTTTTGGATTGGATAAGAACCAGTCTTCCCTGTGACAGCCTTAGAAATAAAAAATTTCTACTTCAGTAAGGGGGTTTGTAAACTCACCCCATTTTTTATCTTGTATTTAAGGTGATGTGTTTACATACTCATTATACCATTTATTAAGTTGTTGATTACTCAGTCACTTCTAGTACTTTTTAAACAGGACCGACATATGTCAATGCCCTATATTTAGAGAGTTTGGTTTCTGGTACATGAAGGCACTCAGCACACACTGACCCTTTTACTTTACCTTCACATTGTAGGGTTTTGTAGTAGTTAGGAGCTGGATGTGGCCCATGAATTCTGTCGGGTCCAGAAATCCGCTTGGTTGATGAATAATCATTGATGGTGTTTCCATTCTTCCTAGATTCTAAACACAAGAAAATGCAGTTTGTGTAGACATTATTTCTAAGTTTCTTCTTTCAACAGGTACTTTATTGCATACTTATTATGTGCTAAGGAGTGGTGATATCTCAACTGAGGAATGGTTCTGATTAGACAAAAATCCCTATTCTATTGGTCACTTATTGTCTGTGGTAAAGATGACAAATATAAAAGGAAAAGTACATATAAGTAAGATCATGCACAAACATGTTAAGAAGGACAATATGTAAGGTAATTTAAGTAGAGTCAGTCGGGGCCATAGACAGTGTTTTTGTTCATAAGAATCAAGGGAGCCCTGGCCGGTTTGGTTCACAGACTGAAGGGGTAAATTCTGGCCAAGGGCACGAACCCCGGTTGCAGTCTCTCTTCCTGGCCCGGTGTCCTGGTGCATGCCTGAAGTAGCCATTTGATGTTTCTATCACATCAGTGTTTGTCTCTCCCTCTCTCTGTCTGCCTGTCTCTCTCCCTCTCTCTCTGTGTCTCTTTCTTTCTCCTTCCCTCCCTCTCTCCCTGTCTCTCCCCCCTGCCCCCCTTCATTCTACTCTCTCTGAGAAGCAATGGAAAAATATCCTTGGGCGGGGATTAAAAATACTACTACTACTAATAAAGAATAACCAAGAGAATCAAAGGATGTTAGCTGAATGTCGAGTGTTGGGAAGGAGGCAGTGGTGCATAAATCTGTGGAAAATATTTTGGACCCAGAAACCGCAATTGATTCCCTAAGCGGGGAACGGGCTTTTGTGGCTGTTTAGTTTGTGTCAGGGCCCATGTGTGCCAGAAGTTTTGGTGGAATTTATGACTTCAGGTTTGTTGGCAAAAGTAATACCAAACAACCAAAATACTTTGTGTGGAGCAATTACTCTACCTGAGTTAGGTTTACACAAGTCATTTTGACTTTGGGAAAAGATAAACCTTCATGAAATTATTGGGAGATTAGGAATTTAAGCATTTAAAGGGTCAACTGAAGTACTCTGCTTCAAAGTTAATTTTAGGGACACATTGAAATCAAAACAGCTGAATAGGGCAGAAATCTGAAAGACTATGTGAGCGCCCTAGTTAAAAATAGAGAGATGCAAAAGTGTACAACTACATAAATACAGACTTGTGGTCAAACGGGGAATTTTTATTTCTATCATTCTGACTGAACATATAGTACAGTAATAAAGACTGAATAAAATAACTATCATCTTAATGAACGATTGAATGATTTCTCTTCAAAATCATCCACATTTATAGGTAACCTGGGTCCCCTGCAAAAAATGAAGTAAAAGTTGGCGATACAAAAGGGAAATAAGATGTACATCATAGAAAGTAATGCATGTACATTTCCTCACGACCTGTGAGACATGTTCATCTTTGTTTATGCGGCATTTCCCGGACTACTTCTTTCCTTCTCTTTTTAAATGGATTTCAGAGAGAGGAAGGGAGATAGAGAGAGAGAGAGAGAGAGAAACATCAGTTGGTGAGAGGGAATCATGGATTAGCTGCCTCCCGCAGGCCTCCTATGGGGGATGGAGCCCGAGAGCCGTGCATGTGCCCTGACAGGGACTTGAACCGTGACCTCCTGGTTCCTGGATGGACGCTCAACCACT